>NC_047093.1:59859529-60165732 GCF_902459505.1 Geotrypetes seraphini | reverse complement strand
ATAGCAGTGCCCTGTAAGGTACCCCACTATTTAGGTGGCATGTCTGGGTGTGTAGTCCTTCACTTTGCAGACCCCTCCCACGTCCAACAGGACTTGTTCTAGGTGTTTTTGACTTGGCCAAAAAGTTGGATGAAAATGTGGTATAAAGATGGAAGTTTTAGCGGCTTGGACAATAAGATCGGCAGGACGTATAGTTAGACAATTTTCGAAACAAAAGAAATTTTGGACGTATTTTTCAAAATGTGTCCTAGGCTGCTTTTTTACTTTGGATGACTTGCGACCTAGATGAAAACGGACTTAGACATCCCTTTCAGTTATGCCCCTCTAGGTGTTCACCCCCCCAACCCGCAAACCGAGAGTTTCAAAAAATCAATATTTTTCTGAGCACATGCTCCACCCCTTTATAATGAAAGCTAACACTATAGCCAGTTTCAATTTCTGCAAGCAATATGTGCAGAAGTCTTTTGAATTGCTCTGCTTCTTTTTCTTATTTTTTTGCTTAAAGTTCACTTTTTCGGTTGCTTCAGTGTCTTGAGACCCATCGTCACAGAGAAACTTCGGAAGATCTGTGGAGCCAGCCTGCTGTGTGCTACTTTCTTGGAAACAATAAACTCCAATGGTTCACCGCTGAGATCTCGTGCCTCGTTAAAGAAAAGAAAAAGGCATTTATTTCCTACAAACGTACGGAGGAAGTGGAAGCCAAACTAAAATATACATCCAGGGCTGCAGCGGTCAAAACGGCAGTCAGGGAGACCAAACTTCGAGTGGAAGAAACTTTAGCGAAGAACCTCAAGAAGGGAGACAAATCCTTCTTCAGGTACATTAGCGACAGGAAAAGAAACACAGACGGGATAGTACGCCTAAAAAAACAAGATGGGAAGTACGTGGAATCAGATTCCGAAAAAGCCGAACTTCTGAATGAGTACTTCTGTTCGATCTTCACCAGCGAGGCACCGGGGCACGGTCCAAAATTACAGACAAAACAAAGAGCGAAAGACCCGTTTTGGAATTTTGAGTTCACACCCGGAGACGACTACTGCGAACTGACAAAACTCAAGGTGAATAAAGCCATGGGTCCGGACAATATACACCCCAGAGTACTCAGGGAGTTGTGTGATGTCCTGGCGGAACCGCTATCCGTTCTCTTCAATCTCTCCCTCAGTACGGGGAGAGAACCCATGGACTGGAAAACGGCTAACGTCGTTCCACTGCACAAAAAAGGTTGCAGAACGGAGGCTGCGAATTACAGACCGGTGAGTCTAACATCAATAGTGTGTAAACTCATGGAAACACTACTCAAACGTAAAATAGACACGATCCTGAATGTGGAGAATCTACGGGATTCCAGTCAACATGGATTCACCAAGGGTAGGTCCTGTCAATCCAATCTCATCAGCTTCTTTGACTGGGTAACAAGAAAGCTGGACTTGGGAGAATCCCTAGATGTAGTGTACCTAGACTTCAGTAAAGCTTTCAATAGCGTCCCTCACCGTAGGCTGTTGAGCAAGATGAAATCGATGGGGTTGGGAGAAATGCTAACTGCATGGGTCAAGGATTGGCTAAGTGGTAGACTTCAGAGGGTGGTGGTAAACGGTACCCTCTCTAAAACGTCAGAAGTGACAAGTGGAGTACCGCAGGGCTCAGTCTTGGGCCCGCTCCTTTTCAACTTATTCATAGGGGACCTGACTCAGGGGCTTCAAGGTAAAATAACACTATTTGCCGACGACGCCAAACTATGTAACATAGTGAGCGGCTCTGATTTACACGATAGTATGACGCATGACCTTTTTTTGTTGTAACGTTGGTCATCTACCTGGCAGCTGGGCTTCAATGCCAAGAAATGCAAGGTCATGCACCTCGGCAGTAAGAATCCGTGCAGAACTTACACCTTAAATGGTGAGACCTTGGCTAGGACTGTAACAGAACGAGACTTGGGAGTGATCATCAGTGCAGATATGAAAGCTGCCAATCAAGTGGAGAAGGCTTCATCTAAGGCAAGACAAATGTTAGGTTGTATACGTTTTGTCATCCGGAAGCCTGAGGTCATCATGCCATTATACAGAACCATGGTGAGACCACATCTGGAATACTGTGTGCAATTCTGGAGGCCACATTACCGTAAAGATGTGCTAAGAGCAGAGTCAGTTCAGCGGATGGCCACTAGGATGGTCTCGGGGCTCAAGGATCTCTCATACGAAGAGATGCTGAACAAACTGCGGCTCTACTCTCTCGAGGAACGTAGGAAGAGGAGAGACATGATTGAGACATTTAAATACATCACCGGATATATCGAGGTGGAAGAAGATATTTTCCTTCTCCAAGGACCCTCAGCCACAAGAGGGCATCCTCTTAAACTCAGGGGCGGGAAATTTCATGGGGACACCAGAAAGTATTTCTTCACCGAAAGAGTGGTTGATCATTGGAACAAACTTCCAATACAGGTAATCGAGGCCAACAGCGTGCCAGATTTTAAAGGTAAATGGGATGCCCATGTGGGATCCTTAAGGATGGGTCATTAGGAGAGGGATCTCCAGGAGAGCAGACTCGGGGGGGGGGGGGGGTCTGTAGAGTGGGCAGACTTGATGGGCTATGGCTCTTATCTGCCGTCATTTTTCTATGTTTCTATGAGCCGGGGACCAACAAGATTTGAATAATGACCAGACAACAAAAGGTAAAAAAATAATTTTATTTTCTGTTTTGTGATTACAATATGTCAGATTTGAAATGTGTATCCTGCCAGAGCTGATGTTAGACCGCAAACATAAGCTAGGATTTAACAGAGAGAGGAAAAGTCTGGTTAGAGGCTCTAAAACAGGGGTAGGGAACTCCGGTCCTCGAGACCCGTATTCCAGTTGGGTTTTCAGGATTTCCCCAATGAATATGCATTGAAAGCAGTGCATGCAAATAGATCTCATGCATATTCATTGGGGAAATCCTGAAAACCCGACTGGAATATGGCTCTCGAGGACCGGAGTTCCCTACCCCTGCTCTAAAATAAACCCACCAGGATGTTTGAAAAAAAACACCCAGTTGAGCTGGAAAATTGAATCGAATCAAAAAATCAATTCAATAGGCTGAATCGAATTGAATTGAAATTTTTTTTCCTGAATCAGGCAGCACTAGTTGTGACTACCATAAAAATATGCATAAAATAGAGAGTGACTTTTGCTACATCATATGCCTGGAAAAGACTTTCTGAGTTGGTAGAGCATGCTCTCTCTCTAGCTCTATTCAAATCCAGCCTGAAAGCTCACCTTTTTGAAGCTGCTTTTAGCTCTTAAGCTCTTATTCACCTGCTTAGCATTCATGTTATTTTAATCATTCCCATGATAAACGAAATCTAGTGGTGTAATGAGGGTTTCCAGGGAGGTAGACCACCCCAGACATTATTTTGGTAGGGACACTGGCACCTCTTTGCGTCTCCATCCACCCACCTCTTCAAATCTTTGCCAGCAGCCAGCAACTTCTATTTGCTGCTCACGCTGGCCTCAGCTCTTCTTCTGATGCCACTTCCTGGTTGAAGGACCAGGAAGTGATGTCAGAGAGAGAGAGAGAGCTAAGGCTGGTGCTAGAAGCATATATGAAATGCTGTTCTCTATGAGCAAAGATCTGAAGAAGTATACGGGGGAGGGGTGTGTGAGGTGGGAAGAGTGTGGGGTAATTCTGGATGCCATCTTCCTTTGCTATACCTTGTGCTATACCTTCCTTTGCTATACCTTTGCTATAGTGCCTTGTTTGTTTTGGATAGACTGTAAGCTCTGTTGAGCAAGGACTGTCTCATGTGTTTGTGTACAGTGCTGTGTATTTTTTATAGTGCTATAGAAATTATAAATGGGTTTATTTTCAAAGTCTGCTTTAAACAACTTAGCAGCACTATTGTGTGATGATATATCAAGCCTTTCTAAAATAAATAGTTGTGGTAGTAAAGGCTAGAGCTGGAATTTTAGAAGTAAAATATTGCTAAGCTCTTTGAAATAACATAGTTTAGTGAAGGACTGAACTCTTATTCTGTTGGATTGAATGTATTTTGCTTAAAATGTGTAAAATCAGAATAAAACCACTATAAATTAGCATGTTTGGCTGTATACAATTCTTTCAGCATTTATCAATGGAAGAAACTGTTTAGCTGCTGAAATTTTGGCAGCTCTTCCCATTAGCAAACAATACACACATCAGTAGATGTACTGTTTATGAATCAATCTTATTAGGAAGAAAATGTCTGCAACAGATCTTCAAGAGATAACACAAGACTGGCACTACCAAGCCAATTAAAGCAGCTACCAAAGATGGGGAAATAGAAGCTGCACAGAAAGAAAGCCATTGTAAATAATGTCAGTTGACCTTCCTCAAGCAGGCTTAAAAGAAATGATGGATATTTTCAAGGAGGGTGTGGTGATGGAGATCAGTCTTTGAAGTGCTAAAATGCACAGCCTCATTTAAGACAGGATCCATTTTTTAAATGGCTATCCAGAGATCATTGCAATTACTCACATATTCCTGGAGAGCTCATAGTCCATGAGATCTAGTATTTTAGCTTTTCTGTGTTTGTTCTCTAGCTGCTAAATGCATGACATAAGCTATGGGCAGCCTGTGTACATCTTGACCTATCTCACTGTAAGTTTTAAATAGCACATAGCAGGGACAGAATTGAGATGGAAGGAAAGAGACATGGTTTCTCCAAATTGTTTAACAAGGGGGGAAGGGAACAATGGAGGATTTTAGGTTAGCCAAGCAAGCAAAACCTTGATCTTGTCCAGTTCACCTTAAACAGCCAGTTGGTGAAGTGGGTAGGTCTGCTGTAAGTATAATGCATTTCAGGGGGTCAGGATTTCAGGAAACCTACAATAAATGTTCAGTACATAAGATAGATTTACATACAGTCAAGATTTACATACAGTTCTCAGGACTGGGTTAAGAATCCATTACATTTGCCTATCCACCCCAGATCCATGACAGAATAGAATGGAGGAGAGGCCTAGTTGTTAGAGCAGCAGGCAAAGGGTAAGGGGAGCTAGGGCTCAAATCCCACTTTCCCCACTAATGCACTTTGTGATCTTGGGTAGCTTACATCATCCTCCATTACCTTAAATGATATGTGTATCCAATCATAAATAATGTAGCATTTGGATTTAGAAAAGCTAGTAATCACATCTAATGTCCAAATCCAAGTACACAGTACTATGCTTTCCCCCTACACTAGGGTTACCATACGGTTCCAGAAAAAGGAGGACGGATTGAGACATCCAGGTTTTACTTCCATTGAAAGCACTGGAAGTAAAACCTGGATGTCTCAATCCATCCTCCTTTTTTCTGGTAACATTACGGCCTATAACCCCCCTCCCAAAAAAAAAAAACAAAACAAAACAACAACAACCCTTCTCTCTCTCCTTTCCAGCTCAGAGAAAAAAGAGAGAGTCTGACATGCACAGAGGGAAAATAGAGTCTGGGATATGCACTGAGAAGTCTTTGTGGTGAAGCAGTGAAAGGAAAGTCATAGCCCAAGTGAAGCAATGGAAGTAAAATGCAGATGTCTCAATCCATCCTCCTTTTTCTGGAGCCATATTGTAACCCTAAAGTGGAGTCTGTAGTAAAGAATGATATAGGGACAAATTTGACCCCGTCCCCCCACAGGAACTCGATTTCCCCATCTCGTCCCCGTGAGTTTTGTTGCTGTTCCTGCCCTATTCCTGTAAGCTCTGCCTTAACCGCATAAGCCTCGAACACTTATGATTTTAAAGTATATGAGGCTTGTGCAGATGAACACAGAGCCTGCAGGAATGGGGCAGGGACAAGAAAATAAGTCTCAGGGACGGGACAGGAAAATGAATTCCCACGGAGACGGGGAAAAATTTGTCCTCGTGTCATTCTTTACTTGGAAGAACAGTATAGAAAATTGAATAAATAGTGTGAAAAGTTTCATAAGAACATAAGAAGTTGCCTCCGCTGGGTCAGACCAGAGGTCCATCGCGCCCAGCAGTCCGCGCCCGCGGCGGCCCATCAGGCCCATGACCTGTAAGGTGATCCTTGTCTAAGCCTTTTAATCCCTCTTATTTTTCTATCTATACTCTTTCTATAACCTATCTCTACCCCTATCTGTATCCCTCAATCCTCCTATCCTTCAGGAATCTATCCAATCCTTCTTTGAAACCCCGTAGTGTACTCCATCCTATCACAACCTCCGGAAGCGCATTCCAGGTGTCCACCACCCTCTGTGTGAAAAAGAACTTCCTAGCATTGGTTCCTGTCCCCTTTCAGTTTTTCCAAGTGCCCCCAGTGGTTCCCAGTAGTTTGAAGAATCTGTCCCTTTCTACCTTCTCTATGCCTTTCATGATCTTGAAAGTCTCTATCAAGTCTCCTCTGAGTCTCCGCTTTTCCAGGGAGAAGAGCCCCAGCCTTTCCAACCTGTCTGCATATGATAAGTTTTCCATACCTGTTATCATTTTCGTCGCTCTTCTCTGGACCCTCTCAAGTATTGCTATGTCCTTCTTGAGGTATGGCGACCAATACTAGACACAGTACTCCAGATGCGGGCGCACCATCGCACGATACAGTGGCATGATGACTTCCTTCATCCTGGTTGTAATACCCTTCTTAATAATACCTAACATTCTGTTTGCTTTCTTAGAGGCTGCTGCACATTGTGCTGTTGATTTCAATGTTGTATCCACCAGTACACCCAAATCTTTTTCAAAGTTACTTTCCCCTAGCACTGATCCCCACATTTTGTAGCTGAACATCGGGTTCTTTTTCCCTAAATGCATGACCTTGCATTAAAACGCATTTGCCATTTATTTGCCCACTCTTCTAGTTTGTTTAGGTCCCTTTGTAGGTCTTCACATTCTTCCGCAGTTCTAACCCTGCTGCAGAGTTTGGTGTCATCCGCAAATTTTATAACTTCACATTTCGTCTCTGTTTCTAGGTTGTTTATAAATACATTGAACAGCAGCGGTCTGAGCACCAACCCCTGGGGAACACCGCTCGTGACCCTCCGCCAGTCCGAGTAGTGGCCCTTCACCCCAAATCATTGCTTCCTGCCTGCCAACCAGTGTTTGATCCATCTGTATACGTCCCCTTCCAGCCCGCGGTTCCACAGCTTCCTAAGTAGCCGCTCATGGGGTACCTTGTCAAAGGCTTTTTGGAAGTCGAGATAAATGATGTCTATGGGTTCCCCTTTGTCTATCTGGCTGTTTATCCCTTCAAAGAAGTACAGTAAGTTTGTTTGGCATGATCTTCCCTTGCAGAAGCCATGCTGTCTCGCTTTCAGTTGTTCATTTTTTTCTATGTGCTCACAGATGCTGTCCTTTATCAGTGCTTCCATCATCTTGCCCGGAACTGAAGTCAAGCTTACCAGCCTGTAGTTCCCCGGGTCACCCCTCGATCCCTTTTTAAAGATAGGTGTGACATTTGCTATTTTCCAGTCCTCCAGGATCTCCCCAGTTTTCAAGGATAGGTTACAAATTTGTCGGAGTATTTCCACTATTTCGTTTCTTAGCTCCTTCAGTACCCTTGGGTGGATTCCCTCCGGGCGCGGTGATTTGTCGCTTTTCAATCTATCTATCTGTTGGAGGACATCTTCATGGCTTACCTCTATTTGCGCCAGTTTTTCTTCTTGATCTCCACTTATAATTTCTTTGGGCTCTGGTACATTGGAAGTGTCCTCGCTCGTGGAGACCGATGAGAATAACTTGTTTAACCTGTCAGCTACCTCTTTTTCCTCTATTACCACTCCCTTCCTGTCTCCATCACCCAACGGTCCTACTTCCTCCCTCGCCTGTTGCTTCCTTTTAACGTATCTGAAAAACGTTTTGAAGTTTCTTGCTTCCCCAGCCAGCCTCCCTTCGTACTCTCATTTTGCTTTCCTGACCACTCGGTGACACTCTTTTTGGTGTTTTTTGTGTTCCTTCCGGTTTTCCTCGTTTTGGTCCTTTTTCCATTTTCGGAATGATTTTTTCTTGTCACCTATCGCCTTCTTCACTTCATTTGTTATCCATACCAGGTCTTTTGTTCAATTTTTTTTGCACCCTTTCCTAAACCTGGGGATGTACAGGTTTTGTGCTTCTTGCACCGTGTCCTTGAATAGGGACCAGGCTTTCTCTATTGTCTCCATCCTTTTTGAGCTGTTTTTGAGTTTCTTTCTCACCATTGCTCTCATAGCAGCGTAGTTCCCTTTCTTGAAGTTGAGCGTTATTGCTGTGGTTCTCTTTACCTTGGATGTTCCCACTTCTAATTTGTACCGGATCATGTTGTGATCGTTGTTTCCTAGTGGTCCTACTACTTTCACTTCCTTTGCAGGTCCCCTTAGTCCATTGAGTATTAGGTCGAGAGTGGCATCCCCTCTCTTTGATTCCTTGACAAGCTGTTCCATAAAGCAGTCTCTTACAGTCTCAAGGAATTCTGCTTCCCTCGCACAGTTGGAGTTTCCAATACTCCAGTCTATCCCGGGGTAGTTAAAATCCCCCATCACCATCACACTTCCGCTTTTGCATTCCCTCCTCAATTCTGCTTCCAGTTCTTTGTCGTTTGCTTCTGCTTGTCCAGGTGGGCGATAGTACAGTCCCAATTTTATGTCAGCTCCATTTCTTTTTGGTAATTTAACCCATAATGATTCCAATCCTTCCGCCCTTGCTGCCGTATCCATTCTGGTCGAGTGAATGGTGTCCTTTATGTATAGTGTTATTCTTCCACCCTTCTTGTAAGTCCTGTCTCTCCTATAGAGTTTGTACCCTGGCAGTACCACGTCCCATTTGTTGTCCTCAGTCCACCAAGGTTCTGTGATTCCAATAATGTCTAGTTCCTCTCTCTTGGCCGTGACTTCCAGTTCTCCCATTTTGGTCCTTAGGCTCCTTGCATTTGCGTATAAGCAGTTTAGGTCCCGGTTTATTCTTTTCCCTGCAGTTTTTCCTTGTGATTTACTCCTCTTGCCGTCTCCCTCGTGGGCTGCCAGCCCCTGAATTCCGTTTTGTTCTTCCTCTTCCTGTGGTGTGTCTTCTTCGTCCTTAGCCTGTTTCCTCCTTTCCACCTGTTTCTCTAGCTCCTGCAGTTTGCTCTTCTTTTTGTTCTCTAGTTCCACTTGATCCTTGGACCCCTGTAGTTTGTCTTTTGTTTCATCCCAGCATTGTTCCCGCTCAGTATCTTCACTGGATACTCTTGTCCGAAACGTCGACATCAGGTCGACTGTCGGCTTTCCCCTTCTCAGTTTAAAGCCTTCTCTATTTCTCTCTTGACGTTGTTCGCCAGCAGTCTTGTTCCTGCCGTGCTCAGATGTAGTCCGTCCCTTCTGTAGAGCTTGTTCTTCCCCAAAAAAGTTGTCCAGTTCTTCACAAAGTGGAAACCTTCCTCTTCACACCATCTCCTCAGCCATGCGTTTATTGCTTGCAGCTCGGTCTGCCTCTTCACATCTGCCCTCGGCACTGGCAGGATCTCTGAGAATGCTATCTTCTATGTCCTCAGCTTCAGTTTCTTTCCCAGGATCTTGAACTGCTCAGTTAGTGTAGTCCTGCTGTAATTTCTGCTGTTGACATCATTTGTTCCAATGTGGATTATCACTGCTGTCTCTTCCATCTCAGCTCCCTCCAGGATCCTCTCGATTCTGTCAGATATCCTTCGTTCTTGCCCCTGGGAGACATGTCACTAGCCGGTCTTCTCTCCCCCCTGCTAAGTGACTGTCGACTTCTCTCAGGATTGAGTCTCCCACTATGATTGCAGATTTCCCCTTCTTCAGCTTCCTCTTTGGTCTCAAGTCTGTATCCTCGGTGTGGTTGGATACTTCTCCCTCAAGGTCCTGGTGAGTCTTGGCCTCCTCTGTTTGCTCGATTTTTTCATAAGGTCCTTCTCCCCTGGTGTCTGGCGGTTCCTGTCTTCCATCTGTTGGTTCCTGTCTGTGTTGCTGATGATCCTGTTCCTCCGCCCTCCTGTAGGCCTCCTCGATGAATCTCTCGAGCTCCCTTACTTGCTCCTCAATGTGGCTCTCTCTTGTGGAGCAATCAGTTGCCCAGTACGGTTCTTCTGAAATGTGGAGTCCTTCCAGCTCCTGGACCCTGTCCTGTAGTCTACCGACCTCCTTCTTCAGGCTTTCCAGTTCCTGACACCGACCGCATATGTACGCCTGCCTTCCCAAGGGGAGGTAGTCGTACATATAGCACTCCGTGCAGTACACTGGGAAGCTCCTCTGGGTTCCTGCTGCTTCCATTTCTTCTTTTCTTTATAGTCTCTTGGTGCGCTGGTGTGCGAAAGTGGTCCCTGCTGTGCAGCTAGCTGAAAGAGTAGAGAAAGAAAAGAAAGAATGAGAGAAGAAATAAGTACCTGTGGCTTACGTTCTAGGTTTATCTGTTGAGCGGCCTGGTCTCCTTCTTAAGGCTCCTTCGCAAAGGCGATCTCGGTTAGATGAGCGCCTTTGCCGCTCACCTTTGCTGTGCGCCGAATGGCTGCGCACTGTTGGCCCGCCTCCTTTTATGGAGGAGCCCGGACGCTGGCTGCTGACGCGGTGGGGGTGGGCGGAGTTACTCTCGCCGCTGTCCCGATGTTCCTGCTCCTAATCCTTCTCTCCGCTGGCCCGACTCCGTTGGCCCGACTCTCCCCTGCTTTTCCGCTCCTTCCTCTTGGCTCCCTGCTCCTTTTTCTGCCTCATGCAGCCGCGCTCCATTGGCCCGCCTCCTTTTATGGAGGAGCCCGGACACTGGCTGCTGATGCGGTGGGGGTGGGCGGAGTTACTCTCACCGCTGCCCCGATGTTCCTGCTCCTACTCCTTCTCACCGCTGGCCCGACTCCGTTGGCCCGACTCTTCCCTGCTTCTCCGCTCCTTCCTCTTGGCTCCCTGCTCCTTTTTCTGTCTCGTGCAGCTGCGCTCCGTTGGCCCGCCTCCTTTTATGGAGGAGCACGGACGCTGGCTGCTGACGCGGTGGGGGTGGGCGGAGTTACTCTCGCCGCTGCCCCGATATTCCTGCTCCTACTCCTTCTCTCCGCTGGCCTGACTCTCCCCTGCTTCTCCGCTCCTTCCTCTTGGCTCCCTGCTCCTTTTTCTGCCTCGTGCAGCCGCACTACGTTGGCCCGCCTCCTTTTATGGAGACCAGACCAGAGTTGGTATTGTGACATCATAATGCCGCATTCCACCAATGCCTAAGTGCCAACCTCATCAGTGATGTCACAATGGCTTGATTGTCCTTTACTTGGCTCACTTTTACTACATTTTGATTTGTAGAGTGGTGCAGTGTAGAGAATGACACAAGGACAAATTTTTTCCCATCCCCGCAGAAACTCAATTTCCCCGTCTCGTCCTCGCGAGTTTTGTTGCTGTCCCTGTCCCTTTCCTGTAAGCTCTGCTTTAACAGCACAAGCCTTGAACACTTAGGATTTTAAAGTGTTTGAGGCTTGTGCAGATGAGGACGGAGCTTGCAGGAATGGGGTAGGGACAGGAAAATAACTTGTGGGGATGGGACAGGAAAATAAGTTCACGCGAGGATGGGGAAAAATTTGTCCCCGTGTCATTCTCTAGTCTTTAACACTGGAATAGATACTGGCTAGCCCAGATGGAGACTTATAATTTCTATTTGCCATCACAGTGTACAACAGTGATAAGAACAGGTGGAACATCACAGTATTGCAAAAGAAACTCATTCATCGGTCTATCAGGGACCAGAGAATAGAGGTGGTGATTTTTTAAATTGTAATACAGCAGGAAACTCCCTCTGTGGTAGTGTACCTTTAAGGATTTCTAAAGCAATGCTGAGCTTTGTCAGCCTACCCACAAAAGGCTGCTTTATTAAAGCAAA
This sequence comes from Geotrypetes seraphini, assembly GCF_902459505.1. Lineage (NCBI taxonomy): Eukaryota > Metazoa > Chordata > Amphibia > Gymnophiona > Dermophiidae > Geotrypetes > Geotrypetes seraphini. The sequence continues at coordinate 60,153,964 of NC_047093.1, read as the reverse complement.
ACTGGATTAAAACATTATTTGCTGGGGAAAAAAAAAACATGAAAAAGCCAGATTGCTCTTACAAATTCAATCAGCTGTTCTGCTTTTGCAGCATGCCATTAATTCACTGCCCTAGCTACTGCAGAGTCTCAGCCTACTGCGCCAGATAAAAGGGTAGAAATCTTATTTTGTGACTGTACACTAGTCAGTAAATAAATAATCCACATATTCCATCTAATGGCCTTTTCAAAAGGCAAAGTGAGAATTAGGAATTCATTCAGTTTTGTCATTCATGGTGGAGTTTATCTGTGGATTCAGCTGTGACAGTCATATTAAATTCAGATATAGATCCCTTACAGGGAGGTTTTAAATCACATTAGGTCTATACCTATGTAGCGACAGGGGGTAAGGTGAGAAAAAGGTGAAACACTGAAGGTTTTTTGGGGGATGTATGTCGAGCTAACGCATTCCCAAGCATTTGCTTTCTTTCTGTGATTTCTTCCTAGAATAGCATATTGCTCTTCCCATCTAGTGCAAAGCATACCTGTCAGAGAAATTTATTTATTTATTCCATTTTCTATCCCATCCTCCCCAAAGAGCTCAGAATGCTTTACAGATACATGCCAAATAAATACTGCCTTGTATAAGCTCTGCTTTCTGATGACTTTTCTAGTCGGAAGAGTGTATGCAATTGCAATACCTGCCTTGTAGTGCAGGATGATATGTGAGGGTAAGGAAGCTTGCATTGTTCTTGGTTGCACTGTATATACATGAATATAAGTTGATCCGAATATAAGTCAAGACCTCCATTTCCCCCCCCCCCCCCACAAAAGGAGGAAAAATGGTTGACTCGAATATAAGTCGGACGGCTTAATATTCAAGTGCCCTGCCCTGCCAGGATCTGCACTCAGCGCCCCCTCTCTCTCATGTCAGGCTCTGCACCCAGCTCTATTTCCTCCCTCCCCTCCCTCCCCTGTCAGACTCTGCGCCCAGCCCCCTTTCCTCCCTCCCCTTTCAGGCTCTGCACCCAGCACCCCTTCCCACCTTCCCGCCCTTCCCTGTAAGATTCTGCATCCAGCCCTCTTCCCTCCAACCCTTCCCCTCCCTCCCCTGTCAGGCTCTGCACACAGCCCCCTTCAATCCCTCTCTCCCTCTCTCTGCACCCTTTCCTCCCTCCCTGACCCGTCCATCGTACCTCCTCTGCCGATCCCTGGTGGTCCAGAGGTGCAGTGGGCAGGAGCGAGCTTTCCATGCTCCTGCCCCACTGCTAATCCAGTTGGTCGGTTGCTGCTGTAGCCACCACAAGCTCTGGTTTCTTCAGCCACTGAGCAGCACTGAGCAGGAGCACGCTTTGGCGCTGCTGCTTGGCGCTGAGCAGCTTCCTGACTGGCTTCTGCTCAGTGCCGCTCAGCAGCTGAAGAAACCAGAGCTTGCGGCTGCCTGCAATAAGGCTGGGAGGGGGGCACTGGCCTGAATATAAACCAGGACCCCCATTTATGAGCCAATTTTTTGGACCCAAAATCCCATTTATATTTGAGCAAACAGGAAGCCCCAAACCTACCTGAAGTTGAAAGAGTGTTATCCTTCAAAAATGCTTTGGGGGTTCCCTACCAAGCATTTCCCTGGGCCCCATCATGTCTAGCACCAGACCTGCCATAGTGAGGCAGTGGAGGAGGTTGGGAGAAGCTTGCCCTGCCTCTGCCCATGCTGTCCCCGCCCATTGATTACAGGATGTAATTTTCCAGCTTTGCTATAGCATATTTAATGAAAGGGGGAGAGATTTTGGATATGGCTCATGCCTTTTCCAGTTATAGTTCAAGATGAGTTACATTAAAGTAAACATTTGTAGGGCTAATTTTCAGCCCACGGTGGGAAGCGGCTTGTAAACTGCTCACAACGGAGGATTGAACTAACCCCAGATATTCAATGTCAGGGCATGCTCAGCTCCTGGCATTGAATATTCAGGTATACGCATTGACCCAGAAGTAACGGCACTGGCCAATATTCAGACTGGTGCCTGGTTAACTCAGTGTATAAAGTTAAACAGCATTTTTGCTGACCTAGTGTTATGCACTAATTTAGCCAGTTAGCTAAATATTACTACTACTACTTATCACATATATAGCGCTGAAAGGTGTATACAGCATTGTACATTTTGACATTTATAGATGGTCCCTGCTCGGAAGAGCTTACAATCTAATTTGGACAGACAGACATGACATACAGGGTTGGAGATGCAGAAGGTGAGAGGTATTAGGAGTCGAAAGCACTCTCAAAGAGGTGGGCTTTTAACTGGGCCTTGAACACTACTAGAGACAGAGTCCACCATAAGGATTCAGGCAGCTTGTTCCAAGCATATGATGCAGCAAGGCAGAAGGGATGGAGTTGGCAGTTGAAGAGAAGGGTGGAGCTCATGGAGGGTGGGGGGGGGATCATAGAGATAAGTGAAGAGAGATAGTGAAGGCAGCTGAGTGAGCTGAGGAAATTTGATCATGTAACTCCCCTTCATAGGAAGGCGCATTGGCTTCTCATATCTCACCGGATAACATATAAGTTATGCCTGCTTACTTTCAAATCCCTACTTTATAAAACCCCAGCATTTATTTATAAATTATTAATCCCTTATACTTCCAATAGAACGTTGAGATCTAATGAACAGCATTTATTGACGATTCCTTCTCTTAAGGTTATTAATACAAGATGGCAATTTATTTTTTTCTGTTACAGCCCCTCAAATTTGGAATTCTCTTTCTATTTATTTGAGGGAAGAGTGCAATCTGGAGAAATTTAAGAGTAATTTAAAAACTTTTCTTTTTAAAGATGCTTTTGATGACTAATTAGCCAGTTTTCTGGCTAATTCTATTTCTGTTGTATAATATTATGGAAATTTTTCTGTTTCCCCTGCCTTATGTATTTTCCTTGGTTGCTCTGTTTTCTTTTAAATATTTTGTAGTTCACTTCCCTTTCCTTCCTTGTGTTTATGGGTTTGTTAAGTCTGTTAATAGTCCTGTAGGACTTAATTATTGTTAAGTATTGTATTGTTCCCTAAATATTGTAATTTTATTATGTTCATCGCGTAGAAATATTATTAAGCGATTAATCAAAAACCTTATTAAACTTGAAACGGATGGGAAGCCAATGAAGTGACTTTAAGATAGGGGCTTGGATAAATATTGCCACTAATTGGCTAAGTTCCACTTCTGACCAAACTCCATCCCGAGACCGTCCCTACCTTAGCTGGCTAAGGAATGGCCAGTTCACCACAAACAGTTGCATTTGATTCCCACTGCAGCTACTGGTGACTCTGGGTAAGTCACCTAACCCCAAATTGCCCCAGGTACACAATAAGTACTTGCATATAATATGAAAACTGCTTTGATTATAATCACAGAAAGACAATGAATCAAATCTCATCCTCTTTCCCCTTAGCTGTGATAGCAGGCATTGAAGGTTCCTACCCAGTTAAACCTATGCTGAGGGAACCTCTTCTTCGCCAACTCTGTGGCATTCTGCAGCCATCGGGCCAGCTCTTGCAGGGAGCCTTGTTCCTACCCTGTCCTGCTGGGCATGCGAGCCTGCTCCGCCCCCTCCTAACCTGCCGGGAGCATTTGAATTTTGAATCGAGGTTTCCTGTTGAGGGAACCTCTTCTTTGCCGACTCCATGACGTTCTGCAGCCATCAGGCCGGCTCCTGCAGGGAGCCTCGTTCCTGCCCTGTCCCGCCGGGCGTGCGAGCCTGCTCCGCCCCCTCCCAACCTGCCGGGAGCATTTAAATCCTATTGAGGGAACGGCGCTCAGCCGTTCGGTGCCCCGGCTAAGGCGCACGGCAAAGGCACATGCCTTAGCGCGCGCCTTTGCGAAGCGGCTAGCGGACCGGCAGAAACTTCACTGCACTACCACACCTCCTCCCAGCAGCCAAGCACCGCCCTGAGTGTCCCATCTTCGGACTTTGGTGCCTACTCCACCCAACACCTCTTCAACTCTGGGACTACTCTAAACCCAATGGACACAATCCAACGGACATATTGATAAGTATTTTGCATGATTAATCTATTATCTATTCCAGATAAGCTATCTTAAACTGTTGCATCACTCAATATATGATGGCTTCTATACTCAACTATCTAACATTATTTCTTATGTTTTATTGGTCTTGTTACAAAAGCTGGTTAACTGAGGCACTACACTCTATCCCGATTCCACTCCTCATAAGGTCCCGTTCTACCATTCCAGAACCCCACAGGTCCGCCCATCATTTCATTCATGACTGCTCCAAATGGGGCCCTTTCCAAATCCCGGTTGTTCCCCCCTCACGTAAACCAAAGAAACCCTACAGTAAAAAAACACCGATCATTGAGGAAAGTTTCCTACTCAGTACCTGCTGACGCCCCCCTCCACCAAAAGGTTCAAGGTTTCTACTTAAACATCCAAACTATGAGGAACAAATCTCAGCTGGTTAAAGATTGGCTAGAGGAGACCAACCCTGACTTTGTTCTCTTAACTGAAACATGGTTGATCTACAATAATGACATCATAATTCGTGAGTGTCTTCCACCTGGGTTTAAAATTATATCTCAACCCAGAACTAGGGGACGAGGGGAAGGACTAGCCATCATAGCAAGAGATTCATTCGAGTCCACCATCTTAGCCTCAAAATCTTCAACGGATCTCAAAATTTTTTCCTGCAAACTCCAGTCAGACCAGTTAGAAGATGGCTTAATTATCACGCTATTTTACATCCCTCCTAAGAAATGGACCACCGTTAAAGACATCTTCTCTGAATTCCTCCTCACAAACTCAATTACAGGTCCCTACAACCTACTGACTGGCGATCTGAACATTCACCTAGAACAGGTACAACAGAGTTACCCTAAAGATTTACTATCCTTCATCACTTCTCTAGACTTCTTCGTGCCAAACCCAGAAATGACCCATCAAAAAGGTCATCAACTAGACCTAATAACCTTCTCCAAAGAACTAGTCTATCCCAAGATTCTCTGGGTTCAAGCCACTTGGACTGATTCCTTATGGTCAGACCACCGACTATGTAATTTCCAACTTAGCTAGCAAACAAGACGTCCCCCACCAATCCCAAGGTGGCAAAAAGGAAAAAGAAAGTGGTATCCACTAGAGGCTTGGTAAATCCCATGGAATTCTGGTCACACTATGACATCTCTTCCAACCCAGACCCCGACTCATTTACGGTAGACTCCTGGACCAACACGAGCACGCAGATCCTAAACAAAATGGCCCCCATAAAATCAAGGAAAATGAGAAACAAAAATTTGGATGGCTGGTTTGATGCTGAACTAGGAACGGTGAAACGGGAGTTACAAAAACTTGAAAGACAATGGCTGAAATCTGGAGATAGTAAAGAGAGAGTGAAGTGGAGAACAAAATTAAAAGAGTATAAAAATCTTATAACTTTTACACACAAAAAATCGGTTCTCCAAACACCGACATCAAAAATCTTTTCAGAATAGTCAACAATCTTTACGACATTCAGACCTTAACCCACTCCACCTTAGACTCCCCACCCTCAGCCAATGCCCTGGCTGAGTTCTTCAACAACAAAATCTCCAACCTGAGATCCACCCTATCGTTCGTCACAACCAACCATTTGAACTACCCAGTTGCTCAACTCAAAGACGAACCCAGGGCAGATATGATCTGGAACAATTTTACCACCCCATTTGGCAACAATTCTGCAAGTTTTACTCAAAATATGCTGATTCCTACTGCAAATTAGACTGTTGCACACCAAATGTTTTGAAAGTTGCCCCGGTCTCCTTCAAAGCCAAGTTACACACTTGGCTCTCTTCCCTACTTCTGCTGGGTACATTTCCTGAAGTCCTAGGCCAGATCCTGATCACACCGATTGTAAAAAATCCCAAAGAATCTGTCAAGCTGACTTCAAACTACAGACCCATTGCGAGCATTCCCTTCTTTGTTAAGCTGATGGAAGGTCTGGTCAACCAGGATTTAGTAACCTATCTGGATAAATTCAGCATACTAAATGACAGCCAGTCAGGCTTTCATCCCGGGCATAGCACTTAAACTATTATTGCCTCTCTGCTAGATTCCCTCCACAGCTTATTTAGTCAAGGCTCAAGTGCATTAGTCCTGCAATTTGATTTAAGTAATGCCTTTGACTTATTTGATCATGCTATTGTGTTAAAATGGTTCCAGGGTTTTTTGAGTAAACAATTATACCAAGTTTACAGTGACAATACTCATTCCTTCAGCTGGTTAAACTCGTGTGGAGTCCCGAAGGGCTCCCCCCCTATCCCCTCATTCTTCAACATTTACCTGGCCACACTGGGGAATCTATTGCAAAGTTTAAAAATCAAATTTTACATCTATGCTGACGACATGACCATAGTCTTTCCCCTAACAAATCTAACTCCCGAGATGAAGAATCATCTGCATCTATCTTAAAGCAAATTGAACTATGGATGACTGAATTCAAATTGAAACTCAATTCAGAAAAAAAACAAATTCTTCCTGGCTAATCCGAACGACAAAATCAAAGATTCATCAATTTCCTTGAATAGTGAAGTCTTTTCTATTACAAATTCCATAAAAATTCTGGGAGTGATTCTGGACCGCTACCTTACCCTTGAAGCGCACACTGACTCACTGGTCAGAAAAGGCTTCTCAATATTATGGAAACTAAGAACCATCAGAAAGTACTTCGATACAATCTCATTCCGCTTACTGGTGCAATCCTCCATTCTAAGCATACTCGACTACTGTAACATCATTTTTTTTTTTTTAGTTCAATCATCTTTATTGACAGGGGGTCTTTCAAAAAAAACCTTCAAAGACTCCGAATCATCCAAACTTCGGCAATCCGATTGATTTTCGGGTTAAAAAAATGGGAACACATAACGCCCTATTACCAAAAACTCCACTGGCTGCCCTTTGAAGCAAGAGTGCTGTTCAAATTTGCCTGTCTCTGTTTCAAATCCATTCTTGGTTCGGCCCCCATGTACTTGGTTCCCCATTTCAACTTAGATTGCTCTTCCAGACCCACACGCAGAGTACATCTGTTTAACCATCCAACATTAAAGCCCTGCCGTTACAAAAGATACCTGAACAGAACACTTGCTTTCCAAGCAGATCAACTGAACGAATGGCTGGGCAATATTATCACACACTCCTCATCCTACCTAAGTTTCAGAAAATTAGTTAAAACAAACTTGTTTAACCGATTTGCAACCTAAGACCTCTTAAGCCTCATCTCTTCAACTCTAACTGAATTGTTTCCCAAGATCTCCTATGCCTTACCCGGGGTAGATCCTGCCAATCTAATCTGATTAGCTTTTTTGACTGGGTTACTAGACAACTGGATGCTGGAGAGTCACTGGACGTAGTGTATTTGGACTTCAGTAAAGCATTTGATAGCGTCCCTCATCGAAGATTACTGAACAAGCTAAAATCGATAGGATTAGGAGACACTCTAACTACATGGGTTGGGGATTGGCTGAGCGGCAGACATCAAAGGGTAGTGGTGAACGGTACCCCATCTGAAGCATCGGACGTGATAAGTGGAGTGCCGCAGGGCTCGGTCCTGGGTCCGATTCTATTCAACTTATTCATAAGAGATATGACGCAAGGACTTAGGGGAAAGGTATCGCTGTTCGCCGAAGACGCCAAACTTTGCAACATAGTAGGCAGAAGCTTATTACCTGATAATATGACACACGATCTACTGCTGCTGGAACAATGGTCAACTACTTGGCAGCTTGGCTTCAATGCTAAAAAATGCAAGGTAATGCACCTGGGAAAGAGAAACCCGCGTAGAACTTATGTACTAAATGGTGAAACCTTGGTTAGGACCACAGCGGAACGCGATCTAGGAGTGATCATTAGCGAGGACATGAAGGTTGCCAATCAAGTGGAGAAGGCTTCCTCCAGAGCAAGACAAATGATGGGGTGTATCCGCAGAGGTTTCGTCAGCAGGAGACCTGAAGTTATGATGCCGTTGTACAGAGCCATGGTGAGGCCTCACTTAGAGTACTGCGTTCAGTTTTGGAGACCTCACTACCGAAAGGACGTGCTGAGAATCGAGTCGGTACAGCGAACAGCCACCAGGATGGTCTTGGGGCTCAAGGATCTCACGTATGAAGAAAGACTAGAGAAATTGCGGATGTACTCACTTGAGGAAAGAAGGGAACGGGGAGATATGATTGAAACGTATAAGTATATCACGGGGCACATCGAGTCAGAAGATGATATCTTCCGGCTCATGGGACCCTCGACCACCAGAGGGCATCCGCTAAAAATCAAGGGAGGGAAGTTTCATGGCGACTTCAGGAAGTATTTCTTCACCGAGAGAGTTGTGGATCATTGGAACAGACTCCCACTCCAGGTGATAAAGGCCAGCAGCATGACGGATTTTAAGAGAAAATGGGATACTCACGTGGGATCTTTAATGGAGTAAACTCAGGGGGGGAGGATACTTGGAATGGGCAGACTTGGTGGGCTATAGCCCTTTTCTGCCGCTTTTTTCTATGTTTCTATGTTTCTATGTTTCTACCTCTGTATCCTGCTTACCTGTATTTTTATGACTTTACATTGTACCTACATTCGCTGATTGTCCAGCTCTTCTTCATTGTAAACCGCCTCGAACTGCTATGGCTTTGGTGGTATATAAGAATAAAATTATTATTATTATTATTTGGAGTATCTACCCCTTCCTGTCCTCAGAGATCTTATAATCTAAGTTTGTATCGGAGGCAGCGACTTGCCCAATATTACAGTGGTAACACTAGTTTTCTTCTCAACCTAGTATACCTAGGGATAGTAGCAGAAAGCCTGTGTTAGACCAAGATCCCATTTGTTCTTCACCTACCCTTCCCATTCTGCTACAGTACAATGCAATCAGTAAACAGTATTTGAATCATTATCCAGACCTCTTTATTTTCCTCTTCCCACCAGTGTAACCATAATTTTCTTGTAACCTTTCAATGTCTAGCCACAGTTCCATGAAACATAGAACCACTACACCCATGTGTCCTCTCTTCACTTTTGGATGCTTTTCTTACCTTTCAATTAAATAAAAACACACAACAACAAATAACACCTTTCCCAGGTTTTCACATTTCTTCCATGGTCAGCATAGCCACTAAGAGGCTGAATACAGCTATATCAGCGGTTCACTTTGGGATGTATTGTAATTCCCAGGCATTGTACTCGCAAATTGTGAAAAAGGCACATTTATTTTAAAGATGCCATTGAAAACAGTTCTAGTTTTCAGTAAGTCGATAAAGGGTTCAGATCTTGGTGCCCAGTGGGAGTCAATTTACAAACTTACATGGAGTCCTTCAAACTACTGCTTCAACAGGGAAAACATTCATTTCAGGCCTGTGCATCCCTTTTTTAATTAAATCAGCTGTGGGGAAATATAACATTTCCCTACAGTTATTCACCCTTACAGTACTAGTTCTTTGTCATCCTAATTAAAGTTGTCCCAGAGTTGCGGTTTCAGTTCTTTGCTGTTATTAGTGTTAAATCAACCCCCCTTCCCCACCACACTTGAGTGACTGAGTCCCTATTCAACATGAAGGATGACAGCGTAGCAAAAATAAATATTTGAAAAGGGCACAGAGGCAGTGAAATCTGCATCCTAAGGTTTCATTAGTATGGATTTGAGCTCAATTTATTTCTCTCCCACTGTCTAGTTTTAATGTCTGATGCTTGCTTGGAGTCATGGCTGCAGCTCCTTTTTCTGAATGAATATGTGCCCAGCCTATAGCATCACCTTTCTAGGAGCAAGAATCAAGAAGAATTCGTAGAGCAGATAAGATTACTGTGCAATCTGCATGCAAGAAAGGTCACATTTCTGAAATCAAGAAGAGGCAACATGTTGTCATGCGCTTCACAATCTAGAAATCCATATAGGTCATGATCATTTTTTAATGGAAGACATGGCTTTTAAGAGCACATCTGACGAGGGGATCCAAAAAGCCTTCAAGCTCCTGTATTACAACAACTTGCTAAGTTAGTCCCATAGGTTATCACGCAGTTTACTATAACACCACCACTACTCCTAATGGCAGAGTATGAAATTACATCTTTTCAGATGTCATTAAGTACGTCATAGTTGAGATGGTCTATTTTTTCCAAGACCTGCATGGCTAACAGAATTCTATACCCACTATAGCTGGAGAAGTAGCCTAGTGGTTAGAGTTTTAGACTTTGAACCAGGGAAGCTAAGGGTCCCAATCCCACTTATACTCTTTATCTTCCATTGCTTCAGGTAAAAATTTACAGCCCCCTTTATGAAAGGGTATATTAATGTAATTTAATATATATTAAAGAACACTTTATGGATATTGGGGCCTATTTAATTATTATTTGCTTAACTCAAAGTAAAGCACCTTAATATGCATTACTAGTGTTACCATATGGCTCCAGAAAAAGGAGGACGGATTGAGACATCCGGGTTTTATTGCCATTGATTTCAATGACAGTAAAACCAAGATGTTTCAATATGTTCTCCATAATTCCATTGCTTTCAATGGAAGCAAAACTCAGATGTCTCAATCCGTTCTCCTTTTTCTGGAGCCTTATGGTAACCCTATGCATTACCCATAAGTTAGTAAATGTAACCTTTCAATTTGGTGTCTAGCCACAGTTCCATGAAACATAGAACCACTGCACCCATGTTAACTCTCAGAAGACAGGGGAAATATTTGTTTTGGGGAAAGGAGGAGTATGTGTAGCATGGCTCATAGAATCCTTTCCAACTTCTCCACATGTATGTACACATGTGTTTATATATAATAATAATAATAATAACAGTTTATATACCGCAGGACCATGAAGTTCTATGCGGTTTACAATGATTATAAAAAATTTTACAAATTGAGTAGAATTGACAAAGTTAATATCTATTCTTTAGCAGTTCTAGAGATCTGGTATTCAGAGAGAGATTGTGTGAATCAGTTTCCTATGTACTTTAGGCACAGATATGTTTTCAGTTGTCTCCTAAATTCCCTATATGTATTGGCAAGTTGTTTCAGATCGTTGCCCCATAATGCTGCTTGATAAGAGAGAAGATGTTGGTGATGAATTTTGAATTTACATCCTCTAACCGGGGGGGAAACAAAATTCAAGTTTGAGCTTCTTTTATGTCTATTGGTTGAAAAGGAGAATAGATCAGTTATGTATTTGGGAGCTAGACCGAATAGAACCTTGAAGCAAAAGCAGCCGAACTTAAACCTCGCATGTGCCTCCATCGGCAGCCAATGCAGGAGTCGGTAGGAGGGAGTTATGTGATCGAACTTCTTCAACCCGAAGATCGGCCTGACTGCTGCATTCTGCACCAGTTGCAATCGCCGCATATTCTTCTGGGAAATTGCCAGATAGATGATATTTTTGACCAGTCTACCTGGTCTTTCATCATTAGGCCCTGGTCCAGCGTTACGCCCAGAACCTTCAGAATGGGTTGAATGGGGTAACTAAGATTGTTGATGCATAGTGGAGTTGTAGTATCTATTGGGTGTGGCGAAGCTATGAAGAATTTTGTTTTTTCTGAATTGAGCTTCAGTCTAAATTCAGTCATCCATTGTTCCATCGAGTTTAGTGCTTCTGTTGCCATGGGAGTAACTTCTGAGAGAGAGGTGGTGAATGGGATAATGATCGTAAAGTCGTCTGCATAACTGAATAATTTTATTCCTAGTTGTGACAGTTGTGCACCTAATGTTGACATGTAAACATTGAAAAGTAATGGGGATAGGTAGTTTGAATAGAGTGGTGAAGAAATATTTTATTGCTTCATAAAGAATAATAAAACCAAGACCTGCGATTATATATTTAACCATTAGATACCTCACGGTAACATCATACCATGAAATAGTCCACGAACACATTAGAGCTGCAACCTTTTCCATGAAGAGGCCCCAACTCTGGAATGGTCTACCGTTAACAACTAGATTGCTAGAGAATTTGGATAAAATTAAAACAGATTTAAAAACATTTCTCTTTTCTGATGCACATATGTACAATTAGGGGTAGTTTGATATGGAGAGAACCCTGGAGACAACAGACTAAATAAATAAAAATTAGATAGTCTTTTGAAACTTTGTAGTTAATTTTATTTTGATTATTGTATTTTTTCTTTTTTTAGACTATGTAAATTACTTAGTTGGTTTTTAGACTGTAAGCTGCCCAGAAGGCTATGACCCTTGGTGTAGGATAGAAAATTTTAATAAAACTTGGAAATTTAGATATCACTATCACCAGATTTCAAAGGATGGATTTTGAAGTTTAATAGGGAGCCCTATCCCAATGGAAAAGGTATGACTTTGTTCCCCTTCACTAAGTGGAAGTACATATAACAATCACTGAAAAAGCTATAGAGCAGGGGTGTCCAACCTGCGGCCCCGTGAAGTATTTTGTACGGCCCCGTTCGAGAGCGATGTAGTGTTTTCCTCTGCTGCTCCCGGGTGTTTACTGTCTTGCCGGCTCCCTCCTCTGTCTTGCTGCAGCGTTTGCGCTTTAGTGCGGCCCCCGAAACTTTTTTTTCAGCCAATGAGGCCCAGGGAAGCCAAAAGTTTGGACACCCCTGTATAGAGTTTATTCAGTAGGTGCCACTGTATATAGCACCTATGAGGAAAGGTGTAGGGTTCAGTCACTAAGGGCTCCTTTTACTAAGGTGCGCTAGTGTTTTTAGCGCACGCAAGTTATTACCGCATGCTACACCATGTGCTATGCGGTTAGAACTACGCCAGTTCAATGCTGCCATTAAGGACTAGCGTGCGCAGCAATGTAGTACATGCTATTCTGTGCGTTAATACCCTAACGCAACTTAGTAAAAGGAGCCCTAGGTTTCACAACAGAATTTACAACAAGAAAATTAAAAACATATCTGAATCACTAAGAGTAAGCCCAGCAAGGTGAGGGTGATGGTGGGGAATATATGTATAGCATGCCTCATGGGATTATTTTCAACCACTGTAAATATGTGTGTGTATATGTGTTATGTTTATGTGTGTACAGTAAACGTGGCATATGGCTGCGAGACATGGACATTCACGAAAGCAGAAAGAATAAAAATCGACGCCTTTGAGCTGTGATGCTGGAGAAGACTTCTACAAATCCCGCGGACAGCTATGATCGCCAATAAAGAGTTGACCCTGGAAGGCAAAATTACCAGAAAGAAACTGACCTATTTTGAACATGTGATGAGACCAAATTCATTAGAAAAGAAGATGCTACTCGGAATGGTCAGTGGTAATAGGGAGCAGGGGAGACAAGAGGCCCATTGGCTGGATACCATCAAGAATAACATTGTACGTGGCTGACTCACAAGCCTTCCCTCTGATGTCAACTCTGCCACTGGAGAGAAGTCTTCCAGGTCAGCCACGTGCAATGTGCAAAAGCAGCTGCCTGTGATGCATCCATGTATAGCTAAAGGAGGTAATGGATAACTGATCCGGAAGGCTCCGGCGGAAATGCAGGAAGGAGGGCATGGGATCCCTGGCATCGGCATGAGAAGTGATTAAAGAGGAAGGGGATGGGAGACCCGCGCAGTGCTGCATACCCCTAAGGGTACGTGTACCCCTAAGGGTACGTGTACCGCATGTTGAAAAACACTTCTCTAGCCTTTGGTCCTGACTTGCACATCCCTACAGTTTCTGCCCTCAAATGTTCTTCCAAAGTCAGAGTCATAACACCTTATGAATCTTTTGCTTGTGGGACATACTCCTTGCCACAAAACACCAGCCTCTATAAAAACCATTTCATACATATATTTTCGATACATTGGTAAATAGACTTGTTAGCCCTCTATAACCCTTCCTAACTATATAAGGTAAAGAAATCATATTGGCTCAATAGTCTTAAATACTGTCTGTGTAATAGGATATCATCACCATATATCAGTGTTTCTCAAACATTTTTAGTTCTAGCACACTAAACGGAGCAAATGTTTTTCATGACACTCTAAAATGGAACAAATGTTTTTACAGCACCTTATATTTGAAATTATAAAATTGCAAAACCAACAAAAAATTAAATTTGAGTGTTATTTATTTAAAGTTCTTTAAGCTATGCATGGGTTATTATAATAGTAGTGAAACTAAAGTAGATAGATTAGAATTGTTAATCAATGCGATGGATGTACTTGTTTTTGATGCAAATTAACTCAAAACACAGCTTGATAGTTGACAAGCAAACCTACATTTCATCATCTACCATGTGCAGTCGTTCTCTTTTTTTAAAAAAATTTCTGTCAGAGCTGAAAATTCAAGTTTGCAAAGATAAGAAGATCCAAACAGTAACAAAGCCTTGACTGCTTTTATGCCTTTTTGCTCGTTAGGATAACTACTGCATAAACAATAAAACTAAAACTAAAATTACGGTACTTGCATTTAGTTTTCAAGGACCAGAAACACCATCTTCTCTGCCATAGCCCCTGCCCTTTGGAATGCAATGCCACCACACCTCCGTCATGAAAACTCTCTTATCAATTTTAAAACTAAACTTAAACCTTTTCTGTTCCAAGACGCATACCACAATTGCAGTTAAGATCCCTCCGCCATTCCTTTCTAAGAAATCATGAGAACCGCTTTTAAGAAGCAACACCACCTCTTTTATTTTCTTTCCTCTCTTTCCTCCCTTTTTATTTTTGATGTAATTTAAAAATCTCCCTCTACCCCTAGTCCCTCTCATATCCAACTTGTCCAATCTTTGTCCTTGTCCAGGCTACAATCTGCCATATTATTTTTACTTTATATTTTATTAATTTTAGTATTGTAAACCGGCCAGATACATGGCAATGTTTGGTTTACCAAATTATAAATAAACTTGGAAACTTGCCAATCACGTCAAAGAACGATCCTTGTCTTGGCGGTTGTATCCATACGCACACAGATACTCATAACATTGACAGATTTATATGTATGCGATGTACATGTCATCTATTCTAGTGTATACAGTACTTATAAAAGAAATTTTTTAAAATAAAGTAAGATTCTGGAATCTCTCATGGCACAACTGGAATCTCTTTGGGGCACACCATTGTGCCATGGGGCACACCATTGTGCCATGGCACACAGCTCTGAGAGACACTGCCATCTATATATATAAAATCGGATGTATGTATGTATGTATGTATGTGTGTATGTATGTGTGTATGTATGTGTGTATGTGCCGCGATCATGCAAAAACGGGTTGACCGATTTGAACGAAACTTGGTATGCAGATCCCTCACTACCTGGGGTGATATGTTCTGGGGGTCTCGCGGCCCACCTGCACACGTGGGCGGAGCTACAAACAGAAAATCAGATTTCACCCATTCATGTCAATGGAAAAAATGTAAAAAGCTGCCATTCTCACTGTAATTCAAAAACGGCTTGACCGATTTGAACAAAACTTGGTATGCAGATCCCTCACTACCTGGGGTGATATGTTCTGGGGGTCTCGCGGCCCACCTGCACACGTGGGCGGAGCTACAAACAGAAAATCAGATTTCACCCATTCATGTCAATTGAAAAAATGTAAAAAGCTGTCATTCTCACAGTAATTCAAAAACGGCTTGATATGTTCTGGGGGTCTTGCAGCCCACCTGCACATGTGGGCGGAGCTACAAACAGAAAATCAGATTTCACCCATTCATGTCAATGGAAAAAATGTAAAAAGCTGCCCTTCTCACTGTAATTCAAAAACGGCTTGACCGATTTGAACGAAACTTGGTATGCAGATCCCTCACTACCTGGGGTGATATGTTCTGGGGGTCTCGCGGCCCACCTGCACACATGGGCGGAGCTACAAACATAAAATCAGATTTCACCCATTCATGTCAATGGAAAAAATGTAAAAAGCTGCCATTCTCACAGTAATTCAAAAACGGCTTGACCGATTTGAACGAAACTTGGTATGCAGATCCCTCACTACCTGGGGTGATATGTTCTGGGGGTCTCGCGGCCCATAACTCTATGTTGCTTGCTCAAGGCTGGGTTCACCCAGCAATTTATATGTTCTTGCTCCAGGAGGTGAAACTAAAAATGTTGTTTATAATCACGTTTTGCGTTAGTTGTATTGTATTCATTTTGTCAAATATTTCACATTATAATTTGAATATTGTACTTTTTATTAAGCTGTAAAAAAATAATTTCATTCACCACTATAAAGTATCTTTATTTGAATCCATTTACAGTGTTATTGCTATAATTAAATACCCGTGCAACGCCGGTATGCAGATCCCTCACTACCTGGGGTGATATGTTCTGGGGGTCTCGCGGCCCACCTGCACACGTGGGCGGAGCTACAAACAGAAAATCAGCTTTCACCCATTCATGTCAATGGAAAAAATGTAAAAAGCTGCCATTCTCACTGTCATTCAAAAACGGCTTGACCGATTTGAACGAAACTTTGTATGCAGGTCCCTCACTACCTGGGCTGATATGTTCTGGGGGTCTCGCGGCCCACCTGCACACGTGGGCGGAGCTACAAACAGAAAATCAGATATCACCCATTCATGTCAATGGAAAAAATGTAAACAGCTGCCATTCTCACAGTAATTCAAAAACGGCTTGACCGATTTGAACGAAACTTGGTATGCAGATCCCTCACTACCTGGGGTAATATGTTCTGGGGGTCTCTCGGCCCACAACTCTATGTTGCTTGCTCAAGGGTGGGTTCACCCAACAATTTATATGTTCTTGCTCCTAGAGGTGAAACTAAAAATGTTGTTTATAATCACGTTTTGCGTTAGTTGTATTGTATTCATTTTGTCAAATATTTCACATTATTATTTGAATATTGTACTTTTTATTAAGCTGTAAAACAATAATTTCATTCACCACTATAAAGTATCTGTATTTGAATCCATTTACAGTGTTATTGCTATAATTAAATACCCGTGCAACGCCGGGTCATCAGCTAGTATATATATATATAGGAAGGTGACGGGACTAAAGTGCGTGCCATACAATCGCGTGTGGCCAAAGGAGCTCAGACAAATGTGCACAGGACATCAGTGTGCAGGACTAAAAGTTAAATTTAAAGCACTCCAAGGTTGTGTGTGTGGGGAACCCCCCACTTTACTTAGAAGTGTTGGCACTGCCGTTGGGGGAACCCCCCCCAACACACACTTAGAGAGGAAACAGTAATTTTTCCCTAACCCCCCGAACCTCCCAACAGCAGCACCATCATTTCTAAGTAAACTGGGGGTGGTCCCCCCAACCCTCTCGGAGTGCTTTAAATTTAACTTTAAATCTGACACGCTGACGTCCTGTGTGCATTTGTCTGAGCTCCTTTGTCCTCGCGCGCTTTCATCTATGTACTGGATAGGTCAAATGCCTAAAGTGTGCATTTACATAGCTCCTATTTCATAACCTCTTGCACCAATTTCTACACATCTTTTGGGACAAGGATGTCACATGTCCAGAGCATTTAAATGCCCAACATGTAGACAAATCATAGGGTGCTCTGGCTCTGACTATCCACCTATGTGCCCAATGTTTGTAGAATACATCCTGCATGCTAGTCCCACCCAGTGCTTGCCCAATCTCTGCTCCAATTTGATATACTGCTGTAGCATACAGTAGATCTTAGTGGTTAACAATAAAAAAATATACTAAAATAAATAATTAAATTAAAAGAACACCATTAAAAGATAGGGCAGACCTAAGTAAAAAAAACACAAAACAATAAAATATGTACCTTGCTGTATTTGTAGGACAACCCTTGAAAGTCACCGTAAAAGATCAATAGATATGATCATTTTGTATATGTATGGTACATAACTCTTATGAAATTGGTGCCACAATGCACAATCCTCTCCAGCTCTGACCCTGGGAATGTCTGTGCTGAGTCTAGGTAACATTGTCAGTGTAATGACTATGCACCTATTTTATGGGCATATCAGTATTATAAAACCCTATTTTGAAAATTACCCATCTCATGAATGTACTGGGGGGGGAGGGAGGTTCAAGAACTCCTGAAAGGTTATGAGCAATAACAAAGTAACATTGTAAATGGTGACACATAAAGACTGATTGACCATTCCAGTCTGCCCATTTTTCCAGTCCTTAAAGTCGAGGATGCAAGTAAGATACATATAAAGTAACCATAATCTACTTAAGATCCTCTGAGCAGTTGAAGGGGAATACCATATAAGCCTACTAAAATTGCCATTTCTTTAAAGTAAGACTGAGTATGTTACTGGAGATAATTTTTACAAGCTAACAAACATTCTCTCAATGTGCTGCATTGAAAGGCAGAGGAGACCTTATAGTCCATCTGCCCATGGCCCCTACTGACTTCTATAGCAATCCAGCACTCTGCCTGAGGCTTGAGCTTTTCCAATTCATCTTAATAACATGTTCACTTCAAAGCTGGCACTGGAAAGGGGTTGTGACCCCTGAAATGTTGTGCTATTAAGTGGCTCACAGCTCAAGCGCTCAGTGTGAATCGTTGACATTAAATTATAAACCATTTATATACAGTCAGCTTAAAATGCTTGGGAAGTTTCTCATTTTATCTTTTCTGTCTTTATAGGCAATGGACAGAGGTAGAAAAGAGCAGCAGGACATACAGAACTTTGTTGTATTTTTAAAGAGTTATTGTTAAAGATGGTGCTTTTAATTAAGAGGAGAGAAGAGGAAAGGATGTTTCTCTTTCTGAGAGGAGAGGAGAGGATATTTCTTTTTTTGAAAGGAAAGGACAATTTTCTGGGTAAGTATAATTTTAGAGATAAAAGCTAAATTACAGGTTCCTTTATATAGACAGTTTAGATCTTAAAAGAACAAACTTTACTCAGCTAGTTTCTCTAGTATAAAAGCCTTTTATAGTTTTACAGTTTTAAAATTTGAATTTTCTGCTAGAAATAGTCTCTGGCAGGCATTGCAGGGTCTGGCTTAGTCTTCATTCCTGTCCACCCTCCCAACTTCCACCCATCTCTAGCTCATTTCTTATAGTCTTAATTTATAGTCAATTATTCTAATTAGGACAACAGGGGAACTGTTTATTATATATTCTTTTTACATTTCATTATTTGCTAAGAATCAAACACTAAATAAAGCATACAATATAATCTAAGGCTCTCATATAGCATTTTTTCAGCACACTACCATAAATACTATATCAAGTAATTCTGAAATACTTACTGTAAATTAAAATAAACTATTATACAATTCTGTTAACTCCTGTGCACATTAAAAATCCATTAAACCGAATGACTTCCATGGTATATGATTATGTTTTAATTGGTCACAGGAAACAGATTTTTTTTTGTGTACAAAATCACACATTTTCTTAAAGAACTGGGAATGATTGGTCTTAACAAAGAAACATGGTTTGCAAGCTTCTGTTCCTGCTATATTGGCAAAAACAAACAAACCTTCTCACCAGTCTACTGTGTGTTTATTGCATGCTGTAGTGATAACAAAGCAAAATCCATTAAACGGCATTAGCAATAGACTTCTTGACTGCTGTTGCATTGTGTTAATTAAAATGTCTTCCAGTACATTGAACTAAATAGAAAAAAAAAAAAATCTCTGTTTTAGTACAGTTGAGTTGGGTGACTCATGCCTCTGGGATGTTGTGAGGTGCTCAAGTCCTAGCAACTTGATGAATTGCAGATCAGTTTTGTGCTATCCCCATGGTTGTTTTCAGCGTGTCCAGCCATCTGATTGCAGGTTGCCATCTTTGCCTGGTTCCTTCAATCTTCCCAAACATGATGTCCTTCTTCAGTGATCTCTCTCTTCTGATGGTGTGACCATAATAAGACAGTCGTAACTTCATCATTTGGGCTTTGAGTGACATAGATGGTTTGATCTCTTCTAGAATCAATTTGTTAGTTCTTCTGGCAGTCCATGGCATGCCTAAAATCCTTCTCCAGCACCAAAGCTCAAATAAGCCAATCTTTTTTCTGTCTTGGTTCCATAGTGTCCAGCTTTCACATCCATAACTGACCACTGAGAAAATGACTGCGTGGACAAGTCTGATCTTCGTTTGGATTGTTATCTCCTTGCCTTTGTTGAGAGCCTTCATTGAAGAGTGGCCAAGTGATAGTTTGCAGAGTATTTCCTTCCTGCTAGTTGCTTCAAAGAGCCCAGGAGATTAAGTCCTTTACAACTTCCATCGCCTTGAAGCTCAAAATCTTCATCATTTTCTGTGTTCTTGTTTATATGTTCAGTTCTAATCCCATGTTATGACTTTCGGTTTTGATTTTTCTCAGTAGATACAGCATGTCTTATTTTCTGATGGTGATGAGCATTGTATCATCTACATAGCATAGGTTGTTTATATTTCAGCCACCAACTTTGAAACCGACACTCTCTTCTTCCAAATTTGTTTTTCTGAAGATGCCTCTGGGTGTGCTTCCTAAATGTTTTAACTCAATGAACCACCTAAGTTAAGATGATGAGACTCCAAATGGAATGGGCTTAGAGTCAAAAACCTGGGTAAGCACCAGAGTGGAGGAGTAGCCAAATGTTTAGCACAGTGGGTTGAGAAGTGGGAAAATCGAATTTGATTCCCCCTGAGACTCCTTGTGACCCTGGGCAAGTAACTTAGTTTTTCGTTGCACTAGATACATAACCTAGCTCAGGAACCCATGATATACTGCCTTTCTGTGCTATAACCAAAGCAGTTTATATAATAACCTAAGCATGGCATGGAGTCACAATAAACTGACAACATTGCTGAGGTTCAATAACCAGAATTAGAATATGGTTTCAACCCAGAATAGTCCATTCTTGATTTTTCCACATTTCACATCTAGACTAGGTCTAATTTTACCTAAGTCTGTTCATGTAAATAGGGTAAAGCCAGGACCGGATCTGCCTAACCACAAAAAGGTGTAAGCTCTGGCAATATTGCATGGAAAGGAGTTAGAAGACAGACTAGATCACAGCTTTCCTGTGATGTGGATCCAAGGCTGGCAGCTCTTGATGGAAGTCTACTCTTCTGCGTATACTACTTGAGATAAGAAAATTAGCAGCAGAGGTAAATCGTTATGCAGCCTTGATTTGTTGGTATCCTTTGCTAGCGCTGTTCATTCCCTCAGTAATAAAGATGCAAATAATTGATAAGGCCTGTCAGAAACAATTTGGAGGAACACAGAATAAGTAAGTCAGACAGAAAGGCTTTTATTTATTGGAACAGGCCCCTGAGGGCTTGAGTTGGGAAATTTAGTTTTAGAGCTCAATCAAGGATTGTTCCTTGAAAAGTATTTAATGAGCTCAACAGTAAGAAGACTTATTGTTTTAATTAGCTGTTTCTGAATTATCAGCTATATCATATAGCATCCTAATCAGACTAGAGACCAATCCTGAAAAAGGAGTAAGAAAGGATGTGTAATTGTCTCCCATACTCAGGGAGTTTTGGGAGGGGTGTTGGGAAATAGTTACATTCTCAGATAAACTATATGAAAATCTATGACGCTCATTTTCAAAACAGATGGAATTTTCAAAATGGCCAAAAGAAAGATCTCTCTATCAAAAAACATCCAAATACTGATTTTCGAAAGACAAAATTTGAATATCCTATACTGTACGTCATCCAAATAGCAAGAGGGCATGTTGCAAGCGACTTAAGGGTGGGACTACACAGTGCCCAAATTTAGGACATCCAATAGGGTAAACAAATGGGAAGAAATGTCCAAAACATAAGGGCATTCTAAGTAAGATCTGTATCAGTCACGTCCAGGGTATTTTATACCCTAATTCATTAGCTGATCACTGAAGGGATTAAAGCATGATCCCTTCTTAATCCCCCAGTGGTTACTGTCCCCATCCTTCACTCCTGAAAGTGACACCAGAAAGGGAAACTAGGCTCCCTGACAACAACAGGTATTATGGGCATTCTGAACACTGCAGCAAAAACCTGCTTTCAGTTCTCTCACTAAGGCACATTAATACCCTGAGAACCAATATCTTCTTTGTTATGGCTCCCTCGCGTTGAAATGTGGCTCCTAGCTACTTAAGAGAAACTACATGCCTAGATAAATTTAAATCCAGTTTAAAAAGATGCTTTTGAATTTGATTGTCCTTTTAAGGATGCTATTAGTTTATGCTAGTTTGCCCACTTGTCCTTTCTATTTATTTTCCCCTCCTTTCGTTTTTCCCGTTATCCGTTTTTTACTATCCAAATATTGTAGTTCCGCCCCATCTCCTCTCCTTCCAGTAAGTCAAGTCTATTTGTCTGTCTTCGTTTAATGGCCATTGTCCTGTACTTTATAATTTTAAATTCTGTAAAACCGCTTTGAATTACGATAAGGCGGTATATCAAAATATTAATAAACTTGAAACTTGAAGGTCTGAGGAGTAGCCTAGTAAGAACATAAGAACATAAGAATTTCCGCTGCTGGGTCAGACCAGTGGTCCATTGTGCACAGCAATCCGCTCACGAGGCGGTCCTTAAGTCAAAGACCAGTGCCCTAATTGAGTCTAGCCTTACTTGCGTATGTTCTGGTTCAGCAGGAACTTGTCTAACTTTGTCTTGAATCCCTGGAAGATGTTTTCCCCTATAACAGTCTCTGGAAGAGCGTTTCTGTTTTCTACCACTCTCTGGGTGAAGAACTTCCTTAATTTTGTACCGAATCTATCCCTTTTTAACTTTAGAGAGTGCCCTCTCATTCTCTCTACCTTGAAGAGGGTGAACAACTTGTCTTTTTCTACTAAGTCTATTCCCTTCATTATCTTGAATGTTTTGATCATGTCCCCTCTCAGTCTCCTCTTTTCAAGGGAGAAGAGGCCCAGTTTCTCTTATCTCTCACTGTACGGCAACTCCTCCAGCCCCTTAACCATTTTAGTCGCTCTTCTCAGGACCCTTTCGAGTAGTACTGTGTCCTTCTTCATGTACGGCGATCAGTGCTGGACGCAGTGTTCCAGGTGGGGGCGTACCATGGCCTGGTACAGCGGCATGATAACCTTATCTGATCTGTTTGAGAACCCTTCTTAATCATTCCTAGCATTCTGTTTGCAATTTTCGCTGCCACCGCACATTGCGCAGACGGCTTCATTGACTTGCCGACCAGTACTCCCAAGTCTCTTTCCTGGGGGGTTTCTCTGAGTACTGTACCGGACATCCTGTATTTGTGTATAAGATTTTTGTTACCGACATGCATCACCTTACACTTTTCCACGTTAAACCTCATTTGCCATGTCGCGGAAGGAAACAAATGTAACCTAGATGACTCTGTTTGAGAATATTCTGATCAAAAACCATCATAAAAACATGATGACAGATAAGGCCAAATGGCCCATTCAGTCTGCCCATCCACAGCATCCACTATCTCCTCTTCTCCTAAATGGCGGCCATGGCTTGAGGTCACCCAGAAGTGCGTGGATGTTGCCACAATGACACCACATCGAAGTGCGTGCATGCGTGGAGGCCCTCCAGATGGGGCCCTGAGCCGCCAGTGGGGCATGCTGAAAAAGAAGAGGTGTGTAGAGGAGGAGAGATGCCAGGGAGGAGGAGAGGCGCTGGCAGTGGCTGAGTGCCTATGGGATGTGCCTCTCGCCATGAGGAAGCTTGTTTGTGGATGTCACATCATATGATTTCCTTTGTAGAAGGTATAGTAAGTAATACTCCTTGGGAGGACTTTAGAGCCAGATTCTCTAAAAGGCGCCTAAAGTTAGGTGCCTAACTTGATTGGCAAAAACCTCTTAATAGTTTCAATAATTAAAAAAAAAAAAAAAAAAATTAATTGGACGATAGGCACCTACATGATTCTATAAAAAGTAGGTGCTTTCACATGGAACTTAGATGTGCCTAATGCCTAAGTGGGCATTTCTATGGGCAGAGCGTGACTCAGATGTCATTAAGCGCAATTCTTCAAAAACTTAGGCACCTGAAATGATGGCCTTTAAACCCCTGGCCTACATTTCTGGCACCTAAGTTTTTACATATGCGCCGCTAGGCGTGATTCTGTAAATGGCGCCTAAGCGTAATTGACATGCAGCTGGTACTACTTTTCTAGGTGCCAGCCAGTTTAGGCACTATTTACAGAATCCAGGCCTTAGTGACCTTGCGAGTGCATAGAAGTACCCTGGTCCATTTACTTTAAGAGCTTTGAAGATCAGCCACAGACATTGAAATGCCTCCCATCTTATTTGGGGGTCTAATAATTTAGAAATCAGGATAGGTAAGAAAAGTGGTTTTTCAATTAACAGGCAATTAGATTGCTCCACTAAACAAAGTGTGCATGGGAGGAGGGGGGAGTGAGGAATGAACAGAATATGCTACTTCAATTGATTTTGTTGAAATAATAATGTAATAGGCTAAAGGTTCTTGGCAACCCTCTGACAAGTCTGGTGCTTAGTATGTCCCCAATGATGACCAGGAGATGCATTCACTGTCTCCATCATATCTGAATACACATTTCTTGTATCTTCATCTGGATAATCAGAAAACCCAACCAGGTTGAGGTTTCCTGTAATAGGTGCTTTATACTGGTGCTTCTATACCAGTGGTCTCAAACTCAAACCCTTTGCAGGGCCACATTTGGGATTTGTAGGTACTTGGAGGGCCTCAGAAAAAATAGTTAATGTCTTATTAAAGAAATGACAATTTTGCATGAGGCAAAACTTTTTATAGTTTATAAATCTTTCCTTTTGGCTAAGTCTTAATAATAATATTGTCATTTATAGATAAAGAGACATTTGATCAAGAAACTGTTTTATTTTACTTTTGTGATTATGATAAACATACCGAGGGCCTCCAAATAGTACCTGGCGGGCCGCAAGTTTGAGACCACTGTTCTATACTGTATATGCACACCTCTGTCCATACAACTGATATAGTTCTTCAGTCAAAGTTCAAGGCAGAGAACCTCTTGATTAGATTGAGTTTTTCTTCTATACAAGGGGCTGCTAAAAAGTTCTCAGCCCAACCAAAAAGAGAATGATATAGAGCCATGAAACTTACAAGTTATTGTACGTTTTTCCACACTTTTCTTGACACTTTTCATTTCAATGATATGAAACGAAATGAAAAGTGTCAAGAAAAGTGTGGAATAACTTGTAAGTTTCATGGCTCACGTCATTTTCCTCTTTGTTGGGCTGATTACTTTTCAGCGGCCCCTCATAACTGAGGAAACAGCAGGATGTACACTGCAACATACCAGAGAATCTCCTTTGAGATAAGGAAACATGGACTACAAATTTTCCATGCCTTAGAACTGAAGTTCAAACACCAGAACTAGATAAAAAATATTCCAGTGCTGAAGGCATCAGCTAGCAATCCCATTATACAAGCCTTTTCATGTAAAAATAGTACAAAAATCTATACTTTTTTGCTAAAGTGTAGCTAGAATTCTTGTAGTTTAGGGAGCATGTTTTCTAATGTCTGATTCTTGATAGGTAAACCAGTGATCAAATAGGAATTTATTTAAGGCTGACATTTTTGTGTTACGGTTTATAAATTACAACAGTACAAAGATCATGGGAAAAGCATTTGTATGCATATAGGCCCATCTATATATATAAAATCATATCTGTGTGCATATGTATATTCCAAGCAATGTAAAACCCAAAAGAAAGAATATCACAATAGGTGGCAAATAGAAAAATACTTTCTGAAAAATATTTTGCCACTGGGGAGGCTTATATTCAAAATTCAAAACTCTTAAGACAATAAATTTGTGAACGATTGTGTGAAAGACCTCATTATTCACTACTCTCAAATCAGGAAAAGCCTGTAGCAGGAGTTGTGAGCTGTAGTCACCAAACAGGGTAATCAAGCGTGAAACATCCTTAGACCTATGTGCACAAATATAAAGTGCCCAATATGTGTGAAAAAATAATAATAATTGTCTTTTGATTCTTTTTTAGTTATATTTATTATAGTATTCCACGAAACACTCCCAGTGTGCAATAATGCATAATAGCAAATAAAGATTCAAAGTTCAATACGAGAGAATATCTCCCTGTTGAAACTCCCCCGGACATCCACTGCACTCAGAATAAAGGGCTCCTTTTACAAAGGCGCGTTAGCGGTTTAACGCGCGAAATAGCATGCGCTAAACCGCCGGACGCGCTAGCTGCTACGCCTCCTCTTGAGCAGGCAGTAGTTTTTGGCCAGCGCGGGGGTTAGCGCGTGATGAAAAGTCGCGCGCGTTATCCCCACTAGCACGGCTTTGTAAAAGGAGCCCAAAGACTTTGCAAAACTTCAGAGAATTACTTCAGAGATTACTGAAGTTACTACTTATCTCAGTGGATGTGTGCATAGTTGAACGCTGTAACTAATCCTCTTTGGTGCAATGTTAAATGCTCTACAGAGGTCCATTTCGGAGTATAGAATCCCCTTCGTCAGGAGCAGGCACTGAATGGTGACAGGAAAAACTCTGGGGAGAGTTTAATGACGCTGAATCTCCAAACAAAAATGGCGCTTCGGATGTATAACTCTGAGACGCATGGACAGATTTCAACCAAACTTAGGGCTCCTTTTACAAAGGTGCGTTAGGGCTTTAATGCGCGGAATAGTGCACGCTGAATTGCCCCGCGCGCTAGACCATAATGCCAGCATTGAGCTGGCATTAGTTCTAGAAGCGTAGTGCGGATTTAGTGCGTGGTAATTTCATCCGTGCGCTAATTTCTTTAGCGCACCTTAGTAAAAGGAGCCCTTAGTATACATATGACTTACTATCTGGGGAAAAATACTGTGGGGTGGGAAGGGGGTGACGTGAAAATGATCAAAAATGACAGATATTACTGTCTAATCCATAAACACATGGAGAGATTTCAACCAAACTTGGTATACATATTACTTACTATCTGGGAAAAAATACTTTGGGGGGTAGGAAGGGGGTGACGTGTAAAAATTGACCTTATACCGGAAGATTGGGATATATAAATATCTGGTCAACACTGGGTGATCAGCTAGTATTCTATAAATGGCACCTTAAGGTAGGCACCAGTAGGCACCCTACTGGCATCTAACTTAAGTGGAAAATACCATTTAAAAATGAGTAATAGCGTTTGTTTTTTGAATGTAAATGCCTAAAATAAGCTGCCTGCATCACAGATATGGAGGTGCTTTATGACACCTAATGCCACTGTAGATGTGGCCTAATGCCAGAAGTGGCATTAGGCATTGTAAAGAGCATCCGTAGTCGTGATACATGTGAAAGGCACCAGAATTGTAGGCCTTGAAAACACTAGCCTACATTTACGGGGCTTTCCTTTCACGAAGCCGTGATTCTATAAACGGCACTGTTGCATGATTTACACACAATTGGTGGCCATTTTTAGGTGGCCGATGACGACAATACCATTTATAGAATCCGGGCCATATTGATCCGAAAAGATGCCAGGCTGGTCCAGAGCACTGGTTCTTCAATCCTAGCATTCTGTTTCCAACAATGGCTAATCTGGATCACTAGAAATTACACAGAGGATCTTAAACAGAGGATAGGGCTGGATTTATGCGTATTATGATCCCTAAGCTGTAACATTTAAGGGGCCCCGCTCAATTAAGTAGGAAGTACATTTTAGGCTTAATAGTTTTCCATGTTAGTGAAGTGTGAGGTCCCTTGTAATGAGCCCCTAAGCTATAACTTGTCTAGCTTATATGTAAATCCAGTCAGGGGTGAGGGTTTAGTTTGTGCCAATTCTGAGTGCATTTTTTAAATCAATATTAACTGAGAGGCCATCAACTTATTTCAGAGAGGCTGCCAAAAGCATTTTAAATGATTTACTGCCTCAGCCAAACAAACCAAGAGTTGAATTGGGCACCTAAAGATGGAAGCCTCTGTAGCCGTTGCTAAGCCACTGAGCCATCCAGTTGGCTAACCTGGTTTTGGAAACACTTGAAAAGGTATTTAGACTCAGAAGCTAGTGGCTGAACCCTCTTACACTAAAAATGGTTTACTAGAAGAAAACAATAATCTCTTTCACTTCTATTGCATATAGCATGGGATACCCAGAAATGAATAGAAGCAAAGTGATCAGGCAAGATGCATATAACTTACACTGTTTAATGGGAACGTTCCCTTGGTTTTAAGAGAACTCTCACCCTCTTCACATGGGTATATCTTATCTATTTAAATCAAGCTCAGTCTGCAATCTGTATGCAATACATCAACAGAAATAAGTTCAAAAAGCAAATCTCTGTTATCTTAAATTATAACCAATTAATACTGCTTGCCAGCCCAGAGTATCACAAACAATGGCTCATCCATCTGAAAGGGAGCAGTTGACAGACTTTCACAAACAGCAGCCTACAGAGGAAGGTATTGGTGGAATTGCAGCTTTCTGATTATCATAGGTAGCACATGCTTAAGCTGTGGAATCTGTTGCTGGTGGATTTGGTCAAGGTGACTAACATAGTGGGATTCAACAGAAGTTTGGACAACTTCCTGGAGGAAAAAATCCATGAAAAAAATTATTAGCTGGGCAGACTGGAGAGAGCAGTTGCTCATCCCTGAAATAAGGTCTGCATCCTTTGTCTGCCATTCTTTCTGTCTGTTCTCTGTCTCTCCCAAATTACTGGAGTTCTTATCTTGCTTATCATGATTTTGTTGTGTACTGCGTTATTATTATTAAAAGAAAGGTGGTATATGTGGAGGGGCATTATCAATATGATGTCTAAATCTGATTTTAGACGTTTTGTGTAAGATACACGAAAATCCAATGGCCATTTTCAAAACTGCAAAAATAACCATTTTTCAGATGTGTATCTATTTTTTTGAACCATTTTTGGGAAAAAAACAACACAACAACCCCATATCTCTAAAAGAAAAAAAATACAAAATAAGCCATTGGGATGGAAAGTGACTGCTCCAGACCCATTCCACCAGCAATCTCCCCAAGATAAGTTCTCAGATTGAAGGGGGTGATAGGGAAGTTGGGGCGAGTTTTGGATTGTAATCAGGCCTTACAATTGGATAAAGGATGGAGAGTTCAAATCCATGGGGATTTCTGTGATTGGGGGAGACTAGGATAGGGATTAGGGAGACTGGAATATTTGTGGGGTGAAACATAGAAACATAGAAGATGACGGCAGAAAAGGGCTACAACCCATCAAGTCTGCCCACTCTGCTTACCCACCTCCTGTCTATGCCCTAATGACCCAATTTTCTTATCTTGACCCTCGTAGGGATCCCACATGGGTATCCCATTTATGCTTAAAGTCTGGCACGCTGTCTGCCTCGATCACCTGCACTGGAAGCTTGTTCCAATGATCAACCACTCTCTCTGTGAAGAAATACTTTCTGGTGTCGACATGAAATTTTCCGCCCCTGAGTTTGAGCAGGTGCCCTCTTGTGGCCGAGGGTCCCTTGAGAAAGAAAATATCATCTTCCACTTCGACACGTCCCGTGAGGTACTTAAATGTTTCGATCATGTCTCCCCTCTCCCTACATTCCTCGAGAGTGTAGAGCTGCAATTTGTTCAGTCTCTCTTCGTACGA
Source organism: Geotrypetes seraphini (assembly GCF_902459505.1). NCBI lineage: Eukaryota > Metazoa > Chordata > Amphibia > Gymnophiona > Dermophiidae > Geotrypetes > Geotrypetes seraphini. The sequence continues at coordinate 60,124,616 of NC_047093.1, read as the reverse complement.
GAGACCCTTGAGCCCCGAGATCATCCTGGTGGCCGACCACTGAACTGATTCAATTCTGTGCACATCTTTACTGTAATGTGGCCTCCAGAATTGCACACAGTACTCCAGATGAGGTCTCACCATGGCCCTGTACAACGGCATTATGACTTCAGGCTTTCGGCTGACGAAACTTCTATTGATACAACCCAATATCTGCCTTGCCTTAGATGAAGCCTTCTCCACTTGATTGGCAGTTTTCATGTCTGCACTGATGATTACTTCTAAATCTCGTTCTGCTGATGTCCTAGTTAAAGTTTCTCCGTTCAAGAAGTACGTCCTGCATGGATTTCCGCTTCCGAGGTGCATGACCTTACATTTCTTAGCATTGAAGCCTAGCTGCCAGGTTGAGGTCCAACTTTCCAATGTAAGCAGGTCCTCCGCCATATAATTCTGTAAACTGCATTCACTTATTATATTACATAGTTTGGCGTCATCGGCGAATAGTGTTATTTTACCTTGAAGCCCTTGAGTCAGATCCCCTATGAATATGTTGAAAAGGAGTGGACCCAGGACCGAGCCCTGCGGCACTCCACTGGTCACCTCCGATGTTTTAGAGAGGGTACCATTAACCACCACCCTCTGAAGTCTGCCACTCAGCCAATCATTGACCCATGCACTTAGTGTCTCTCCTAACCCCATCGATTCCATCTTGCTTAGCAGCCTGTGGTGTGGGGGCACTGTCAAAAGCTTTACTGAAGTCCAGGTACACGACGTCCAAAGACTCTCCCAAGTCCAACTTTCTTGTTACCCAGTCAAAGAAGCTGATGAGATTGGATTGGCAGGACCTACCCTTGGTGAATCCATGCTAACTGGGATCCCAAAGATTCCCTTCATTCAAGATCGTGTCCAATTTGCTTTTAATTAGTGTTTCCATGAGTGGGGTAACTTGATGGGGGGGGGGGGGACAATCTAGTTCAGGGAGAGGGCCCACAGGGAGTGTTAGAATGGTTGTGTTGATGATCAGTGTGAAGGCATGGAGGGATGGAGGGAGAAATGCCAAAATGGGGGAGCCATTGGATTAGCTACCTGCAGGGCCGTTTTTAGTCATTTTGGGGCCCAGGGCAGAAATTAAGAAGGGGGGCCCCTCCTATTCCTTCACCTCCATGCCCTTCTAATCTCCAATCACCATTAATACCACAGGTAATATAACTTCAAATACCCTACATTCTGTAAACTGACAAATTGGAACAAATTTCTTCAACAGTACAGTATAAAACATCAAAAATGTGAACAAATTCACTTAGCGGTAAAGTGGACCTTCCTTGCTTTTGCAGAGGCAAAATCATCAATTATTGGGCAGAGCATTCAGCGTTAGTAAAAGTGGGTTGGGGGGAGGGGGGTAAAATAGATAAATAAATAAATTGTCCTGTAGCCTGGAATCAGTCCTAGCCTTCCCTTGCTACCCCCCATCTGCCCAGAATCAGCCTTGCCCTACCCTACTTCCCCACTGCTCTCTGTATCACAGCATCAGCTTAGCCTTACCTTTCTTAACCCCCTCTCTCACCATGGTATCAGCACCTCCCAACAGAAACATACCAGCATAAAACTTTTTCTTTTAAAATTAAAACCATCCCGGCCAGTCTAGGATGCCGGCACTGTTCAGCGGGTTGCTGAGAAAGGAGGGTCTGGAAGAGCTTGTCCAGTTTCAGTAGCCTTTTAATAGCCTTGGCCCATTCCTGAGCCTTGTTCTCCATCGCCGCATCCAGCCCCTGCCTCACTGGTTCCTCGTCCCTACTGTCAGAGTCCAAACTGCTATTGCTGCCGTAAGCAGCAAAGTAACCTAGAGCAGGGGTGCCCACACTTTTTTGGCTTGTGAGCTACTTTTAAAATGACCAAGTCAAAATGATCTACCAACAATAAAAATTTTAAAAAACACAAAGCACACAGTACGCACAGAAAATGTTAATTATCATTTATATTCAAGGGGTTTTAAAAGAGTTCAAGACAGATGACTTTAAAATATGCAATGTCACCTCAGTAACAACTATAGAAAAATAGACAAATATAGTGCAATATATAAACAGCAGATATAAATTCTCAAAATTGACACATTTTGATCACTAAATTGAGAATGAAATCATTTTTCCTACCTTTGTTTTCTGATGATTTCATGAGTCTCTGGTTGCATTTCTTTGTTTGTTTGTTTGTTTCTTTCTTTCTCCTGCATGCTTCATCTCCTCCAGACCTCATTTTATTCCCCAACCAACATCTCTCTCTGTCCCTCCATGAGCCCAACTTTTTCTTCCTCTCTTCCTTTCTTTTTCTTTGTCTTTATTTCTCTCTCCCTGCACCATTTCTTTCTCTCTTTCTTTCTCCTTGCACCCCTCCCTTTCTTTCTTTTTCTCTCTCCTCCCCCCCACCAATGATTTCTCCAAGTCACCACCATCGATTTCTCCCTGCTTTCCTGACGCGGCAGGCCCACATGTCTTCCCACAATGTCAATTCTGACGTCGGAGAGGAAGTTATGGGCCAGCCAATTGCTGCCTGACTGGCCTGGAACTTTCTCTCTGACATCAGACATCGGGTGGGAGGGGAAGGCTTATGGGCCTGCCACGTTGATGAAGCAGGGAGAAAGCAGACGACCACTGCGGCCCATAACAGAAGGCAAGGGGGCCCCTTGAAGCCATGGGCCCGGGGCAGCTGCCCTCTTTGTTCCACCCTTGCTCCCCCCTAATGCTGGCCCTGGCTACGTGGTTGTTATGCAGGTATTGGCTGATATTCAATGCAGGCATTCACATACAGTAGCTAAATAAAGAGTCAAGGATTTGATATACCACCTTTCTGTGGGTACAGCTATAGTGGTTTGCATGTATTATATGCAGGTTCTTTCTCTGACTCTAATAGGCTCACAAGGTTTTGGGCACAGTTAGGACTAATTTTGTATGGGCCTATATGCCTGTTTAGCTGTTAGGACCCTGGCACTGAGCATTACCTGTACCCGCATAATTGCTGACTTTTTCCTGACTCTGTCCCTTAATTCCCCCTCTGTGTCCAGGTTCCAAAATGGCCGGTTAGTGCCAATATTCAGTGATTTAAGTCTATAGGAACTAAAATCACTTTGAATATTGACCTGATCGCTTATAGGTGCATCTAACAGGCAGGCCTGCATATATATATATATATATATATATATACACACTCACACATATATAATACACACATATATAATGTATAGATCTTCACATGTTACTTCACCCATAAGCAAATAAGAAAAAAAAAAATTTGTATTTCTATTGACTGTTTCCTCATCTAAAACACCCTTCCAGTCAAGAAGTTCAAAGGAAAGTGATCAGTTCATTCCACTATATGAGGTGCCCCAGTTTCCCCATACGATGTGCTTCACCTCTTCTGCTCAAGGCATTCCATCAAGTCTATTAGCTGCTGCAATTATACCACTATAACAAATCAGGGTAATTAGCATAAGAGTAATAAACACACTGAAAAGGTTAGCCCGCCCTTGTCTGTTTAGCAGGGCTGTGCAGAAGCTCTCCAGGACTAATTAAAACTGTGGGATTTACTGTGTGGAATACTAATCCTTCTAGTAGCATGGTTCCCTAATTACTGTGCCTGGCCAACTTTCCAGAGCTTAGGAAGAATAAAAAAAGTATTCCTTTTGATGCAACTGCTTTAATTATCATTGCTATTTCTCCCTGGAAAGCTACTTCTAAAACATTTTAGGCTGCTTTTCAGAGTTCTCTTTGTCTTAAATCTATGCTCGATTTCAGTAGTTAACACTTGTATAGTCTCTGGGTCATTGGCACCATGATCCTATTCGCTTTAAGGTTGTGTTCTAGTGTTATATGAGTGCACAGCTGGGGTGAATCTTCCAGCAGCCGCTGTTCTCTGATAATAGGAAGGAAGACCTATCTCATCATGACAGCTCCTGAGAGAAATGCATTGATCTGTGAATTCCTTGTGCAATATTAACAACTGAATAGGGAAGGGGGGATACAAGAAAATGTGATATCTCCAAAAATGGAGGAGTAGTTTAGTTCTGCTTTTCTCAGCGATGTTCCCCATGACCTCAAACAAGTCATTTCACCCAATGCCTTAGGTGCAACTTAGATTGCAAGTCCACTTGGATAGGGAAATAACCTGTGCACCTGAACTTATACGAGGGTAAATAAAAAAGTAAAGGCAAAATACATTTCACAGCTTTAATAGAAGTAACTGAGGGCAATTGAACATATCACTTTTCCCCATAGTTCCCAGGCAAGATGACGCATTTCTTGTGTTGTTCAACTAGCTTCTGATTGATCCCGAGGTCAGGTGAATGCCGCTTCCTTTACTTCATCATGCTTTGTCTTTTGCTCTCCAGTCGCAGTGATGCACCCATGTTTCATCATCAGTGACTGTTCTCTCCAGAATACTCGGATCTTCTTCATACCGTCTCAGGAACTGGGTCACAACCTGCTTGTGTAGATCTGCAAGCTGTTTGGGAACCCATTGTGCGCAGACTTTCCTGTATCCCAAGTCATCATGCATTATGGCAAATGCAGATCCATAGCTGAAATCCAAATTTGCAGCCAATTGAGACATTGTTTTCTGTCAGTCTTCTCTAATCAAGGCACCCGCCTTGTCAATGCTCTCTTGTGTGCGCAATGTTAATGGCAATGACCTTTGTCGATGACACCTGTTCTTCCCACTTTAAACCTTTTTTACCCACACATAAGCCTTTCATTGATTCATGGTGCTATGTCCATACTAAGTCAATATATGATGGTGAATTTCCAGAGGTTTCAGTTACTCTGTCCAAAGAAAGAGCACTATTGCACGTTGTTCTTCAATGGTGCAATCTTGCAATGGAGCATCCATGTGTCTGACCTCGTAGCTGCCTCATGACTAAAGGCTGAGTGCTGCACTGTGCATGGATGAACTATCCGACAGGCAATGTGCGAGTACATACCACATTTTTCACTCCATAAGACGCACCTGACCATAAGGCGCGCCTTAGATTTAGAGGAGGAAAACAAGAAAAAAAACATTCTGAACCAAATTGTATACTAATATATACCCGGCTCCTTTAAATTCCGTCCCCTTCTCCCTGGCACCTTTAAATTCCATCCCAGCATCTTTAAATTCAGTCCAGCCCCCCACCCCACTCCATCAATCATCACTTTTAACATAACATAAAACTTTATATGTTAAAAGAATGAAAGATAAAAAATAACAGGTAGAAAAGTAAAATACCTGAGAGGGAGGTATAATAGAGAGTGACAGTCATTTGATTTTAAAAGACAGGAGGGCAGGCCAGCCACAGAAGATCTCCCAAGATTGGGCACAATAGAATCCAGGCTCCTGATGAGAAGGAGTAGAGTCAAGACTGCCATTGCTGGCAAAGGAACAGCTCCAAGGTGAAACATCCAACCACTCCCAATGGAGCTGACTCGCTGGGGGCTCTGGTTTCACTTTGCATTGGTTTCAGTTCTTTTGCGTTGTGAGTCCAGCAGTGAGGAAACAACGCCACCATCGGGCAGAGGCCAAAGAGCCGAAGCAAGCCACCACACAGCAGGAGAGCAGAGCTGATAGGACTCTCCTCACACTATACAGCTCTGCCCCCATGCACATGGCCATCCCTGCTGCCGATGCTACTTCCCCTTTCACCACTTCTTGCTACATGAAAAGGGGTGGGATGGAGCGCACAGAATATTCTGTCTGCATTCCAGACATTCCGTGCTGATAGGATTGACAGCTGGAATGGGAAAGACGGTGTTGTCCACCTAGTAGCTTTCAGCCAGTGCTGGAGCCATTTAGGAAGGAAAGTCGACTCCATCCTCCCCTCCTAACGCCCACACACACACTAGGACCCGGGAATAAGGAGACAAACCAGAGGCTTGGCAATGATCTCATTTCCCCCTATCTAAAACCACCAGCCTTAGCTGTCAGGTGTTTTGCCTGGGCGCCTAGCGCTCATCCTTCTCCTCCTTCCCGGACTAGAGGTGAGAGACAGGCCCCCACTGAACAAGGCACCCGGAGTGGAGAGGATGGAGCTCAAGCTTGATGTCTGCAAGCACCACGTCCTTACCTTCCTCCCATCACTACCTGCTTGTCTCCTCCATTGAAGCACAACCCTCACAATGCAGGAGTGGAGGTAAGCATTGGAGGATTGATGACAGAAATCGCCCGGCAGAAAGCAAAGTAGAAAATAGGGGGGGAGGGGAGAGGTTTGCATTCGCTTCATAAGATGCACCCTTATTTCCACCCACTTTTGGGGGGAAAAAGTATGTCTTATGGAGTGAAAAATATGGTATATTGCATTTAACTAGCTCTATTCTGGTTATTGCGTAATTTAACAATTCTTTAATATTTGATTCACCTTTGTAACTTACCTTGCACTTGGATTTGCAAAGGTAAGTAATTAAATTCTCAGATCTTTTAAATTGAACATCCACAAGACATTCAGATAATTTTTTCATAGACCATCCTGTCTCAGAGAAAAAGATACATTTCCTTTGAATCATTCATACCCACACAAGACCTGCCTTTATGGGAGCATTTTCATCCAATTTAATCAATCAGGTTATGAGGTTTCCTGGTTAGATTGTTGGAGACACAAAAATAAAGATCCACAGACAAGTTAGTCCTTTTCATTAGACTAACTCAGGGGTTCTTAATCCAGTCCTCAAGACACAACCAACCAGTCAGGTTTCAAAATATCCACACCAATTATGCATGAGATAAATTTGCATGCAGATTTTATGCAAATCTATCTCATGCATATTCATTTATGGGTATCCTGAATATCGGACTGGCTAGGTGTGCTCCAAGGACTGAGCTGAGAATCACTGGACTAATTTAATACATTTGTGACTATCCCCTTTATCAAGTCAGAACCAAATAGTACTGCCTTAAAGGGGCTGATTTTCAGTCCGCAGGAGGCAACCTGGCTACCTCCCACAGTTGTCGGCAAATTTGGATTTTCAATGCCAGGGCTGTATCTGCCAAAGACTTAGATGGCCAAGCTGATAATCAGCTGGCTAGCTAAGGCATAGCAGCCAAAGATAGAAATACTTTTTAGGCGGGCCTATTTGGCTGATAGACTTAGCTGGTCAGCCAGTGAACATTGGGGGTGACATAGCTGGTCATTGGCCAATTCACTGACTGGTTTATTCAGCGGGAAAAAGCCAACTATCTCCCATTGAATATCTGTAGTTAGCTGGTTTAGTAGTATTTAGCTGGTTGAGAGCCATTCTTGACTTGCTAAATACCACTGAATATCAGGCAGATGATGCTTCCAGTCCTAAGCAGCCCGATAACCCATCCAAGACATCCTATGTAGGTTACTGCATCCACACTTTGATTTTCTCTAATTAGTGCAGCGGACTTTGATCCTAGGAAACTGAGCTGAATTCTCACTGCAGCTGCTTGTGATCATGGGCAAGTTACTTAACACTCCATTAGCCCAGGTACAAAAACAAATTGTGAGCCCATGAGGGACTGAGAAAATACCTGCATATAATGTGTACAGTTCTGCGTACATCTAGTAACACTATAGAAATGATTAGTAGTAGCAGTAGTAATTTCTATGCATATCTCTTCTTCATGCATGCTCTTACTTCATGTGCACTGTTTGTAAAATAGTGGGAATTTGTGGTTATAGTGATTAGCGTTAGCACATATAATTGTTTCTTTGTTGCAATTTTCATTAGCAGTAGCTGGATGGATTTTGAAAAAGAACAGTATACTCCAAATTTTTGCAGGCTTTGCCATTAACTCAGGCCAAACATTGATGTACTTACAAAGGAATGTTTATTGCACCCTGCAGGGGGGTATGTTGGTGAACCTAGCTTTCCTTGTGATTCGTAGAAGTCTCCAGCACCACAGCTCGAAGACATCAATTTTTCTCCTACCTGCTTTCATGAGTAATCATGTCTCGCAGCCATATCTTGTGAATAGGAACACAATGGCAGTGATCAGTCTTTGTTTGATGGTGATTGAGACATCCTTGCACTTCCATATTTGGTCCATGCTCACCATGGCTGCATGCCCCAGTGTTAATCAATGCTCAATCGCTGCTATCAAACTGCCAATGCAATCAATAAGAGACCCAAGTAAAACAAAGTTGTCAACCACTTCTATTTCTTCATTTTTGATCTTTATGTGGACTTTCTTGTTGGCAGTAGTCATGATTTTGGTCTTCTTGATGATTACGTGAAGTCCCATCTCACTTTCTTCTTTTAGCTTCAGGATCAACTTCTTGAGGTCCTTCTCACTCTCTGCCAGCAGGGCTCATAATAATATAAAAAAGTCTAAAAAGTGGCCTAAATGGGTACTTGGATGATCAAAAAGCCTGATCACCCAAGTACCCATAATCAAAGCTGGTTTTAGATGTATCTAAAACCAGCATAGGCCTTTCCCCTGCTTCTAAACACATAAAGCGAAAAGAGGTGTTTTTAGAGGAAGGGAAAGGGCGGGAGGTGGGCCGACTTACACCTAGGCATACAGCAAGTATAATCAAAAGTTTAGGCAGGTTGCCTAGTCGGCACTTATACGTTTTGACTTAGACCAAGTCAAAACAGGTATAAGTGCCGAAAAAAGGATCACTTAGCTGATGGCGGCTGGTGCGATCAACTCAGCAGCCCAGCAACCTAGCCACCCCCCACTGCAACCATCGGGGCAGGAGAGATGCCTCATCTCCCCTGCCGCAATAGCGATACCACCAAGTGCCTCCAAATGCGGCACTTGGGATCGCTAAAGTGGCAGTAGAGATGACCCATTTCTCCTGCAGTGATCCACCCTTCCCCCCGATCCAATTGGGCCAGGAGAGAGCCAAAGCCCTCCTGGCCCCGCCGACTATGATTGGGGCAAGAGGGAGCCCAAGCCCTCTTGCCCCACGGCACCCCGACCTTCCCCGACTACGATTGGAGCAAGAGGGAGCTCAAGCCCTCTTGCCCCCACGAGCCCCCGAACCCCCGACTATGATCGGGGCAAGAAGGAGCCCAAGCCCTCTTGCCCCGGTGATCCTAGAACCCTCCCCCCGCCGATAATGATCGGGCCAGGAGGGAGCCCAAACCCTCCTGGCCCTGCGACCCCCCCTACAAGATCAAGCAGGAGGAAGCCCAACCCCTCCTGCCCAGCCAAACCACCTTCCCCCCACCCCCACTAAAATATGGACAGGAGGGATCCCAGGCCCTCCTGCTCTCGATTCACCCCCGCTCGCCCCCGAACCCTCGATCACCCCCCTGCTGACCCGTGAGACCCCCCTTTCTGACCCCTCGATTCCCCCACCCCAATCCCCCCTTACCTACAATCATTGGCCGGATGGATGGATGGGTGCTAAGCCCGTCCGTCCGTCCGGCTAGCCATCCCCTGAATGGATGGCCTTAGGGCCTGATTGGCCCAGGCGGCTCAAACCCCACCCACAGGTGGGGCCTGAGGTGCCTGGGCCAACCGGAATAGGCCCGGTAGCCTTAGGCCCCTCCTGTGGGCAGGGCGTTAGGCACATGGGGGCTCTCGGAGCAAGAGGGCTTGGGCTCCCTCTTGCCCCAATCATAGTCGGGGGTTCAGGGGCTCATGGGGCAAGAGGGCTTGGGGTCCTTCTTGCCACGATCATAGTCGGCGGGGCCAGGAGAGCTTGGGCTCTCTCCTGGCCTGATCATTGTGGAGGGGGGGGGGGGATTCTGTATCCGGTGCTGTTTTTGACAGACACTAGTTACAGAATCCAGCTTTTAGGCGAAGGACTGGCTCCTCTTTCGCCTAAAAGCTCTTGTGTTGGGCGCTTGGGACTTAGGCTGTTTTTGGTTGATTATATGTTGTTAGTGTAGACATAGTGGTGGTCTGGGTGTTTAAACAGCTGAACATAGAGGCAGGCCATTACAAAAAAAAAAAAACACCTCCTTTTGGACTTTTTTTTGATAATGGACATTTTCCCTGCTTCTACTTTCAACGTTTAAAGCCTTAGGCCAAAAGGGGACTTAGACGTTTTTTTGATTATGCCCCTCCACGTCTGAATTCAAGAAAGCATGGGACATGCATGTGGGATTTCTTAGGGAAATTACGAGGTTGTGGATGAGCAGACTGAAAGGGTCATTTGTCGTTTATCTGCCATCATGTTTCTATGCTTCATTGTTTCAATTCTTAAAAAGGGATGGCCTAGGTGAGGGCTGAAAAGCTCTGTACTACAGAGTGGCTAAGGCTAGCTTCTGTTTATAAGCAGACCAGCAAGATTCCCCATCACTATCAACTTAATATCATAAGAACATAAGAAGTTGCCACCACTGGGTCAGACCATTGGTCCATCGCACCCAGCGGTCCGCTCTCGCGGCGGCCCGTCAGGTCCATGACCTGTAATGTGGTTCCTGTCCGTTTCTGTAACCTACCTCTTCTTTTTTATCTGTAACCCTCAATCCCCTTTTCTTTTAGGAACTTGTCTAAACCTTCCTTGAAACCCTGCAATGTGCTCTGGGCTATCACAACCTCCGGAAGCGCGTTCCATGTGTCCACCACCCTCTGGGTAAAAAAGAACCTCCTAGCATTTGTTCTAAACCTGTCCCCTCTCAATTTTTCCGAGTGACCCCTTGTGTTAGTGGTTCCCCACAGTCTGAAAAATCTGTCCCTGTCCACTTTCTCTATGCCCCTCAGGATTTTGAAGGTTTCTATCATGTCTCCTCTAAGTCTCCGCTTTTCCAGGGAGAAGAGCCCCAGCATCTTCAACCTGTCAGCATACGAATAGTATTCCATACCTTTTATCAATTTAGTTGCTCTCCTCTGGACCCCCTCAAGTACTGCCATGTCCTTCTTGAGGTACGGCGACCAGTATTGGACACAGTATTCCAGATGTGGGCGCACCATTGCACGATACAGCGGCATGATGACTTCCTTCGTCCTGGTTGAGATACCCTTTTTAATGATGCCCAACATTCTGTTCGCTTTCTTTGAGGCCGTTGCGCACTGAGTTGATGCTTTCATTGTTGTGTCCACCATCACCCCCAGGTCTCTTTCAAGGTTGCTTACCCCTAGCAGTGATCCCCCCATTTTGTAGCTGAACATCGGGTTCTTCTTTCCTACATGCATGACCTTACATTTCTCTATATTAAAACTCATTTGCCATTTTTTTGCCCACTCTTCCAGTCTTGTTAGGTCTCTTTGCAGGACCTCACAGTCTTCCGCTTTTCTAACCCTGCTGCAAAGCTTGGTGTCATCAGCAAATTTGATAACCTCACATGTCGTCCCCATCTCCAGGTCGTTGATGAATATATTGAACAGGATTGGTCCCAGCACCGACCCCTGTGGAACTCCACTCGTGACCCATTGCCAGTCTGAGTAATGGCCCTTTACTCCAACCCTCTGCTTCCTGCCTGCCAGCCAGTGTTTGATCCATCGGTGGATATCCCCCTGCACCCCGTGGCTCCACAGCTTCTTAAGTAGTCTTTCGTGAGGTACCTTATCGAAGGCTTTTTGGAAGTCAAGGTAAATGATGTCTATGGATTCCCCTTTATCCACCTGGTTGTTTATTCCCTCAAAGAAATACAGTAAGTTCGTGAGGCACGATCTTCCCTTGCAGAAGCCGTGCTGGCTCGCCTTCAGTTGTCCATTGCCTTCTATGTATTCTCAGATTGCGTCCTTGATTAGTGCTTCCATCATCTTTCCCGGAACCGAGGTCAAGCTCACCGGCCTGTAGTTTCCCGGGTCACCCCTTGATCCCTTCTTAAAGATGGGCGTGACATTGGCTATTTTCCAGTCTTCTGGGATCTCCCCAGTTTTTAAGGATAGGTTACATATTTGGCTTAGTGTATCTGCTATTTCGTTTCTCAGTTCTTATGTTTAAATATATTTATTGATTTTCAAATCATATAATCAAGAATACCTTGTACAGAAAGCAAATTAGCAATTCTACATAAAGCAAGAAACATTCCAATAACACTAAATCATGTATTAACTAAAATGCTCAAGTCCTCAAATTTAGATCCAAGATTTCTTATAAAATAAAACAAAGATAGAAGAATTGAACTTAAAGTACACTCTTTCATAAAGTTAGCTGGAAGGCTGATTGCTGGGATTAACCAAAAGTCATAGAGCTTATGATTTTTCTACCTCCAATCGGGAGAGCGCTAAAAAAGAAGTCAACTGATTAGGCTCAAAGAAAACATATTTAACTGATCGGTGATGCACTATACATTTACAAGGGTGTCGCAAATAAAAAGTAGCACCCAAAGATATAACACCTGGCTTCAACAAAAGAAATTCACGGCGACGCTTTTGCGTCTCTCGTGATAAATCAGGAAATACCTGCACTTTACAACCCATAAATTCTTTCTGTCTATTTTTAAAGAACAGTTTTAACAACCATACTTTATCAATAGAGAGAGCTACTGTTATAATCAAAGTACTCGATTCTACAACCTCTTTATCTGATTTTTCCAATAACTCTGATACATCCAATAGTCCTTGGTCCGACGGCTTTTTTGGTAATTTAATCTTATTAGGTAAATAATAGACTCGTGATAAAGGAGGTAATGAATCTTCTGAGGCCCCCAAAACTTCAAGAAAATATCTTTTAAACATTTCTCTAGGAGGTGTCAGTGGAAGCTTAGGAAAATTAATGATTCTTAAGTTATTGTATCTGGAGTTATTTTCTAAGTTCTCCATCTTTCTTCTAAGATTGATATTGTCTTTCATTAAAGTTTCCTGTAATTGTTTGGATGATTTAATGTCCTGTTCAAGCTTTTGAACAGAGGAATTAGAGGCAGTCATATCCTTTTTCAATTCTTTAAGTTCAGTAGAATGTTGAGATAATTTCCCCTCAATTAACTGAAGTTTGGGACTTATGGTCTTCACTAGTCCGGCCATAAAATCCCATAGTGAGTCCAGAGTTACTTCTGAGGGTTTTTCCAGAGAAATTATAGGTAAAGAAATGTCATAGTGCTCACCGTCCAGTTGAATGACTTGCCGCTGTCCCTGAAGGTTAACTCGCCTCTCAGATGATTCCCCCTCAGCTTCTTCAAAGGAGCTCATATCCATAGGAGCTCCTGTCAGCAGGCTCTGTGATGGACTACTTGCCTCAGGGGAAGACAAGACCCCGACCTCCGGGGTTACCTTACCCCTTGGAGAGCTGCTTAGCTGAGGTTGCGGGGGCGGCGCCCTAACGTCGGGGCTCAAAGATGTCTCCAATCCCGGAGGAATCTCCACGGCCTCACTGACGCCGCTACTCCTCTGCGGGCCTCCCTCCGACGCCGAAAAAATACCCTGCATCCGTCTGATGAGTTCCCCGATGTCACCAGCCGCGGGGGTGGCCGTGGGCCGCGAGGCACCAGCGGCACTACGGCCCCTCCGTTTAGGCATCGGGTAAGTAATTAACCGCTTGAAAATTATTAGAAGAAAAATCCTCAGAGCGGCTTCTCAGCGCGTCCAGCCTGTCGCCATCTTGGACACTTTCCCTTTTTCGTTTCTCAGTTCTTTTAATACCCTTGGGTGGATGCCGTCCGGACCTGGTGATTTGTCGCTCTTTAGTCTGTCTATCTTTCTGAGAACATCCTCTTTGTTTACCTCTAGTTGGACTAGCTTCTCATCAGGGTTTCCGTTTATGTGCTCCTCAGGTTCTGGGATATTGGATGTGTCCTCTCTCGTGAAGACTGACGAGAAGAACTTGTTTAACCTGTCAGCTATCTCTTTTTCTTCCTTTACTACTCCCTTCCTGTCTCCATCGTCTAACGGTCCCACTTCCTCCCTGGCTGGTTGTTTCCCCTTCACATACCTGAAGAATGGTTTGAAGTTTCTTGCTTCCCCCGCCAGCCTCTCCTCATATTCTCTTTTTGCTTTCCTAACCTCTCGGTGACAGTCCTTTTGGTGCCTTTTGTGTTCCTTCTGGTTGTCCTTTGTTTGGTCCTTTTTCCATTTTCTAAATGATGTTTTCTTGTCTCTTATCGCCCTTTTCACCGCATTTGTTATCCACGCCGAGTTTTTGGTTCGATTTTTTTTGCACCCTTTCCTGAACCTGGGGACATACAGGTTTTGTGCTTCGTGCACCATGCCCTTAAGTAGGGCCCAGGTACCCTCTACGGTCTCCATCTTCCTTGAGCTGTTGCTGAGTTTCTTTCCCACCATTTTCCTCATGGCCTCTTAATTTCCTTTTCTAAAGTTAAATGCTGTTGTTGTAGTTCTTTTCACCTTTGATGCTCCCATTTCTATCTTGCACTGGATCATGCTGTGATCACTGTTTCCTAATGGTTCTAGTACTACCACGTCCTTTGCGGGTCCCCCTAGCCCGTTGAGTATTAGGTCAAGAGTGGCATCTCCCCGTGTTGGTTCCTTGACCAGCTGCTCCATGAAACAGTCCCTCACCACCTCCAGGAATTTTGTTTCTCTCGTGTAATTTGAGTGTCCAGTTTTCCAGTCTATCCCAGGGTAGTTGAAGTCACCCATCACCACCACACTTCCGCTTTTGCATACCTGCCTCAATTCAGCTTCCAGGTCCTGGTCGTTTGCTTCCAGTTGTCCTGGTGGGCGGTAGTAGAGCCCCAATTTTATGTCTGCTCCCTTTCCTCCTGTCAGCTTAACCCATAATGATTCCAAGCCGTCCGCCCTTACTGTTGTTTCCATCCTGGTTGAAGGAATGGAGTCCTTTATATATAGCGCTATTCCTCCACCCTTCTTATGTGTCCTGTCCCTCCTATAGAGTTTGTACCCTGGTAGGACCACATCCCATTTATTGTCCTCGGACCACCATGTCTCTGTGACTCCAATTAAGTCTAGGTCCTCCTTGCTGGCTATAACTTCTAGCTCCCCCATTTTGGTTTTTAGGCTCCTAGCATTTGTGTATAGGCAAGTTAAGTCCCTGTTGTTTACCTTTTCTGCTTGTTTTCCTCGTGGATTGGTGCTCCTGCCTACCCCTTCATGGTTGGTCAGCCCCGGAGCCTCATTTCGTTCATCCTCCTTCTGTGGTGTGTCTGTTTCGTCCTCGCCCTGCTCCTGTGGTGCGTCTAACTCGTCCTCAGCCTGCTTCTCCATTTTTGTATGTCCCTCTGGCTCTGGCTGTTTCCTCCTTTTTCCGCTCTTTAGTTTCATTTGTTCCTTGGCCCCCTGCTTTGCGTCCTTGGTTTTTTTGTCAAAAAATGTCCACTCAGTCCCTCTATTGTCCTTGGGTTTTTTTTCCAAAAAATGTCCACTCAGTCCCTCTATCGCCTTTTCCCAGTTCAGTATCCTTGTTTGATACTCTAGTCCGATGTGTCGATGTCGGATCAACTCTCGGCTTTCCCCTTGTCCTCAGTTTAAAGTCATGTCTATGCCGTTCTGGATGTTGCGTGCCAGCATCCTCGTTCCAGCCGTGCTCAGGTGCAGTCCATCTCTCCTGTAGAGCTTACTTTTCCCCAGAAAGGTTGGCCAGTTTCGTACAAAGTGGAAACCCTCCTCATCGCACCATCTCCTCAGCCAACTGTTTATTGCTTGCAGCTCGGTCTGCCTCCTTGCATCCGCCCTCGGAACTGGCAGGATCTCTGAGAAGGCTATCTTCCTTGTCCTCAGCTTCAGTTTCCTCCCCAGGATCTTAAACTGCTCGGTCAGTGTGGTCCTGTTGTAGTTCCTTCTGCTGACGTCGTTGGTTTCAACGTGGATTATCACTGCTGTCTCCTCTGTCTCAGCTCCCTCAAGGATTCTCTCGATTCTGTCGGAGATGTCCTTTGTCCTCGCCCCTGGGAGACATGTCACTAGTCTGTCCTCAGTTGCTTTCATTCATTGACTAAGGGAGGAGGCATGGTGCCTACTTGGATGGATCAAGAGACCGTGATAAAAGAGAAGTCCTGGGTCAGCAGTTAGCTTTCTTCAGTGACTGACATTTCACATGATATTGAGCGCTTCACTTTATCTCTGAACCTCTAGGATGCTGAAACATGGTGCCAGTCTTATTCTGGCTCTCCTTGATAAGATTCATCTATTGTTCTTATGAAAAAAGCCTCTCTGAAACACCGGTGCACTCCAGAAGCCTTCTGGAACATACTGTCACATTCTTCTCTAGAAATGCAGAATGCTCCTGTGATTGGTGTGGATTTACAGCTGTACACCCTTCCTACTACAGTAAGTACAATTATTTGTCACATGGCAGCATGTAAAATGCTTGTATTTGCTGATGGTGCAAATATCAAGGCAGAAGATCATTATGATGAACACAAAGGTTAGAAAGCATTAGCTCATATGGCAACTCTGTATACTCAAGGGACCAATATTTACTCAGAGGCCAGCAATTCTATCTTCCAACAGCAAACACAATACAGACAAGAGTCAGAGAATAAGGGTTGCAGGGGGTGTAGAGGTGCTACTGAATCAATCAAGTGTGAAAGAGAAAGAACATAAAACTGTTGGAAAGCTTTTACAGGCTTTCATTCAGGAGAAGGGCAACTTTATCTCCCTCTTACACTGAAAAGAGAAATCTATATTTTCTGTGCTGCACTTTAGGTAAAACCCATCACCATCAGTCACAGAAGGGAGAACTCTGAGTCACTGATTGACCAAGTTCATTTTCTTGAGAAATAGTCTTAAAAGGCTTGATGGAATCTACTATAAAAATTTCAGCATCACAGAGGTTATTCCACAATAGCATAAGCTAAAATGATGAAATAGTATAAAATCTGATGGGGGTTGCTTTTGATGCAGTGAAGTCCTTGGAATCTGCCAGGCAATCAAAGCAGATATAGCACGGCACATTCAGTCAATTATTTGTCCTGGTCAAGACCTTCTTTGAGTGGTAGTTGTTCTGCTTTGTCTCTTTGGTGGCCATGTTCCCCAACTTTGGAAGCATGTTCTTGTATGGTCCCTCTTAAAGAAGTCACATGTTGATTCCTCGGTTGGTTTCAGTTTCCAGTTAATCTCGAATCTCCCTTTACACAAATTCTAGAACATATAGTCTTCTTTCAACTAGAAGCTTTCCTGGAACAATCCAATGTTCTTCACCTAACCAATCAGGCTTTCATGGCAATTATAGCACTGAGATACTTTTAGTGACACTGAAAAACTCCATCGGTTCCTCTTTAGATGCATGCTGCTCTGCTATCAATGTTTCTCTCAATCGTCTTTCATATTGTAGACCACTCCCTTCTCCTAACCTGCCATCAAGTTTTACTCACAAGATGGAATGCTTTAGGCATTGAAGGCACGGTGTTGGATTGGTTTCAATCATTCTTATCAGAGAGGATGTTTTGGGTAGAATTTATTCAGGATTATTCAGACTGGGCCACTTTAGGCAAAGGTGTGCCACAAGGTTCAGCGTTGTCAGCAGTATTATTCAACATATACTTGATGTCCCTTTGTCAGGAATTAAGAAAAGTGGATGTGAATTTTTGAATATGTGCTGACGATATACAGTTTTTGATACCAGTAGTTACTTCTGAACCTGATGCATTTGGATGTCTTCAAAATTGCTTTCAGGTTGTTAAAACATGGTTTCATCAGAATCAGTTACTGCTAAACTTTAGTAAGACTGAGGTATTTTGCATAGGCCGTAAAGAACAGTTGGAGAGTTTCCCATCTAATATAATACTCGATGGGAAGGAGGTTCCTGTGTTGCAACAATGTAAATATTTGGGTGTCCTGTTAGATTCAATGCTATCGTTTAAGCCTCACATTAAGTCTGTTATATCTTGTTTTTTTTAAAGCTTTGGTTGTTACAGAGACTAAGAGATTATTTTATGATGGAAAATTTTGAAACAGTGATTACTATATTACTGACTCCAGTATCTGATTATTGCAATTTACTGTATCTTGGTTTACCTAAATACAATATATATACATGATTTACAAATTGCACAAAATGTGGTGGCCCAAATTATAATTCAAGCCTCTAAATATGAGCATATAACACCAATCTTGTGTAGTTTGTAATGGCTACCTGTTGCCCAGCATGTTGAGTTTAAGATTTTGAGTTTGATTTTTAAAGTTTTGAAAGACAATTGTTCTGTAGTTTTAAAGTTTGCTGTTTTCCCATAATCAACCAAAGAGCATTGTAGTCTGAGAACCAGATGAGCCATGAAATTCCACCACTGAATTTGGTGAGGCCGGTCAGAATTTGACAGTCTATGGTGTCAGTACAGGGTGCAGTTTTGTGGAATTTGTTGCCAATTGAAATTAAGCACTCTTCCACTGTGATGCAATTTAGAAGTGTGATAACTTTGCTATTTGAGAGAGAATATAAATAAGCTCTTTCATTCATTGCAGGCAGATTTTCAGTTTATTTTGTTTTTGCAAAATGAGTAGTGATAATTTATTAATTTAAAAATTTATATACCGCATACAACTATGCGGTTTCCATATCACATACTTGTCTCCCTACGATTATCACATATAACATAGACATGTCTAAACAGCATCATTAATCGTCCCTGTTATAAACAGGGATAGAGTGCAAATTCAATCAATTCAGAAATACAGGCAAGCTTTAAATCATACATTGCTGTCAAAAACATTCTAAAAGGCGATTATCAACTGAAATATGCCTCAGCATAAGTAGTAGAATGCAAATTTTATAACAGTTTTATGTTATATGTTGTTTGTTTTGTCACAATTTGATTATGTGTATTTTAGTGGAACCCGTGCAGAACTGTGAATGCAGCAGGATACAACTCAACTCATCTCCCCCCAAGGCTTCATTCTATCATCCACTTTTCACTCTGATCCAGGAACATGGATGTATCCCATTTGACTATACCGATGACATACAGATATTTTGCCTTGTTTCTGATCCTGTGGCAGCACAATCCACTCTCAACAAGTGTCTCTCCTCAGTGTCATTATGGCTGAAAAAGAACTACCTCATTCTTAACACCTCTAAATATGAGGTCATTATCTTCCCCTGCCCTCACACTACGCTACCCTTGAAAATTCTTGGGGTGATATTTGATTCAGTACTGTCTTTCAAGCTTCAAGTTGACTCTGTTGTCTTCTGCTTTTTTTTTGCCTTTCGTCTTATCTTTCCCCTTTGGTCATATCGCAACTCTTCACTTGTCCTCTCACTCCTTCTCTTTATTTTTATCTCAAAAATAGACTACTATAACTCGCTTTATGAAGCTCTCCCTCTTCATACTCTAAAATGGCTTCTACTAATCCAAACGGCCACCAAAAGTCCAACAGGATGAGAATCCAGTGGGAATGGACAATGAGCACCCGATGTGATACACCTGTGTGTGATTTGAGCCACTTTAAGTGGGAGGATATGTGGGGTGACCTAATTTATTCCTCAGTTAGAATACATATTTTTGTGGATATCTTTTGTTTCATGAATAAATCAAGGAAAATTTTTGTTGTTTACCTGCAATTACATCACTTTCTTTTCCAGAGATAAATAAAAAAAAAGATTTGACATCGATATGAAAACATTTCTTAATAAAGAACAGAATATTTCATGGGGTGTCCTATTTTTTCACATGACTGTATGGTGCCCAGATTTGCATGCCCATATTTGTGAATGTGCCTGAGATGCGTGCATAAATTACTTGCTTAACAAGTTTAATATTTCTATAACAATAATTGGGTGCTAACAACCAATTATTGATGCTATTTGGCACTCATTAATATTTACATGTATATCTGGCTAGAAAGCAGTGCACTTGATTCCCATAGCGTAGATTTCAAAAGAGGGCATGACAGTTGGAGGAGCATGGACCTTCAAAAAAATATAAGCAAGATGGAGCCAGTCTAGAGGAAGGCTACTAAAATGGTCAGTGGTCTATATCATAAGGTGTATGAGGACAGGCTTAAAGATCTCAATATGCATACTTTGGAGGAAAGGCAGGAGAGGAGAGTTATGATAGAGACATTTAAGTACCCACATGGCATAAACAGGCATGAGGTTAATCTCTCAACTGAAAGGAGCCTTGAATAGTTTCCTGGTCTGAATTGAGATCTGTCTGAATTCAAGAAAGCGTGGGATCTTTTAGGGAGAGGAGGAGATAGTGATGCTGCGGATACTGGATGGGACATTTGGCCTTTATCTGCCTTCATGTTTCTATGTTTCTGTGTTCCCTCATACACAACATTCAGTATCCCAGTGAAGTCGCAACCTCCTTTGTTCTTTTCTTTTAGGGCTTCAGATATGCCAATGGTTAGCCAAATATTTCCTATGGCTACCAGGATACTTGTGGCCATGGCTTCCTCATTAGCCCCATGTTTTTTCTTTTGTTTTTCTTAAACTTTAAAGTGCTATGTGCTCTATCTCTAATTTATCATTTTTCATTTATAAAAGATAATAAACTTAAACTTTTAACATTAAAAACTTATCTTTGTTTCTTAATGTTATTCTCTTGTTCACATCGGGAAGGGACCTGTCATTGGCTGCTTCAAGAAAAGTCCCCCCTTTTATACTTTGTCTGCACCATCCCGATCTGTGTAATGCTTTGATACTAAAAACATTACACAGATCGTGATGGTGCATACAAAGTATAAAAGGGGGGACTTTTCTTGAAGCAGTCTACGGGCGAAACATGTCGAAATGACAGGTCCCTTCCCGATGTGAACAAGAGAATAACATTAAGAAACAAAGATAAGTTTTTAATGTTAAAAGTTTAAGTTTATTATCTTTTATAAATGAAAAATGATAGAGATAGAGCACATAGCACTTTAAAGTTTAAGAAAAACAAAAGAAAAAACATGGGGCTAGTGAGGAAGCCATGGCCACAAGTAAACTGGTAGCCATAGGAAATATTTGGCTAACCATTGGCATATCTGAAGCCCTAAAAGAAAAGAACAAAGGAGGTTGCGACTTCACTGGGATACTGAATGTTGTGTATGAGGGATCATCTTACAGTATCTTACTACTGACTGCAAGATATACTGTCTATGTTTCTGTGGGCATGTCAGGGACATTATGAAAATTTGTGTGTGCAGTTATAGAATACTGAGTCAGTGTGCCTAACTTAGAAGCCATCATTTCCACCTGGTTTCAGCAGGTATAAGTCTGGTGCCCAAAGTTAGGTGCAAGATCCACCCTTAAGTGCTATTGAGTGGATGAGTGACCTAGTAGTTAGAGCAGCTGCCTCAGCACCTTAAGTCACTCAACCCTTCATTGCCCCAGGTACAAAACAGTACCTTTCTAAAAATATTTAAATCACTTTGATTGAAACCACACAGAAAATCACTATATCAAGACCCATACCCTTTATGCTATAAAAGGCACACACTCTTTATAGAATATCACTTAGTGCCTTATGTAGAATCCAGCCTTGTAAGTGCAGCTTAACATAGAAGCCAGTTTTTCATAAGGATTGGGGTGCTAACCAGTGGCATATCCAGCTTCTTGATTATCCAGGACGGAGCACTCCCTTCTCCATTCGGAGCAATGTCCTCCTCTAAGCAGTAGGAGAGTGCATGGGGCAGTGATGGGGCCGTGGTCCACGTGTACATGGCCATCAGCTCTGCCGGTCCCCTGCCCTGGAACAGGAAGTTGACGGCAGAGGAGGTCGTGCATGTGTAGTACCATTCCGGCACCCACAACTCCTTGCACCCAGGGAGGATTGTCCCCCTCCCTCACCCTTGGTATGCTAGAGGTACTAACTTCAACCCAAATTACCCTTCCTTGCACACATTGAAGAGAGAGAGTGTGTATGTGTGTATGTGTATGTGTGTGTGTGTGTATGTATGTATGTATGTATGTGTGTATGTATGTGTGTGTGTGTGTATGTATGTATGTATGTATGTGTGTATGTATGTGTGTGTGTATGTATGTGTGTGTGTGTGTGTGTATGTATGTATGTGTGTGTGTGTGTGTGTGTGTGTGTATGTATATGTATATGTGTATGTGTATGTGTATGTGTATGTGCGTGTGTGTGTGTGTGTGTGTGTGTGTGTGAGAGAGAGAGAGAGAGAAGCTATTCTGCCAATAGCCGCCCAGGGAAAGCACATTCCATATAACAAGGCTCTCCCCTCTCCCTTTAAAGGAATTCCCTATTGCTCAATTAGAACTTCTAAAGCAACCAGCTTATTAAAGGAATGAGTGTGCTGTACGGTAATTTATGTGCTGCATTTATTGCAGATCTTATACGGGGATACAGTAAAGCTGTTCAGTGCTGGAAATTTACAGTTCACCTGGGCCTTCTGAGTAAGAGGTCTCCACTTTATCTTATTCACTGTGTGGCCTAAACATTAACTTGTCAGGAGCCTAAAAGGAGACCAGTTGGAGAACGTTTCCCAGAACCCGCCGACGAGCCATCTGTTACAGAAACCGTGTGGGAAGCAGTTCCATTTATCCATGCAATTGGTCTGACTAAGGGTGTTGCAAAGAGCAGCATCGGTTTCTGTTCCTGGACAGACTGCTCCGGGCTAACAGTGGCAGGCTGATTCCTTGCTGAATTTATCTCGCAGCGTGCTTGTTTGACTAGGGACTTGTAATTCTGAAATGCCTCACAGAAAGTGGATTCATGTGAATTGTGAGATAAAACCAGGGCTGGAAGAACCTGTCCTTGTTGGCATGGAGTAATTTGATAAATCCCCCCAAGGACTGGGGCAAACACAAACAGCACAGGTCTTATACACGAATGATCAGTTCTGACATGGATCCAAATACACAACACAAGGGCTGTCACCAATATTTTATCTTCAGGAAACCCATTCTGCTGCTTAGGTAGCCCATAGAATTTTCAGCCAATCAGTCTGTAGGGCCGGCTTAACCAAGGACCAGGTGAGGCATTGGCCCAGGGTGCCAGTAATAAGGGCTGCCAAAATTTTACCTTCAAACTTCTAGAAGGATAGATGCAGTCCTCCACTCCACTGCCAATTCCAGACTTTGTTCCTTTCATCTAGCTGCCCTGTATGCCTGGAATAAACTACCTGAGCTCATCCATGATGTCCCTTCCCTTGTTTAAAAGCAGACTGAAAACCCACTTTTTTGATTTAGCCTTCAGTCCATAACCCTCGTCCCCTCTGCCCACTGCTCACCACCCAAGCCAGCAGATTAACCATCTCTCCTAACTGCATCCCCACCATGGTATCCTGTTTGTCTGTCTGTCTGGCAAATGAAGTTCAACGTTGAGAAATGTAAAGTATTGCATGTGGGAAGCAGAAACCAGAGGTACAACTATACGATGGGAGGGATGTCATTGAATGAGAGTACCCAAGAGAGGGACTTGGGGGTAATGGTGGACAGGTCAATGAAGCCGACTGCACAGTGGCCGCTAAGAGAGCGAATAGAATGCTAGGTATAATCAAGAAGGGTATTACAGCCAGGACGAAAGAAGTTATCCTGCCGCTGTATCGGGCGATGGTGCGCCCACACCTGGAATACTGTGTCCAGTTTTGGTCGCCATACCTTAAGAAGGATATGGCGTTACTCGAGAGAGTTCAGAGAAGAGCGACATGTCTGATAAAAGGGATGGAAAACCTTTCATACGCTGAGAGATTGGAGAAACTGGGTCTCTTTTCTCTGGAGAAGAGGAGACTTAGAGGGGATATGATAGAGACTTATAAGACCATGAGGGGCATAGAGAGAGGGACAGATTCTTCAAACTTTCAAAAAACAAAAGAACAAGAGGCCATTCGGAAAAGTTGAAAGGGGACAGATTCAATACAAATGCCAGGAAGTTCTTCTTTACCCAACGTGTGGTGGACACTTGGAATGCGCTTCCAGAGGACGTTATAGGGCAGAATACAGTACTGGGATTTAAGAGAGGATTGGACATTTTCCTGCTGGAAAAGGGAATAGAAGGGTATAAATAGAGGATTACTGCTCAGGTCCTGGACCTGTTGGGCCGCCGCGTGAGCGGACTGCTGGGCAAGATGGACCTCAGGTCTGACCCAGCAGAGGCATTGCTTATGTTCTTATGTTCTTATGTCTGTTTAGATTGTAAGCCCTTTCGACCAGGGATTGTCTCCTTTGTGACTCTGTACAGTGCTGCGTACATCTGGTAGCGCCCTAGAAATAATTAATAGTAGCAGTAGTAGAAGTACTGGGATTTTGGTACTCTTTATCACCAGCTCCCTGAACCAGTGCCTTATCTGGTCGAGCAGGAGGAGAGACTTCAGAGAGAGGGGGGAGATATGGGATCACAGGCAGACGAGGGAGGAAGAGAGGGGCAGCGTGGAGGCACAGATTCCAGTTCATAAGTGGGGGAGGGGTTACCAATGAAAAGGTTGGCTCAGGTAGCGTTACCAGACATCCGGATTTACCCAGACATGTCCTCTTTTTAGAGGGTGCATAGGGCAAGGAATGGCTAGTAGGAAAAAGGAGGCATTGATGCCCCTGTATAAGACTCTGGTGAGACCTCATTTAGAATATTGTGTACAATTCTGGAGACCGCACCTTCAAAAAGATCTAAAAAGGATGGAGTCGGTCCAGAGGAAGATAGAGGGGAGATATGATAGAGATGTTTAAATACCTACGTGATATTAAATGTGCATGAGTCGAGTCTCTTTCATTTGAAAGGAAGCTTTGGAATGAGAGGGCATAGCATGAAGTTAAGAGGTGATAGACTCAAGAGTAATCTAAGGAAATAATTTGCCAAAAGTGTGGTAGATGTGTGGATCAATCTCCTGGAAGAGGTGTTGGAAACAGACTAAGTCTGAATTCAAGAAAGCGTGGGATAAGCATGTGGGATCTCTTAGAGAGAAGAAGAGATAATGGTTACTGCGAATGGGTAGACTTGATGGGCCATTTAGCCTTTATCTGTCATCATGTTTCTATGTTAACAGCCATAGGAGACACATAAATCCTTTCTTACACTACAAAAACTAAGGGTAAGACCCTAATTCTTCCAACAGCACTAAAGGATACTAGTGCAGTCAACAATGTTGTCATCGCAATGCTCTACTCTCAAGTATCTCTGTGAAGTCAATGAAAAAACTCCAACTGATACAAAACACTGCAGCAAAATTCATATACTACAAATCAAGATTTGACCATGTCACACCACTGCTTATAGAACTACCCTGATTACTGACAGAAAATAGAATAGAATTCAAACTATGCTGTGTAGCATTTAAAACACTATACGGTGATATCTCTAATAGCTTCCCTAGATTTATTGAACTATTAGATAGACGCGCAGACCAACATGACTTTAAGAACCTGATTCTATCATCCCCAACTCTAAAAGATATAAAATACAAGACTCACTTCCTATCAAAATTCACACAACCACAGTGTACACACTGTTTCGCAAAAAATTTAAAAACTTGGCTTTTTAAGAAATCCTCAAGGCAAAGCAAAGCAAAATCCAATGGATCTGCAGTGAAAAGGTGAACACCAAAACCAAAGAAAAAAAATTGCAGTGTAGAATGTACAAGGTACAGGAATCTTTATTAAAAATCTATGCAAAATTGGATCCAAGATGGCTGCTGGCTTACTTAGCTGAGGAACACACCATAGAAGCTTGCTCTACATTGAAAATTTTTCATGATATGATTCACATTACCTGATATGCCTAAGCAGAGAGGAAAGAGCACTTCTGGGGCCTCACAGTGTTCCAGAATGGAGGTCTATGGAAATATAGAGGAGCTGATGCAGTGAATGCAGGATATCGCAATGTTATTGGGGATTTCCCTGCTTGGTACGCACTGGGCAGGCAAGAAGGAAGTGGTCTCTATGGGGCTTGATACCACGCTGAGCCCCGACGCAAGGGCACCGCCCCCACATCCTCAGGTTACCAGCTCCCCGCAGATGGAGGAGCTTTCGGATATTGAAGCGTACTCAACCCTGCAGGCCAAGAAAAATGCTGAGGGGAGCATGGTGCTAGACTCTCCACAACTTCAAGAGAGTTTAGTAATAAAAAACGAAGGATTTGACAACTTTTGGGGTTAGAGAAATCCAGGAGAGTGATTATCGAGAGAAAATGCTGGTTGGTGAGCTAAGTGATATTAAATTGCAATTACCTCATATACAGAAACCCCTAGAAGTTACATTAGATTCCATCTGGGATCTAGTAGCTAATCTACCAAATACTAAAAATGCTCAATTTCAATAAATGGAAGAAAAAATAAAAATTCAGTCAAATGATATAAAGGATTTAAAATCTGAAATGACTAATTCTAAAGCTTCTGATGAAAATATTATGCAAGATTCAAAAGTCTCTAAACAAGTTCAAGAAATGTTAATCAAGGATAACACCAACCTCAGAAGGAAATTTGAGGCATTGGAGAACTTTTCGCGCGCTAACAATCTAAGATTGGTTAATTTCCCTAGGATTACTATGGTAATGCCTAGGGAAATGTTTAAAAGATATCTACAAGAGATTTTGGAAGTTCCAAAGGAGGTTCCATTAACACAGGTCTATTATCTTCCTAATGACCCACAAAGCAGCAAAAAGTATCGGTTCAAGAACCATTAACAGCCTCTTTTACAAAGCCGCGCTAGCGGCTGTTGCGCAGCAACAGCCCTGAAGCCCTTTAAATCTCTTTGGGCTTCGAAGCCGTTAGCACAGCGCAGCCGCTAACGTGGCTTTGTTAAAGAGGCCGTAAATGTTTCCCTGATGTTAGAACTTTCTGATAAAGAACAAGTGATACCATCAACTATAATTCTGATGGTTGCTTTATTGCCAGATAAAAATTGGTTACTGAAACTTTTCTTTAAAAATAAACAGAACAATTTCTTGGGTCTAAAAATACAAATGCATCCAGATTTAGCTCGTAATACCCAGAGACATCGTCTAGAATTTTTACTTCTAAAACCAGGGGTGTTAGCTCTAGGGGCAACTTTCTTTTTGCATCATCTGTGTAAATGTATTTTGCAGTATTCTTTATAAAAATTTGTTTTCTTTGAACCTTTACAACTGTCCACATTCTTATCATTGTTACAACTGGAAAAAAAAAAAGAGCTAATGTCATGTAATACAAAGGAAAAGAGATACCGTAGTCCTGTCTTCAGTTAATTAAACCTTATTTGTTTTCTGGTTAAAATTACCTTTAGTCTCGCTTTTGGTAACATTTTGGATCTTAATTTGGAGGACTGGAGTGGAATTTAAGCATATATTTGATTGCTTTAGGAATTATATTTTCTTTATATTGTGACAGGGAAGCTCCTGTCACAGTTAAAAAGACTGCTAGCCCAGTCCAAAGTACAGCCCTTAAACCTGCAATCTCTAAGATGAAGCCTGTAAACCCTGCTAAAGGCACTAGTTTAGTATAGCATGAAGGAAGGGAGAAAAGGCAGGTGATGTCACAGCCAGAAATTCAGGCAGGGAGGGCACAGAAAACACAGTCTATCCCCTATTACTCCTTTCCAGAGCTAAGGAGAAACAGAGAGTCAACACAGAAAGGGGTGGAGTTTGCTAGGAGGCTAGGCAGTCAGGTAAGCCTCAAGCAAGAGGGAGTCAGGTGAATAAATTACCCTCAGCTGACTCTAACGAGAAAGGCAGGCACAGGAGGAGAGCAGAAAACTTCCCTGATCCACAAACCAGGAGTTTTGTTCCAGGTCAGGAAGGAAGGGCAGGAATATTCCCTTCAGAGAGGTATGGTAATACCCCATATTAGCTGTGGGAGGTAGGGCTAGAGGATAGTTCCAGCCAGGAAGAATCCAACTTTGAAGCTGTCCCAAACACCCAGGAAGGGGGATGGGAAGTGGAAAGTGAAACAGGAAACCTAATGGACTATAGCCCCAGTGATACAGGGTGGGGAAAATACAGCGAGACTGACCTAGGGAAATGTGGGCTAGAGGAAGGCATGGACATGTGAATGACCCATGAGAAGCTGCTGCCGGTCTCGCAGAGTAAAAGAAAAGTCTTTGCCAAAGAAATCTAAGCCTAATTGAAGCTAAAGGTAATAACAATGCAGGATTGCCTGAGTTTCCAAGTGGGTTTAAAACCTCACCTAGCAGTCTCCAAAGAACCAAGCTGAAGGACTTTTGGGGGGCATTTTTGGGAGGGCATGAAGACCTTGGTGAAGAAGGGAGGCTTGCTCCACACAGCCTGCAAAGCAGGGCTGTGAAAGTCCTTAGAGGGGACAAAGTGTTAGAGAGGAAAAGCAGTGGCAGATAAAACGTATTTTGTTTTTTTTTCTTCTCTTTCTGAAAAGTGTTTGGAAAGAAGGGCTGGCATCTGCAGTGCTCAGCCAGTGCTGACCAGAACTGGAGCTAATAGAAGCCAGCTTCCCTAAGGAGGGAGGATTGGGGCATTTGAGAGACTGAAAAGCTTATTTGATTTTGGTTTATCCTTTTTTCTGACAAGGACTGTCCAGTCCCTGGATTTGAGCACAGATAGAGTGCACTGCACTTAAGTGGAAGGAATTGCATAACTGGTGCCTGTGAGAAACAACTGTCTGTTTTGGGGACTTTTTTTCTTTTGTCTTAATAAACCCGGTGAAGTTTCGTTTGTAAGAAATCCAGTGTCTGCGTTTTCCTTACACCAGCCATATAAAAGGCGCACTGAAAATCTTACCTGTGGTCCGAGCCGGGTTTTCCACTTACCTGGGGCCTGGCCACAATATGTATAATTCTTGATGGCTTAACTTTTACTTTCAGTACAAGTTTGAACTTGATATGTAATATTGAAATTATAAATAAAGAATTAAAAAAAAAAAAAATTCTAATCAAAATCGTAATCCACAAAAATGGCTCCTTTCACTTTCGGTCGCAGTACTCGCTCTGTGTGTTTGCCTGCAAGAAGAATTTTCTGCTCACAATTTTAATGATTGTACACACCGTTGTTCTCCGAATGACTCTCTATATGTGATACGTTGAGGACCCCCTGAGGAAGGAGTGTTTCTCCAAAACATGGACCATGTTGGGTCCATACTCCAAGAACATGAGAGCCATTTTTAAAGATTACAATTTTGTGTAGATTTTTAATATAGATTCCTGTACCTGTACATTCTACTCTTCAGGTTTTTTTTCTTTGGTTCTGGTTTTTAAGAAATCCTAGCAGGGGTCCAAAGAGACTCAGGCTGAAATACAAGTCACCTGAAACAAATACAGTGTTAATGGTTAACTGCTATTTATATTACTATTATTGTTACTGGGATTAAGATCAATACCACAGATTACTCAAAGAAGTTGTAACTACCTTTCACTGCATCTCCTGTGTTCACAAAGTATCAACAGAATTAATAATAAAAATGTAATGGGTATTTTGTTGCAGAAGGTGAAAATGTCCAGCAAACAGATGACAAAAAAAAACAAAAAACAAACAAACCCTCATTTCTCCTGGAGGCAGGGGAAAACTGAGCCAAACAATGTTCTTATAGCGATACCTAGTACTCCATCAGAGAACAGAACTAGATATATCATAGCTCTGAAGTCAGCTGCATCCTACTGCCTTGGCACCCCTTAACCTACATCTGAGAGGCAGATAGGAGTACTGTATATTGAAACCTTTGCTAATGACTCTCTCACCAACCTTCATTTCTCGATAAACTCCTTATACCACAATGTTCCCCTCGCACTTTAAGATCAACCGACCAAAAACTTCTCTTTATTCCATCCCTAAAAGAATTCTATTATACCCGGAAAACCAACTTTGCAGTAACTGCACCTACATTATGGAACTCTCTACCACAATACCTCCGCGACGAACAACATTTAGTCAAATTCAAGACTAGCCTTAAGACTTTCTTATTTCAGGACGCTTTCGACTGTACTTAGATCCTCATCTTTTTTTTTTTTTTACTTCGAGCAAGTATTTGCTTCAACAACGCGCCCCTACCCCTCTCGTTCTATTCCTACCCCACTTTCTCCTTTTCATCTAAATTATGTAACTTTTCCCCTTCCCCCCTTTTTACCCTCACCTTCTAGTTTGTCTAGTCTTTGTCATCTATGTTCACTTCATATATTTTTACGCACCTACTACTATTTCTTTTTTCTTTTTTATTAAATTTTTAAATCTGCCTCTTTAAATTTTATTGTTAACCGGCCAGACATTTGTTTGATGGTCGGGATATTAAAAACTAATAAACTTGGAAACTAGGGTAAGAGAAGGAGGAAGCATGCCACTTTCAGCTGTTTTCTGCACTAGAACCCCGCAGGCATTTTAGGGAAAAGAACACTAATTCAAGGAAAATATGAGCTATAAGCTTTGTAGTAAATATAATCAAAGTGTTCCTGTTGAAGTGAGGAGAAAGATCTTCTCCTGGACACAGGTGGCACATTATTCATTATGTCTGTGATAGGTTAATATTTACAAAAGAATTTTAATAATACACCAGTATAGCCTGCGACACGGGAAAAGAAAGCAGACATGCAGCATGGCGCCATAAAACCTGCTTATAATGTATGTTTATATGACTCCTGAGGTTTCCTAAAACTGAATTATAACTGTTTCTGTTCCGAGGGACAAGGAAGCAGAAAGAAGCGACTCCAGGCTTAAATGGTGAATGACAAGTTTTATAGTTCAATTATAAGGAACCAGAGGAGAGGGGATGAGTGTATTATAAATTTTCACAGGCTGGCCCTTTTTATCTTAATTGATAACTAAAATATACCCACCCTGGTAGCTATGGAGAACCATTTTAGGCTCATAAAACCATTAATGTTGGCGGTCTTGAATAATTCATACGGCCCTGTCATCTGACTGGTTAGCTAGCTAAGATGCTTTATGATATTTCTTGGCCTGTTTTTAACACACATCTTTCTGCAGGACTTCTGAAAACTATCTTAGAGACTCCACACCACAGTCAGTTGAGTTTTCAGGATGCCCACAATACATCCTACATAAAAACAGGCAACATCAGCTGTCTTGACACCCTCACTTCTGTCCATTAATGGCATAATTGCATAAATGCACTAATAAGTAACTGTGTTTTCAATAGCTTTTTAAAACTAACAGGATCTGCACATAAGCATAATTGGCCTAAGGCATTCCAAAGTTTCACCCCTGCTATTGCAAACATAGGAGCTCTGGTATCAGTATAATACACTTTTAACTAATGCACTTTTAATATGTGAGAGGACCATTCAGTGGTATAGTAAAGGGGGGGGGCTGCCCTGGGCACCATGTTGGTGGGGGCACTGACACTCCTCCTTCTCTCCATCCCCCTGATTCTTCCAATTCCTCTTCTTCATGTGCTTGCCTCCTTCCCTTCCCCCATACCTCTAGTTGAAGTTGTTGTTCGTGGCGGTCAACAACGTGCTCTATGCAGTCACACCGGCTCTCCTGCTGATGTCACTTCCAGGTGCCGCACATAGGAAATGATGTCAGAGGGGGAGCCGATGGGGTCGTGAGGAGCACGTTGTCGACTGCCACAAACAACAACTTCAACTAAAGGTACGGGACATAGAGAGGGAATGGAGGGAGCACGCACGGCAGGCGGGATCGGGGAAGAAGCAGGGGGCGGAGATAAGTGCGGAGAAGGGGCACCTCCACCCCAGGCACCTCTCACCACACCACTGGGACCATTTAAAGATATGTTGTATAAAGGAGTCTTCATGATTCAGCTTGGGTACCACAGGGATTCATACTGTCACCTATTTGATTTCATATTTAGTTCAAGACTTTCTAGTGTAAGGCAAGTTACATTCAACTACAGTAGGCATTTCTAAGGTAGCAATTCTATACATTTGTGCCAAGATTTAGGTGTCCCAGTGCCATGCACTTGGCACCAATAAGATAATGGCATCTAGGTGTATCAATGCCAACTTATGCTAACATTCTAAAATGGAATCTTGGTGCCAAAAGTTAGTCGCCAACAGTGGCATAACGAGGGTGAGAGGTGCTCCTCCCCTGCCTTCATCTCCACTCCCTAATCCTTCCCTGCTCCCCCCTGCCACATGCACAACCCTTCCCTTTCCCTTTACCACTATCTGTTCACTGCCATGAGCAACAAGAACTTCAACGTGCTCCTCGCGACCCCGTTGTCTCTCCCACTGAAGTCACTTCCTATGCACAGCACCTAGAGATGCTGCAGTCGCGAGGAGCACATTAAAGATTCTGCTTGTGGTGGTGAACAACTAGAGGAACAGGGGAAGGGGGAGCACATGTGGCGAGGGGAGGAGTGGGAAGAGGTGGGGGCAGTGAGGAGGAGCAGTGCCAGCGCCCCTACCAAACTTGGTGCACGGGGTGAACCACCCCCCTGCTCTCCCCCTTACTACGCCACTGGTCGCCAACACTTATACCAAGTCAGTGGCTGTTGCAACTGTTGGCGCCTAATTTTGCCCTAAAGTGCACACATAATATAGAATTCTGTAGGTTATGTACATATCTCAGATACACACCATTTTGATGCCCCATTGCACTTATGTGCTTAGCACATATGGCACTCATTTTTGACCCAGATGGATGTCTCAAAATTGCCAAAATACAACCACATGCCCCAAAAATCCAGTTTGTGGAATGTTAGCATTTCCAAGCCTAATTGCCTACAGTTCAGCACAAGCATTTATACCAGTCATGGAGGTAGCGTGAATGCTCATACCTAAAGTTCATAGCTAACCATAGGGAAAATACACTTGATAAACCCTATGAGTAATACCCTTCATCGATTGTTCTCAATTTTTATGATACTCAGCAACACCACTCAAGAGTTCAAATAGTTTCATTACTCCAAGCTTTATCTGTTAAATCTTCATCGGCTCAATAGTAATATATAGATAAATTTATATTTTAATATTTTAAATTTTTAGCCTTTTAAATATTTTAAACAAATATCTCATTTAATAGTTATAACTAAGTTCGTTTGTACTTAGCTTCATTCTTGTGGTCTAGATTGGGGACAAGTATTCACCAACATGTTTTGCTGGTAAGCTTTCTCAAGGTGAAGTTCCTCTGATTCTGATCGCCAGCAACATAGACCACTTCCTCTATGAAGATGATATTACGATAAAAATAGTGCTGGAAGTGGACATACCTAAAGATCAGCACGTAAATGTGGACTTATGCTATTTCTCTATAACAGCAACTGGAATGATTGAATTTGCTCTTACCCTCTATCATCCCAGTCTAACTGTAGGCTGGGATGATCTATAGAGAATTAGCCCCTTACAAAGCAGCTGGAGGGTAGATGTACTGGCTTCCTCAAAGATGATGGAGCCATTGCAGGAAGCAAGTTTACTGCCCAGAGTGGGAGACATTGAGTAAGGATCCATGTTACGTTTATAGCAGCAGTACAAGAGCATAAACCAGGTTTTATAGACTATCCCCCTCTTTTACAAAGGTGCGCTAAGCTTTTTAGCGCACGCTTAACACGCACTAAATGCTAA
This sequence comes from Geotrypetes seraphini, assembly GCF_902459505.1. Classification (NCBI taxonomy): domain Eukaryota; kingdom Metazoa; phylum Chordata; class Amphibia; order Gymnophiona; family Dermophiidae; genus Geotrypetes; species Geotrypetes seraphini. The sequence goes on along the minus strand of NC_047093.1, from coordinate 60,091,549 downwards.
CACGTGTATGGACGCATTAGCGGTTAGTGCCCGTGTTGATTTAGCACACGCTAAATCCGTGCTAAAACGCTTAGTGCGCCTTTGTAAAAGAAGGCCTTTGTCTTATATTTTATGTATTTATTTTAGTATTACAAGGCCACTTATAGCCTAAGTGGTTTACATTCAGGTACTCAAGTATTTCTCCTATCGGTCCCTGTGGGCTCACAATCTGACTAATGTACCTAAGGCAATGGAGTGTTGTACAAGGTCAGAAGGAGCAGCACCGGGCTTGAACCTGCAACCTCATGGCGTTGACCATTAGGCCACTCCTCCTCTCCACTCTAGAGTGTGCCTGTCTTTCTTTGGAGCCAGAAGTTCTGTGGACTTCCTAGTTCAATGATTCCCTCTTCAAGCTGCTTTTCCACCCATCACTTCAGGAGACTCAAAACCTTTCAACAACAGATGGGCTACACCAGAGTTTGTGCTGAATCAACCGTACTGATCACAGTTCAGAAAGTGCCAGTGGAGTACTGTGCTATGCAGTCCAGTAATGGCTGTACTACAGTAATAGATACATGCTGCCTAATTAATGACTCGGGGACAAACATCCCAGAGAAATGGATTAATATTAATTGCACTTTCCATTGCAAAATATAAGCTGAAATTTCAGTTACCATATTAGTTGTTTAAGCTGAATGCAGAGTAACAGCATAATATTCATCTTTCGTCTTAACTGGATTCTGTCATAAGCGTTATATAATGAGAGTGATAAATTTGCCATTACATTACAGATTACAGTAAAAGCAAAGGACATGTTTAAAAGCCATCAGCTTTCCTCTTGGTAGCAGCTATTTAGGAATATCGCATCTAAACCCTTTCATTTGCTTACCGTTTTTACAGGGTAACTTTTAGAGATCACCTGATAAATCCATTGAAGCCATAAAGATAGCAATTTTATGAAAGACCATTACCAGATAAGTACTGTCGGAGTAGATGTTTGTGATTCAGATATTTATTCAGTCAACAAAATGATGCAGTCAGCAGTTCCAAACAAAGGACTCCACATGGGCAATAGGTGTTGCACAACCCAACACAGTTCATGTTTCGACTTAACCGGGTGACGTGTGTGTGTGTGGTGGTGGTGGGGGGTTCGCCAGTGCTGTCAGGAGTGTCAAGGGATGTTGGGAGGAGGGGTATAGTGTGGGGGCTCTCTGTGGAGGGTGTTGGGGGATCGGTGCCTGTGAGGGAGGGAGGAAGAGAGGAATCTCCCTGCCAGTTCAGCTGATCCCGGCAGGGGGAATCCCCATCAGTTGAGCTGGCAGGAATCCCCGACACTGGCTCAGTTGATGGGGATTCCCCTGCTGTGATCAGTCAAGGTAGTTGGGTACATCTACAAAACTTGTTTTTGTGCATTTTTTCATGTGGATGTTTTTATTTTTGAAAATGGCCAAAAAAGATAGACGTCCTAAGGACCAAAATTTATGCATAGATCATTTTCGAAAATAAAAGATAGACGGCTAGTGGCTTTGAAAATGGACATTTTTTCTACTGGTTATGTGGACATCTTACCCAAAACGTCCAACCTCAGACTTAGACGACCTATCTAAAATACCCCTCTAAGTGTATAACTCTCGATGGAGGCTGCCACAACTTTGATGGTTGGGCTGAGAACTTTATAGCAGCCCTTCGTAGCATTTCTTCTTTAAGAAAATTAGGCTGCTGACTAGCCGTGCGTGAGCAATGACACATCCAGTCCTGCATATCAGTGAATGCCTTATAAAACAATACATATCAAAATCCATCCAGTTGCTGAAAGTGAACCAGAGTGGGAAGTCTGTGACCAAAGAAATGGGGGTGTGAGTTGCACTGGAGTGCCAGATTTATCATTATGACAAGACATCCCAATAAGAAAATTGGAGAGAAATAGCATATTTCTTCAATAGGTGAAGAAAATGGAAAATGTATTTTGGTTTGCCAGATTACTTGAAATTGAAATTATTGATTTGCAGATAATTGCAAATAGGAGATATTAGATGCCATCTTAAATAAAATAAATCAACTCCAGGTGCCTGGATGGCTCAGGGCTAGTGCAGCTTGATAGCACTTATATTCAGTTCACAGCCAGCAAGCATAAGAAGGTCAGAGCAGGTACAATTATTTGCAGGGAAAATATATTCTGGGGTACAGTAGACTCTCAGTTAACCAGCACCCATGGGGATTGATAGATTCTGAATAAATGTAGTTTCTGGCTACTTGAGAGTTACTATTAAAAATAGGCCTAACATACTATATCCTATACAATGCCATACCATAAACTGTTCCAAACAAACTACTGGACATGTGGTAGGCAAAACGTGGGCATACTCGGGTGTGGCATGTCAAGTTTACACTTAAATTTCTGCCAGAAATTGACTTTATTTTCATTTTTATTTAAAATATTACAGTATAAGAATATTACAGTATAAGAAAAAGAAACATGCATATACTGTAGAGGTTTTTTTTTCTATTTTACTCTGCAGATACAAGAGCTGGACCACTAAAAAATAGGACAGAAAAAGTATTGATACCTTTGAAATGTGGTATTGGCGGTTCTTTGTGGAACTGGCATTATAAAGTACTAATGTAAGTCCACAGTTTCACGCCTAACTTTAGGCGCAAGGATATATGCCATGTCATAGGCTAGTATAGATGCAGTTAGGCGTGCAATTCCTAGCATTCTGTAATCTTCGTGCCTAAGAGCTAGATTCACTAAGCCCAAGGATTGGATTGATCCATGAGCGATTTGATCCGATCCATGCAAATGAGGATGCTTGGAATCAAGCCCCCAACCGACTGCACGGATTGCTGAACGGCGATCCCGACCTATGCGTATCCCCAGCCTTGATAAAGGGATGCGAAACGTGTTGGTAAAGGGGAGACTTATTGAAGTGCTGGAAAAATATAACCGAATAATGAAATAATACACAGTATACTGCTAAAAGCTAAGTTATTTAAATTATTTAAACTAGTTAAAGTATTTATAAATTATTTATTATATGAAATAAGATGAAAAAAAAGATGACGATTTTATTAAATAGGGATGAATGAAGAATAGAAAGGCCCGATGATCTAGTAAGCTCGTGTAGTCAATCTGACATCCCATAGATAGTAACTTTATGATACTGCTATACCACTGAGAAATTGAATTGATTCCTTTGGATTTACTATAATTATTAAGTATCTGAAGAGGGTACCTTAGAGGAAACACTGGTAGGGACAGTTGAACCTTTTGTCAGCTGGGAGCAGAGGTAAGCAGCAGAATCTTAAAATCTACAAGTTCTGAGTTACATACAAATCTGATTTAAGAACAGCTTTAAAAACATAACTCATTCTTAACCCAGTGATTGCCTGTATTTTATACCACAGTCATATTGACTGAGTATAGGTCTTGCATATCTTGGGGAGGAGAAGACAGCAAGGGAGTGGAACTTAGCAAGTAAAATGTAATAATGTACTGAATTGTTCATTCAAAATTTCTTCGATAATGAATGTGACTCTCAGGCAGATTGGATGGACCATGCAGTCTGCCGTCATTTACTACAGTATGTTACCACTAGGGGCCGCTGTAAAGTTCTCAGCTCAGCCATGAAGAGAGGGATGTGGAGCTATGAAACTTGCAAGTATTCCACACTTTTCTCGGCACTTTTCATTTCATTTCATATTGAAACGAAAAGTGGCAAGTAAAGTATAAAATAACTTGTATGTTTCATGGCTCCACATCACTCTCTTCTTGGTTGAGCTGAGAACTTTTCAGCCGACACTCGTATGTTACTATTAATGCTAAAAAAAAAAAAAAGAAAATACAAAAAAGAAAATCAGCCATTGTACCACTAAGGTAAAAATATTTATTTTATTTATTATTTATTTTTCTATACCGTTCTTCCAGGGAGCTCAGAACGGTTTATATAAATTTATTCAGGTACTCAAGCATTTTCCCCTGCCTGTCCTGGTGGGAAAAACATGTGTAAAGGCACGTTAAGGCCACTTTTTCCCACAGCTTAGTAAAAGAACACCTATGTAAATTGCTCTCTCTCTCTCTCTAAGATCTGTAGCTTAGTAAAAGAACATCTATGTAAATTGCTCTCTCTCTCTAAGATCTGTACTTGTGTTGTGCACCCAAAACAATCTAATTTTTCAAGCATTTACTGACTAAGAAAGCCTGATGGCCGTCAGCATCTCAGTGGTCAACAAATACCTTCCAGTCATTCTGTTCGAAGAGCTTTTTCCAAACCTCTTTGGAAAACAGAATTAGTGTTGGCAACAAAGTATTCTCACTTGAATTTCCCACTCTGCACTTCAATAAATGCTTCCACTCTTTGCAGCATACAAGATGACATTGCTGCCTCAGGTGCCTTTCGTGTTTCCATTTAATTGTTTTCCCCTCGCTACGGTGCTTTGTCGTTTATTACAATCAGTAGCATCCAGTGGCGGCTCTGTATTCGGCAGAGTTACTTTTCAGCAAAGTCATTTGGAAAACTGCTGTGGATTGTCTTGGCTGTGATGGAGGAGCCTCTGAAACCTCATTTTCAATTACAGCTTTCATCTCGCTATTGATAAACTTTGCAATTTATTGCATAAATAGAGTGGGAGAAGCAATACATTCTGCACCCCTAGAGAGCCAATCCATAATTCCTCCATTTGCTTCCCAGCCCTGCTAGGATCCTGCACTAAATATTTCTTGCTTGTTTTATTTTATTAAGGCCACTGTATAGGGGGGAATTTGTCAAGTAACCAGGCAGTGGATGAGGAAGAGAGAAAGAACTGCATTGTGAGACTGTATTGCAGGAATTCATAGGGTGGACTGGGAACATGGTGGTGGTGGACGAAAGCACCCATTTTTTAAATCTAGGGCAAAGCAGATGCTCGTTTGTAATATAACTTTTCCTTGGATGATGCCATTTTCAGAATCACAGGGATGCTAATGCACCGTTCACTGAGCTGGCTACGGTAGCAAATTTATTGGAAGCAGCACTGACAGTGTCACATCTGCACTGAAAGCCCACTTCCTAAGTTGCATTAAACAGCGAGTGCCGGAAACCCCATTTTGGGTTGTGCAATGGGCATGTGCATTAATTGTTCTCACTAAGTCAATCCGTTAGTGGAGAAAGCCAATTAATGGTGAAATATATGAGTGAGGGTGAACCAAACCAATGTTGTATCGATAAAGAAAGTCACTCCTCTATAAGGAATTCAAAAGCTATTTCACATAGACTTGATATTTCTTATAACCTATGTTTCAAAAAATATATACTGTATGCTCAGAGACTTGAAGGCAAAAGCAAGGGGCAAACCCCAAGAATATCGCCTCACCACCCAGTCATCGCATATGTTTGAATAGCATAAAAAAACTTTTTCCTTTGCTGTATCGCACACTCAATTTATTTTATACTGTTCATATGCTTAAGTGAAAATGGCTCCCACAGTAGCATATCAAGTCTATGTGAAATAGCTTTTGAATTCCACAGCAGATCGTGGAGAGACGATAATGCTTCTTCAAGCGGTATACACCTACATGCATCATTCATTATGTGCTGTGGAGTTAGCACATAGTAGTAAACCTTTCTCTATGATAAGCAGACTTTAGCCCTCCCAAATATCCTGGAAATACTCCCCAACGTTTAGGTATAATCAAGAAGGGTATTACAACCAGGACGAAAGAAGTTATCCTGCCGCTGTATCGGGCGATGGTGCGGCCGCATCTGGAATACTGCATCCAATATTGGTCGCCGTACCTTAAGAAGGGGGTTCAGAGGAGAGCGACACATCTGATAAAAGGGATGGAAAACCTTTCATACGCTGAGAGATTGGAGAAACTGGGTCTCTTTTCCCTGGAGAAGAGGAGACTTAGAGGGGATATGACAGAAACTTATATGATTATGAGGGGCATAGAGAGAGTAGAGAGGGACAGATTCTTCAAACTTTCAAAAAAATAAAAGAACAAGAGGGCATTCGGAAAAGTTGAAAGGGGACAGATTCAAAACAAATGCTAGGAAGTTCTTCTTTACCCAGCGTGTGGTGGACACCTGGAATGCGCTTCCAGAGGACGTAATAGGGCAGAGTACAGTATTGGGGTTTAAGAAAGGATTGGACAATTTCCTGCTGGAAAGGGGGATAGAAGGGTATAAATAGAGGATCACTGCACAGGTCCTGAACCTGTTGGGCTGCCGCGTGAACGGGATGCTGGGCACGATGGACCTCAGGGCTTAACCAGCAGAGGCATTGCTTATGTTCTTATGTTCTTTTGCTCCTTTTACAAAGGTACGCTAGCAGTTTTAGCGTGCACTAAAATGCCACGCGCGCTAGCCACTACCGTCTCCAATTAAAGCAGGCGGTAATTTTTCAGCTAGTGCGCGCTATAGCGTGTGCTAATCTTGTGCGTGCGCTAAAAAACGCTAACGCACCTTCGTAAAAGGAGCCCTTAATGCAAAAGGAAGGTATTGCAGTTACCATGCGTTAATTTTTGTCAATTTCCACACAGTAACCGAAAAGCAATAACGTAAAAGACATGAGGGGCCTGAGTGCAGCAGGGACTACATCACCTCACCAATCAGGAAAATGTGGCTTCTCTTTTCTCTTTTCTTTTCCTGTTCTCTCTCATCTTTTTCTTATATATTCTTCACACGCAATTCCAATACTTGGAGCCTTTCTTACTGTTTTGGTCCTCTACAGTTAACTATAGATTTGCAGATTCTTTATACAGAAAGCTTTATTTTGTTTTTATGTACTTGAACTGCTCCTTGTATTTTTCAAAATACTTAATAAAAATTATTGAACTAAAAAAAGAAATTAAAAAGCCACCTATTCAGGGATGCCTTTGAATAATTACCCTTCCGTGTTTAGTTTGACTTTGACATTCAGTGCAGGCAAGGCCTTATCAATGTAATTCCCCTATGTTTTACTCCATTCTCTTTTCTATATCGATTGTAGCTCTTCCCACTATTTTCCTCTCATCTGAAGTAAGTCAGTGTTTCCCCAATAAATTGTACGTCTCCCCCGTTTTATTGCACATCGCTTTGAAATTCTGAAAAAGTGATTTTATCAAATTTTTAAATAAACTTGGAAACTAAAAAAAAAAAAAAAAAGGAAAATGTGGCTATTATAGGTAGACTGTGAGCTGAATGGGACAAGTGTACAGTCAGTCTTTCTTCTATAATAAACAAAAGCAGTGCTCTTTTTCACGTAAAGGGCCGCAGAGTGACCACAAGAAAGCTCTGAGGGCCCCCAAAAGATTTCGAGCTTACACATGCTACTCATTTTGTAAACCGCCTTGACCTGGGTGTTAAACATTAAAAATTAATGCTAATATTGATCCTATAACACTTCAAGAATATATTTTTAAAAAACTCACTTTATTCTGGATTGTCGACAGAAGCACATTCCATAAATGAGACACTTGAGTAACACACTTAAGAGATTGTTTGCAGTTACTATATCAAGTGGGCAAGATTGAAATTAACACATTTACTGAATCTGAAGAGCATTTCAACTGTTTGAGAGTTGCAATGGAGGACTTTGGGGGTCGCATGGAGAACACTGAACTAAAGCTTGGAGACATGAGTGATTTTTGCTAGAAACACACTCAGCCTAATATTTAGCACTATTTAACCAGATGGGAATGGTTCCTGGTTAGCTAAATAGCCTTAAGCCAGCTAACTCCTGATATTGTGAAACATAAGAGCTTAAGAACATAAGAACAGCCGTACTGGGTCAGACTAATGATCCATCTAGCCCAGGATCCTGTCTCCACAGAGGCCAATCCAGGTTACAAGTACCTGACAGAAACCTAAATAGTAGCAACATTCCATGCTACCAATCCCAAGGCATGCAGTAGCCTCCCCCAATAGCAGACTACGGATATTTCCTCCAGGAGCTCATCCAAACCTTTTTTAAACCAATCTATGTTCACCACCGTTACCACATCCTCTAGCAACAAGTTAACTATTCTCTGAGTGAAAAAATATTTATTCCTATTGGTTTTAAAAGAATTTCCCTGTAACTTCATTGAGTGTCCCCTAGTCTTTGTAATTTTTGACGGAGTAAAAAAATTGATTCACTTGTACCCATTCTATACTACTCAGGATTTTGTAGACTTCACTCATATCTCCTGTCAGCCATCTCTACTTCTTTAGTCTTTCCTCATATGAGAGGAGTTCCATCCCTTTATCATCTTGGTCACTCTTCTTTGAAACTTTTCTAGTTCCTCTACACTTCCCCCTCCCCATTTGCGGTTTCAGCAATCGCGATTTCACATATTCGCGATTTGTGGGGGAGGGGGAAAAAAGAAACCCCCCCACAGTTTAGCCTTCCCCTCCGGCGTCCTGGCCTTACCTGGTGGTCTAGCGGGCTTTCGGGGCAGGAGCGATCTTCCTACACTCCTGCCCCGTGTAGATCGCCAATAGAAAATGGCTGTGGGGAGTTCCCGTCGTAGTCTCAAGAGACTACGGAAACTCACGGTAGCTATTTCCTATTGGCGATCTGCACGGGGCAGGAGTGTAGGAAGATCGCTCCTGCCCCGAAAGCCCGCTAGACCACCAGGTAAGGCCGGGACGCCGGAAGGAAGGCAGGAGGGAGGTGGGGGTGGGTCACAGCTGGACCAGAAGATATTCGCGATATTTCACCATTCGCGGTCCGGCTCTGTCCCTATCCCCCACGAATCCGGAGGGAGAAGTGTATATCTTTTTTGAGATATGGCGACAGAATTGAACACAATACACGGAGCAATACAGAGGAGCAATACAGAGGCATCATAATAGTCATAGTCTTATTTACTATCCCTTTTCTACTAATTCCTAGCACCCAGTTTGCTTTTTGGTTGCCACTGCACATTGGATAAAAGGTTTCAGTGTACTGTTTACAATAACACCTAGATCTTTTTCTTAGGTTTTGAGCCCTAAAATGAAACCTTGCATATGATAACTATGATTTGGATTATTCCTCCCAAAGTGCATCACTTTGCATTTGTCCAACTTAAATTTCATCTGCCATTTGGATGCCCAGTCTTCCAATTTTCTAAGGTCTTCAGTCTGCATGTATTTTAACAACTTTGAGCAGTTTAGTCTCATTTGCACATTTCAGTATCTCACTTGTCATTCAAATTTCCACATTATTTATAAATATCTTAAATAGCCGGCTTCCTCCAGCTGAATATCCAGGTTAGCGGGTTAGCCTTCAGTCCCCTAAGCTCTATAGTAACACATTTGTAAATTAATCGCTGTTCTTTCAAATTAAGCACTTTCTCTAAATTTCTACCCACCCACCCTTGCTCAAAATTATCAATAATACGCCACTGCAATTCTTCAGTCTTATGTTGGTTAGAAACCCAATGTTGAACCATTGGGGCTTGAAGGTTCTCATTTAATAGGCGCAATTTATGTTCATTTATGCTCCACTTATACGACCCACATAGACAAGATCACAAGGGTATATGATCACATAAATCACATGATTACTATTGCAATCTGTAGTAACTCCTTTAGACTTTAAAAGGATATTTTTTTCTAGTGACCATCCATTGTTCTCCCTCTATGGTCTTACAACACCACTGACACCTCTCACATTTGTCATGATACCCACCTTATCCTGCTGGAAAAATGCTGGTGGTTCATTATTGATAATTTTGAGCAAAGGTGGGTAGGTGGGTGGAAATTTACTTAAGGCTATCGCAGCTTAGTAAAAGGAGCCCTGAGGCCAAAGCAGGATTGATTCATTCTATTTATTCAATTTATTTATTCAATTTTTTTAGCCCGTCCTCCCAAAACAGCCCAGAACGGGTTACAAAGTACATCCATAATAATCCAGACAGAGCAGAGATGACATAGTTTACATAAATTACAATATAGACATGACAATAAAACATATGCACTAAGTAGTATCTGGTGAGATTAGGTGGCGTAGGTGCGTTGACTGGGTGGCATTTCAGGGTGAATGACTTTAAGGTGCTGGGTTAGTAAAGAGGAGGGTTTTCACAGCCTTCCTGAAGTTCCAGAGTCCATCTAGTGATCTGACAGATGGAGGGATTGTGTGCTAAAGTTTGGGTATGAAATGTGAGTAGGAGCGTTTGCGGGCGGTTTCAGTTTTGAGGGAGCGGCCAGAAGGTATGGTCAGTCGTTTTTCTCCTTGGGACCTCAGTGGTCGCTTTGGTCGCTCAGTGTCCCTTCTAGCCTTACACAGTCAGAATCACATGGGACTCTTTTGTACATATTTATGTTTTGAGGTGGATAAAGCACTTGTTTGCCTAGGGCCCCTTAAAGTATTAATCTTGCACTGGCATCAGGTGTGACGTTTAGTGTGTCAGCAGAGACTCAACTCTTACCAGCAGAGGAGGAAACAAGCCTTAGCCAAGCCGAAGAAATATGCTGCCAGATGGGACCCATCCCCTCTCCTTAAAAGGAGGGGAGAGGAAACAACCCAGCAGCTGAATGCGGAAGGGGGGGGGGGAGAGGGGAGTGTGTTGCAGTGGTTATAGCTACAGTCTCAGCACCTTGAGGTTATGGGTTCAAACCCACACTGCTCCATGTGTCCCTGGGCAAGTCACTTAATCTCCCCATTGCACTAGGTACATTAGATAGACTGTGAGACCACTGGGATAGACAGGGAAAAATGCTTGAGTACCTCAATAAATTCATGTAAACCATTCTGAATAAAATAAAGTGGGCAGGGCTGAGAGAGGAGGGGGGAAAGCATAAGAGGTGTGGGAAGAAAGGGAGAGCTCAGTGGAGAATGAGAGATTTAGGAAATGAGAGCAGAGAAGAGTGGATAGGAAGGGGGAGAGAACACCTAAACATCTATAGTCATAACACTCATATATGCCCAAAAAACATACACTTACTCTTTCCACATGGGCTACGGGCAGCAGAACAGCATTTTGGTTTATTCCAGGAAGCTATTAATTAACCAATCTGAATTCAAGAGGGCCTGGGATAGGCATGTGGGATCTCTCAGAAAGAGAAAGAAATAATGGTTACTGCGGATGGGCAGACTAGATGGGCCATTTGGCCTTTATCTGCCGTCATGTTTCTAACAACTCTCTATGACACTGACAGTCTCTTCATATCCCTGTCGAACAGTCATTCCAAAAGCTAGCCTGCAAAAAAACATTTCCTTATTCCCCCCCCCCCCCTTTTCCCACTGTGCCATTAATTTAGTTCCAATTACATTACATTACATTGGTGTCTTCTATCCCACCAATACCTTACAGTTCTAGGCGGTTTACAACTAGAATTGGCCTGGGCATTCCCAGAGAGATTACAAGATTGATAGATATAGTATGCATCGGGATCTGGGAAGAGTTGATACGGTTTGGTTAGATCATTTGACAAATTTCTTGAATAGTATAGTTTTCAGTTCTTTCCTGAATGTTTTGTAGTTGGGCGTCGTGGTCAGCAGATTCAAGAAGTGGCAGTCTAGTCTCGCTGCTCTGGTGGCTAGTAGTCCATCATACATTTTTTTGCTTTGCATGCCTTTGATTGGGGTAAAGTGTGCTTGAGTTCTCCTTGGTCTGGATGTGTTTTTCCTGATTAGGTGGTAGTTCAGATAGCTTGGCCATTTCTGTTTAGGGCTTTGAATAGGTTGCAGTAGAATTTGTATTGTATGTGTGCTTGTACTGGGAACCAATGTGAGTCTTGGAAAGCGGAGGTAATGTGGTCATATTTTTTCAGCGAGTATATCAGTCTAAGAGCTGTATTTTGGACTGTTTGGAGTTGTTTTAGCATGTTGGTGGGGCATGACAGGTATAGTATGTTACAATAGTCCAGGAGTCCTAAGATTAGTGCTTTTACTAAGAGTTTGAATTGTTCGTTGTTGATGTATTTTTGGATTTGTCTTAAGTTGCGCATGGTTGCAAATGCCTTCTGAACCCCCTAGTCTGCTCATTCTTCTCTCTGTTTTTTGTGACTAATGAGTCCTACTTAATTTTGTTTTAATGTACGGTTTGTAAACCACTCAGATTTTCTCTGATGTGCGGTGTATCAAGCCTCCAATAAACTTGAAACTTTGAGGAAGGAGGAGGGGAAGTTCAAGCCAACCAACCTCCACCATCACCCCCCCCCCCCAAATTTCCAAGTTACTGGTTCCATGTAAGGCTATGAGTCTGATAACTCATCTCTTTATTTTGTTATTGTATTTATTTGATTTATTAAACTCTACCCCAATTAACATCCTGAACAATTTACAGTGCACACTGCCATACCACATCAAAACACTGGTGGCTAGATTCTAAAAGCTTATCATGACCTTCATGATGGTGGTTAAACTGTTTCCAGCTGGAGAGGGGGGGGTGGGGGACCACTGTGGTGGGAGGGAGTGGGTATCCCTCCTGCCAGGAGTTTTGGGGGTGAGAGACCCCGGTAGCAGGAAGGAATGGGCATCCCTCCTTCCAGGTATGTTGTGGGGCAGGAATCACCGACAGCGGGAGGGAGTGAGCATCCCTCCTGCCAGGAGTGTTGGGGGTGAGAGACCCCGGTGGCAGAAAGGAATGGGCATCCCTCCTGCCAGGTGTGTTGTGGGGCAGGAATCACCGACAGCGGGAGGGAGTGGGCATCCCTCCTGCCAGGAGTGTCATTGGAGCTGTTGGGGGGTGTCATGGCACTTCTGCTTTCCCTGATGGTTAATCAGCTGAGCCTTAGGACTTGGGGAGACCTGCAGCTCAGATAATTGGGGCAGGGAGAACAGCTTTGACAGGAGGGAGGAGCTATGCTTAGTGTTTGCTCTTCTGAGCAAGCTCCAGGCATAGTTCCTCCTGTTGTTTACCGACGATTCTCTGCACAAATAGCATGCATATAATTTGCATGCTATTATGCTGAGAATCGCCCCTAAAATAAAAGTCACTCCCACTAGGGGCACTACATCGACTCACCAGATTTACTGGTGAATTTTGAGAATGCAGCCCTGAGATCCTGAGTTTGCAAATGGAGGCAGGGGAAATGCAACATTGTTTCTGACTATATTTACACAATTTTCAACGTGCCATTTCATATTCTGTACACTGTCTTGGGTGCTATTTTTTCAAAAAAGATGGATAATAAGTAATAAAGGTCATTGTATTGTCTGCATCCGATATCCAGTTAGAAGCCCTTTCTATTTTTAATAAGGATGTCATTTTGAAGTTCTCACATGTTCAATCATATGCAAGAAATTCCAGTTACAGTACAAATGCATTCTTCAAACCAGTGTATGAAGTATTTCTTGAAAATCTCCATATATTTGCCTATTCTGCATTGAAATCATTTTCATTATACAACATGGTTTACAACGCTGTTTCTGTATAGAAATAACTCCCTTCATCTTGTGCGTAAGAATTTTGTTTGGTCCTGGAGCGCCCTTAGAGAAATCCAGTTTGAAAAGCAAACCCATGGGACGACTGTTAGCCAGCTGGATGGTTCCAATGGTGCTCTGGCTCCAAGTCATTTGCTAAGATGTATTTGGTTTTACTACCCAGTACTGGCACAGCTTAGAGCAAGCTGTTCATCTGTAGACGGAGCTCTTTAATTCAGTATAACGTTGCTGTAAGAACGAATATCTTGGATTTATTTTACGATTCTGCTGCTCAGTTAGGTATTTAGTTTGAAGTTTAATAAAAATTTGATATACCGCTTATCGGTCTTCTAAGCAGTTTGTACATAGTAAAAATAGTAAAATAGGGTAACATGCATTAAAACATACAGGACCTACTGGAACGATAGGATTAAGGTAAAGAATTACATTATAAAATAGGAAAGAGAGCCATATAGGGGAAATACAAAAGAAAGGGAGATTCCAGCTGATAACCAAAGCAGGAATGAAGATAATGTTTCATAAGGTAAGTGCATTAGAGGTTGAATGCATCTAACATAAGAATAGCCGCTGCTGGGTCAGACCAGTGGTCCATCGTGCCCAGCAGTCCACTCACGCGGCGGCCCTTAGGTCAAAGACCAGTGCCCTAACTGAGACTAGCTTTACCTGCGTACGTTCTGGTTCAGCGGGAACTTGTCTAACTTTATCTTGAATTGCCACTGCTAGGTCAGACCAGTGGTCCAGTGGTCCATCGTGCCCAGCAGTCTGCTCACACGGTGGCCCTTAGGTCAAAGATCAACGCCCTAACCGAGACAAGCTTTACCTGCATACGTTCTGATTCAGCAGGAACTTGTCTAACTTTATCTTGAATCCCTGGAGGGTGATTTCCCCTATAAGAGCCTCCAGAAGAAACGTTTTTAGTTTTCCTTTGAAACGATCTAGCATGGATTCATCCCGTAGTTCCGTTAACCTATGCCTGGTAGAAGTTAAAATTCGTGTGATGTGCCCTGACTTCAGATTTCATGCACTTTCATTCAGAAGCCATATAATTTGTGCTCCAGCAAACACTGCAGAAGCTGATATTGTTCATAATGGGTTTATTTATGAACTCACAATTACCTTCTCTCTTTCTCTTGCTGTTTATTCCTCAGGAAAAAAATGGTTTTCTTTTCCAAAAGCATGCAGATTTATTTATTTTTTTTCCATTTTCTATAGCAGAGGAAAATTAAATTGGGTGCCAGCAAAATTAGATTTCAGCCCACAGATGAGTATTTTCACAGTGCACAAAATAGGTGAGTCAGGCGATATCTGGAGATATTTGTGCACAGTGCACAAAATAGGTGAGTCAGGCGATATCTGGAGAAGAACATCCTTAGTCAAAATTGCACCTTGTCTGAAATGCCCCTTAGCACGCCCATCCACTCACTGCGCCACTGCACTGCAGATGAGAAAATGGATGGGGAGCGATTTTTGCACCCTGTCTCCCTTGTGCCCGTGGCCCTTTCAGATGTAGCTGGTGAAAGCTATAAAAATGTGTATTTACTGAATGTTTCTGTTTTTGCTATGTGATTGTATGTTTTATATGCACAAATAGTGAATGTTATTCATGTTTATGGACTTTGTAGATATGCAGATAATGAATGTTGAATACGTTTGTTGATTTTATGGAATTTTATGAATGTTTTTGATATTTGGAAACCGCCTAGATTTTAGGCCGTATACAAATGTGTTAAATAAATAAATAATTTGTACCCTACATGGAACTATTGGATGTAGAGGGTTATAAATTTTTTAAATAAATAAATAAAACACTAAGACCCTCTTCTATCAAACTGCAATAGCTGCTTTTAGCGTGGGGAGCCACGCTGATTGGCCTGCACTGCTCCCGATGCTCATTGAGTTCCTATGAGCATCGGGAGCAGCGCAGTTGCCCCAAATTCAGTGAAAAGCACTTTAAATGACCTTTTAAACTGATTTTCAAGGTGCCTAAAAGCGCCTAAAAAAACTGTGCCGAATCATGCCATAGACGTGGCTAACGCCAGAAGTGGTGTTAGGCACCATAAAGCAACCTGGAAAACCCTGACACGTGATTGGCAGCTGCTTTTAAGTTGGCCGCGAACAATGGCACTGGTTAGAGAATCCAGACTTAATTGGTTTAACTTGTCCTCCAAAGCGCAACTTCACAAATAGTTGCCTTAGCTCTAATTGTACAAGTTTTTGATGGGTAGATTTAACCAGAGTAGTAGCAATTTTTCTAGTTTGTTGGATCAGTTGAATAGCCAAAGGATCCTTTATCCTAGGCCTGCACAACTTGGGCCCTCACCAGGCCAGTTTTTCAGGATTTCCCAAATGAATATGCATGAGATCAATATGCATACAATGGAAGCAGTGCAGGCAAATAGATCTCATGCAAATTCACTGGGGAAAACCTGACTGGATTCGGCCCTCGAGGACCGGAGTTGTGCAGGCCTGCTTTAACCAAACTGCGGTAAAAAGTGGCCTCAACTGGTGCTGATGTGGGTCATTCCTGAGTAGTAAGGATATTTTTTCTGAATGGATAAAATGGTCAATTTTTCTATTTTTTAAATGAATGGCTATGCACTAGTTTTCCCATTAGTCCATGGCCATTGGTGCATAATCCCCTTTCATCAGCATGCACTAATCAGCTAGTATATGGCAATGTACCTGAACTAACTAATTAGCTTAGAACAGTGTATTGCAAAAAGTGTGCGCCGGCTGACTGCCTACAGGACATGCCAGCACCAGTGTCTCTCCTTCTTTCTGCACCTTTTCCCTTCCAGCAGCCCCCACTGACTGGTGGCTCAGGGCCCTGTATGGAGGGCCTATGCGCATGCGTGGATGTCGAATTGATGATGTCACGCATGTGCATGATGTCATCATGTTGATGTCTATGCACTAGTGCTGCCTGATTAAGGAAAAAAATTTTTGATTCGATTCAATTCAGCCTATTGAATTGGTTTTTCAATTCGATTTTCCTGCCCAATTGGGTGTTTTTTTTTCAAACATCCTAGTGGGTTTATTTTATACTTTCTTCACCCCCTTTGCCGTCTCCTACCCACATTGGCACTGTGGTGTAAACAAAATAAACAATCAAAAAGGACTTTTCATCTCTCTGTTAAATCCTAGCTCACGTTTGCGGTCTAACACCAGCTCTGGCAGGATACAAGTTTCAAATCTGACATACTGTAATCACAAAACAGAAAATAAATTTATTTTTTCTATCTTTTGTTGTCTGGTCAATATTCAAATCTTATTGGTCCCAGGTTCTGGTTGTCTTCTGATAACTTGCTTGCCAGGGTCTCCTTCTTTTCTTCTTTCTCTGTGCTAACCATCCATTTTCTATCTCTGTCCTCCCCTTCCATTTCCCTTTCCTCCCCCGGAGGTCTGGAATCTTTCCTTTTATCGTCTCCATCCACAGATCCACCTTTTCTTAACTACCCTTTCATCCAGCATCTCTCCCTTCTTCCGCACCACCCCAGGGTCCACCATTTCTCCCTTTCTTTTCCCAACTACCTCCTATCCAATATCTCTATCCTCCCTCCACACCATCCCTTGTGTCCAACTTTTCTCCCTTTCTGTTCCTTCCCTCCCTAAATCCCATTGTCCATCATCTCTCTCCCTCTCCCCTATTTTTAGACCCATTATTTCTTCCCCCCAAAGTCCAGGATATGCACGTCTCTTTTAACCCCCCTTCCCTCCCTCCCTCCATGCATTTATACACCAGGGCCCCCCTCCCCTGAAGGTCTGTCCCCCCCTGAAGGCCTGCACCCCACCTCTGAAGGCCTGCCTGTCCCTTGAAGGCCTGTGCCACCATCCCTGAAGGCCTGTCCCCCCCCTTAAAGGCCTGTCCTCCCCAATAAAGGCCTGTACCCCCTGAAGGCCTGCCTGTCCCCCCCCCCCTTGAAGCCCTGACCCCCCTGAAGGCCTGTCCCACCCCCCACCCTGAAGGACTGCTCACCCCCCTCCCCCCAAAGGCCTGCGTGTTCTCCCTGGCCTTCCACTGGTGTCCGGCTTCCCTCCTGTCCTCCACACACCGTTTACTTTATAGGAGCAGCCTGCAGAGAAGATCGCAGTACTAGCGATCTTGGCAAACTGCTTCGAGCTATTTCCTCTGCAGCGGTCCTACCCCTCCTCTGATGTCAGAGGCAGGATCGCGGCGGAGGAAACAGCTGCGAAGCAGTTTGAAAAGATCGCTAGTACCGCGATCTTCTCTGCAGGCTGCTCCTATAAGGTAAATGGTGCGGGGAGGCCAGGGGAGGAAGCCAGACGCCAGGGGGGAGAACCGGACAGCAGCACTTCGCGACTGACCCTCCCCCTCGCCCTCTAAAGCAGGTGCGGCAGCGGCTGGCCAGCAAGAGCAGCACTGCCGCTCCTGCTTTAGGGGGTGAGGGGGGAGGGTCATCCGAATCGGGAAGCCGTTTTTTTTTGTTTAAAATCGATTCGAATCGATTCACCCGAAGTGAATCGGTGAACTGATTCGAATCGTGAATCGACAGCACTACTATGCACTTCCAGATGCCCTCGACCCGCGGCCAACACATTTAGTGTGCTGCAGCTTCGCAAAGTTTGCGAAACACTGGCCTAGGACATGCCTATTCTTCGCCCTTAACCGCCCCCAGATTTTATTTTTTTAGCAAGTAGGAAGTGAGCACCAATGCCTGACGACAATCTTCTTCTGGAGTTATGCCAATTGTCCTTTTTGTCCAAATTTAATAAACAGTTAAAAACACATCTGTTTGGGGAAGCTTTTTCAACTAATTAATACATTTGGCAGATAAATGAGCATTCTCATATGATTTAATGCAGATATATGAGTGGGAGATAATTTGAGTGATCTTGTTTTATTTAGTTCAGTTTGTTTGTAATATATATATGATTTTTACATTGTGTCTTTTTATGATTTATGTATGTTATCCTTTGTAACATGCTTAGTTCTAGTAGATAGTACAGGATATATGGTTCATAAAATTCTAAATTTTAAGCTATGGTAAGTTTACATTAGTACTTAACACAGTTTAGCAAAAGGATCCCAAGGTAATCTAGTTAAAATTAAATGATTTGATTGGAGATACTGCAACAGTAACTTTCACATCTCTCCAGGAAGTGGGAGGAGAGGGAGCTGAGGCCTTGTGTAAGGGAGACATCTAGTGGCAGGATTCAGGGATCACATTGGCAGAATTCTAGAAGGAGTCCCCGGTGCATGGTCTGAGGTGCTGAGGGTGGAAGAATATAAAATGAAGGAAAAATTTCCATAAATTATAAATGAAGGCTTTTGATGCCAGATTTCCAGCCCTGGCTCTGAGTGATTTTGAAATACAGAAGAGCAGCAGGAACCTGCTGGGTCAACAAAAATTAACCAGAAAATTTCAACTATCCCAATATTGTAGCTAGAAAAAGTTTTTTAAAAACTTTAATTCATTAATGACTCAGCTAATTATGATGTGTTACTTTTCTGCCAACAGAATGATAATTTTAAGAAATCTGATTTTCAAGCACGGCAGAAAATGTCTTCTAAAGCCCAGCAGGATTCCATGCAAAACTTATGAAGTCTATTTAGAATCTAACCTGCCCTAGGGTAATTAAGAAAATGATGGATTGCTCTGAGTTAGCCCTCATTAAGAGTCCTGCTTATGAGTTCTGAATAACTTAAAGCTGGAGATGGAAGTTGCAATGTGGCTCTGAAAACAGAGAAATACCATCATCAAATCTCCAAAAACTCAAGACATCTTTCAGGAGCCAGGCATGATCCCAGAAAGCATGCATGATTAAAGCTCTTCCACTGACACCAGATGGCTATGTTCCCTTTAACCAAAAGTGAACAAATATTTTTCTTTGTGAGCAGAGGACCTACTTGACATGAGCAACAAAATTTCCATAACAAATGTGATAATCATATTACATATTTCATAAGTATCAAAAAATTAAATGTACTGATGTAACAAAGATTTTTTTTAATTAAAATTTTATTTCTACTCACAGTTTCTCTGGATATTCAAACATTTTTCTCTTCTGACCTTTTCTGTCTTCCATAAGTAATAAACTTTATCAACATTAACAGTCTGTTCAGAATTTGAGTTTAATTCATATCAAGTTTTCCAAATGCTCAGCATCTAAGCAATTTCTAGATTTATGTTTTTACATTGTTCATTATTGTTCATATAAGGTTATATGTTATATGGTAAGTAGAATCCCAATGATGTGGGACTCAAGCAACCAGCACTGGCAAAAATAAAAATATCATCCTCCATCTAGTTTCCGAAGCAGCAGCGGCAGCGGTCTTGGACTGCCAACCCCCCTATCCCTCCCTCCCTCACTTATGCTAAGCAGTGATGGTGGTCTTGGACTGCCAACCCTCCTCTCCCTCCCTCCCTCACTTATGCTAAGCAGTGATGGTGGTCTTGACCCGCCATCCCCCTCTCCCTCCCTCATTTATGCTAAGCAGCGGCAGTGGTCCTGACCCACCAACCTCCCTCCCTCCAGCCCTGAAGCAGTGGCAGCAGTCCCGACCCACCAAACCCCCCCCCTCCTTCCCTCACCTTCCCAAAGCAGCAGCCGGTTAGTAGAGGCAGAACTTTCCTCTTCCAGGGCTGGGTGTGAGCAGCCTCTTTACAGTGCTGACCAGCTACTGCTACTGCTTTGGGTAAGTAAGCGAGGAAGGAGGTTGGTGGGTCAGGACTGCATTGGATAAGTGAGGTGGTCCAGGAGATCAAACCAGTGCAGAGGGACGGAGGGCAGACCAGGGGGTGCACCAGAAGTGAGGGGGTGAGGGTCCAGTAGGGTGAAGGGGAGGGGAGATGGATGAATAGGTACTAGACCCATAAGTGGGAGGGAGAGATATGGGGAGAGAAAGTGAACCAGACTAGAAAGGAGGGTGAGTAGGGAAGAACAGATGCTGGACCTACAAGTGGGGTGGGAGTAGGGATGAGATGGGAATGGAGACAAAACTATTTTATAGTAAATCTCATTCAATAAAAAACTACAGTTATCCGGCTACTACCAATGCCCATGGGTGCTGGATAACTGAGAGTTTACTGTATTTAGAACCATTACAGTGCAACCTATTTTGAAAAGGTAGACCTTGAGGCAGGAGGGAGTGGACACCCTCTTGCCAATCTTTCCATTAAAGGTAATGGAGGTGGCAGGAATGTCGGGTGTGTGTCGGTGGTGGTGGGGGGGGGGGGGGGGTGTTGGACTCAGTAAGAGAGGGTACTATTTTTGTGCTTGGGTCTTGGGGGGAGATTGGTGGGAGGGAGGGAGGAATCGGGGGTGGGACTCCCTGCTCTTCCTGTTGGTTTAGCTGATTGTGGCAGGACTCCCTGAAGCCGCTGATTGGCAGTTTCAGGGAGTCCTGCTGGCTAGCTGATCGGGGATTCCCCTGCCGCGATCAGCTGATATCGGTGAACCACGGACTTTATTTTTTAAAATTGGCACAGCTGTTGTACACTCATACAACAGATGCACAACAGATACCGGCAGCTCCAGAGTTGCCAGAAAATTCCAGCACCAATTAATTGGTGCTGTGGACGTTCCCGCTAATGCTTCATAAGGAAAGCTAATTAGAATACTAATGAGCTCCTTGTAATGCATTAGCGTAGGAGTCCCAGAGGCTACTATGAAGACCATTAGCAGCCACAGAGAACTCTTTTGTGCATTGGCATGGGAGATTTCCATGCCAGTAAGACTGCTTTTATGAGTCTTACTGCCACGGAAAGCTTTTGAGCATCGGGGTTTCGGTGTACAATGAAAACACTACATAGTGTCCAAACTACTAAAATGTGAACTATTGTATTCTATAAACTTGTGAAACAAATGCTAAACTAAACTAAAGAAACTTACTTAAATTGTAAGCAACTGTGAAAATGCAGCGTCTTCAACTTGCGCCCCCAAAAGGTATATATGCAGAAATGTGGAAGAGGGGCGTGGGTAGTACCCATGTCAGCAGTGGAAATAAAATAATAAATAAAATGGTGAGTGAAACTTTGACTCCATCTCAACGTCATTTTGTCAAAAATTTGTTGAACTGCTTACTATGAGGCCAGAAGTGAGCAACGATGTAAAATCTTTGAGCGATGCTCCCAAAAAGTATGAGCGATCGCTCATGTGCTCATCTTAAAGGGAACATAGCTAGGAGGTAATCTTTAATTTCTATGACTCATGGCGGTTGTTCAAAATTGTATTTATTTTTTTTCATAGAATGGGCAAAGACTTTGGGCTCCTTTTACGAAGGTGCGCTACGGGTTTTACTGCACGCACCGGATTAGCGCACGTAATAGTGCGCGCTAGCCAAAAATCTACTGCCTGCTCAAAAGGAGGTGGTAGCGGCTAGCGCATGTGGCATTTTAGCGCGCGCTATTCTGCGCACTAAGGCCCTAGCGCGCCTTTTGTAAAAGGAGTTCTTTGGCTTTTAAAATTAGAGATGATCCAGGTAGCTCTAGGATATGAAATTTCTCAGTGGTTACACGGAAGTATCATAACGCTGTAGGGTGAAGTGTGTTTATTTTTACATGGTTTTACCTGCTCTAGTAAACTCCATTTGCAGCATCAAGGCCATCAGTTAGAAACAGACTTAGCTGCAGAAAGAAAGAAAGAGGTCACAGAGAAGGCCATCTTAACATAGAAGAACTGACACATATTTGTGCTTTACTATCAAAACAGCTGTAATGGGGATATAGGTTACTCTAATTTGTTTTCCTTTTCATCTGTATTTTTTTTTTTTTTGACCAGCTGTGTTTTCTCCGGTTCATAGACAGTGGAGCGCTGACAATCCAGCGCCGACAATTCAGCGCAAGACAGAAGTGCGCGGGGGAAAAAGTAATTTTTAAAGAGCTCCGACAGGGGTGGGGGTTGGGGTGGCAACCCCCCCCCCCCACTTTATTGGTTAGTGTTCACGCTGCTGTTGGAGAGGAGTTCGGGGGGTTGGTCACCTCCATTATAGCGAAAACTGAACTTTTTCAGATTTTTTTCGGGAAAAGTTCCGTTTTCTCTATAATGTGGGGGGTTTCAGCCCCCACACACCCCCTCCGCAATGGCAGCGCGAACACTAACCAATAAAGTGGGGGGGGTTGCCACCCCAAACCCCCAGCCAGAGCTCTTTAAAAAGTATTTTTTCCCCGCGCGCTTCTGTCTTCCGCCGAATTGTTAGCGATGGATTGTCTGGCGCATGATTATCCCGTCACCATTTTCTCCAGCTCCTTTATACTTCCAGACATTCAAATACAGCTTCAGCATTGAATTTCCACCAAAGATATGGGGGTGTCGGGAGGTATTGAGTAGGGTTACCAGACATCTGGATTTCCCCAGACATGTCCTTCTTGTGAGGATTTTGTCCGGGTTTTGAAAAGCTTGGAAGAAATCACTTTCGGGCAGGAGGGCATCCGCGCATGCGTGGATGCCACCCAATGATCGCACATGTGCATGCATGTGACACCATCGTGTCGCATATGTGCATGCGCAGATGCCCTCCTGCCCAATGAGAGCAGGCAGCGGGGCGGAGCTAAGGTTGGGCATAATGGGGCGGTAATGGGTGGAACTGAGCGGGCCTGGGGTGGTTCTAAGGGACCGCATTTTCCAAATGGAAAATCTGGTAACCATAGTAAACATAGAAACATAGAGTATGACGGCAGAAAAGGGTCATCGGCCCAACAAGTTGGCCCACTCGAATAACCCTCCCCCCTAAACACTCCCTCGAATAAAGTCCCACATGTTTGTCCCATTTTTTCTTAAAATCGAGCACGTTGTTGGCCTCGATTACCTGAAGTGGTAGATCATTCCAACGATCAACCACCCTTTCGGTGAAGAAATACTTCTTGATGTCACCATGAAATCTCCCACCCTTGATTTTTAACGGATGCCCTCTTATAGTCGTAGGTCCTGTGAGGAAAAGATGTCTTCTTCTACCTCAATACGGCCTGTAACATATTTGAACGCCTCTATCATGTCACCCCTCTCTCTGCGTTCCTCGAGAGTGTATAGCTGCAACTTACCTAGGCATTCAACTTACCTAGGCGTTCAACTTACCTAGGCCACTAGGAGCCCTGAGACCATCCTAGTGGCCATTCGCTGAACCGATTCCATTCTCAGCACATCCTTTCGATAGTGTGGCCTCCAAAATTGAACACAATATTCCAGATGGGGGTCTCACCATGGACCTGTACAACGGCATTATAATTTCAGGCTTTCGGTTGACAAAACTTCTTTGGATGCAACCCAGCATTTGTCTAGCCTTGGATGAAGCTTTCTCCACTTGATTGGCAGTCTTCATATCTTCACTAATAATTACTCCCAGGTCCCGTTCTGCAACAGTTCTTGCTAAGATCTTATCATTTAGGGTGTAAGTTCTGCATGGGTTTCCACTACCAAGGTGCATAACCTTGCACTTTTTGGCATTAAAACTCAGTTGCCAAATATTAGACCATTTTTCCAGTAAAAGTAGGTCCTGTGTCGGGCACGGTTACTCTGCCCACTATGTTGCACAGTTTAGCATCATCAGCAAATAACGCAATTTTGCCTCAAAGACCCTGAGGCAGGTCCTGTACAAAGATATTAAATAGGATTGGACCCAAGACCGAGCTACGACGATTCGGAGAGAGTACCATTTACCACAACCCTTTGAAGTCTGCCACTGAGCCAGTCTTTAACCCATGCAGTCAATGTTTCTCCTAATCCCAATGAACTCATCTTGTTCAATAACCTACGGTGTGAGACACTATCAAAAGCCTTACTGAAGTCCAAATACATGACATCCAGGGACTCTCCCTTATCTAGCTTTTTCGTTACCAAGTCAAAGAAGCTAATTAAATTGGATTGGCAGGACCTTCCTTTTGTAAAACCGTGCTGGTGGGGATCCCTCAGCCCCCCGTCGTTTAGAATCGTATCTAATTTGTGTTTAATCAATGTTTCTATAAGTTTACACACTATTGATGTGAGACTGACCGGTCTGTAGTTTGCAGTCTCTAACCTGCAATCCTTTTTGTGGAGCGGAATGACGTCAGCTGTTTTCCAGTCCAATGGGACTTTTCCCGTGCTTAGGGAAAGATTGAAGAGTGCAGCTAACGGCTTCGCCAGGACATCTTTCAATTCCCTAAGCACTCTGGGGTGTAGTTTATCCAGTCTCATGGCTTTGTTCACCTTGAGCCTTGATAGTTCTTGGTAGATGCTGCTGGCGGTAAATTCAAAGTTCCGGAACGGGTCTTCTGAGCTTTCCCTTGTCTGCAGCTGTGGACCGCAACCTAATGCCTCACAGGTAAAGACCGAGCAAAAGTATTCATTGAGTAGTTCGGCTTTATCGGAGTTCGATTCTACATAGTTACCATCGGGTTTCCTTAGGCGCACTATTCCATCTGTGTTCTTTTTTTCTGTCGCTAACATACCTGAAGAAGGATTTATCCCCTTTTTTAATATTCTTAGCCAAATTTTCTTCTATCCGGAGTTTGACATATCTGATTGCTGCTTTAACAGTCCTAGATTTCAGCAAACATATATTAGTGTATGTGTTGGGTTACTTGCTCAGTATGAGAGGTACCACAGGTTCAGACATTTGGGCCCCAATTCTGCAAACTGCGTTCCGATAGGAGGCAGCTATTGGCATCCTATAGCTGTCTAACCAGCCAATCGGGATGCACGTTTAAAACAAAAATGCTCCCCAGGCAGGCTGCCTATATTGAAGGCACCTCCAGGCGTCTACGGGGGCCCACAAGCCTGTCCAAGCTCGCCTAAGGCTAGGCATAACCTTAGGCGAACCTAGGCAGCTTTTTGCAACTCCCTAGGCCAGCGGGAGACACATACAATGTAAGCCTGAAAAATGCTGGCCTACATTGTAAGTATTTGAGGCCATTATACTTATTGCGGCAAGGATCTTGCAGTCCCCCACAAATGATCACGGAAGGAGGGAGCCCAACCCCACCTACCCGAAGACCTCCCCCGAAGATCACAGCAGGAGGGAGCCCAACTCCACCTGCCCAAAGACCCCCCCACCCCCCTATTAAGATCATGGAAGGAGAGAGCCCAACCCCTCCTGTCCGAAGTCCCCCTGGCTAACCCCCCCCAGCTAAAAAAAACCCTGGTTAACACCCCCCACTCACTAACCTGAGAATCTGGCTAAACAGACGGGGCTTCCCACCTCTGGCCGGCAGGCCTGCCTCCATCGAAATGAGGTGGGTCTGCCTCTTTCTGGTGCATTGAGGGATGCACTGGGGAGGGGCCTAAAGCTTGATTGGCTCAGGCACCTAAGGCCCCTTGTTGTCTCACAGTAGCAATACTTCTAAAACTGTTCAGTGCATTCAAAAATAAAAAATGTTAAAAATATCAAAACTATTCAAAAATGACAACACTTATCTTCAAAGGTTGACATCAATTCCAGCACTTTGACCACTCCCAACGCTCATCCTCATTTAAGCGTTTCAATCAAAATGATTTTCTTCAGGGAGACCTCTGCCTTCATTGCCAGACTATTTGACGCCAATTCTAGTTAAAGGCAAACTGCCATTGGCTCTGCAGATGGTAGAAGGAAGCTTTTAGCACCCTTTATAGAACTGACCCTTAGGTGCCCCCTTAAACACTGATCAAGATGCCCTTCTTCAAGGGCTATAGACATTTCCCCTGCAGTATACCTGGCCCAGCTGGTCCAAGGAGCAGAACAACAGTGGACTTTTCATATAGCACTGCAGAATAGTGCCACTGAGCCACCATCACCCCATGCCCTAAAAATGAAAAACCTACCCAGAAATGGTAGTAGATGCATGGAACAGTCTTCTGGTGGAGACAGACTGCTTGAATTCAAGAAAGCATGGGATAAGCACGTGGGATCTCTTAGAGAGAGGAAGAAGTAATGGTTACCTCAGATGGGCAGACTGGATGGGCCATTTGGACTTTATCTGCTATCATGTTTCTCTGTTTGTCCCAAATATGGAGGACAGTGGTGGGTAAAGGGATCATTTGAGCAAAAAGATGGAGGAGTAGTGTTGGTCTGCCTTTGAGAAATGTATCTGCTTCTCTTTCCACTGTGCATATTGCATGGTCCAATTTCTTTTTATCTTTTGATTCTACTATGTTATGTTATTAATATATGTTTGGTGTCTTCATATTCAAAGGGAAGAGGAACTCAAGGACAATCTCACATGTTACACTTCTCTGGCCTTTACAGACACTTCAGAAAATAATTTAAATGCCATAGATTGAAAAATAATTTGCTTATAAATGCATCAAGCTAAGAGGGAACTTGGCAATGAGCAGGAAATGCATAAAAGAGAAAACCATGCCAGCTTTAGAATAATAATTTGTTTTGTCAGATCATCTTTATAGACATGAAATCCTTCAAGCTATGGGTATTTCATTGATGTCAGCTGTTGGTAATTACCACTATGTCGAGCATCTGTGCACAGCCTTAGCTGAGACAAAGAATTATCCCAATGTTCATTTACACCACAGAATTTCACCCTGAAGCACAGTCTGAAGTAAAGTCCCATGAAACAAAAATCACACAAATAAAAGGTGGGGTCGAGCAAAGGATTTCCAAGCAGGAAATAAAGGATTCCACAAGTTTATTGGTAAAATCCAAAAGACCCAACACAACTCACGCATTTCGGCATTGAAATGTGTCTGCCTGGTGGGGTGGGGGTGGGGAGTGTCAATACACTATAGAGAAAGGCTGAAAACCAGAGACATCAGCTTTGTGCCTTAATTAAAGCAGGAATGATGCTACAAGTTTAAATCTGGGACCTATGCAAGTCCTAATGCAAAGTACAAAGGCAAGGTTGACGGCGCGCCGAAGAAAAGCACTATTTTAAAGGGTGTTGGTGGGGAACACCCCCCCCCCCCTATTTTACTTAACAGACATCGCGCTGGCGTTGTGAGGGTTTTGGGGGGTTGTAACCCCCCTCATTATACTTGAAACCAAACTTTTTGCCTGTTTTTTAGGGAAAAAGTTCAGTTTTAAGTATAATGTGGGGGGTTACAACCCCCCAAACCCCCCACAACGCCAGCACAATGTCTGTTAAGTAAAGTGGGGGGGTTCCCCCCCAAACCCCCCGTCGGAGCCCTTTAAAATAGTGCTTTTCTTCGGCGCGCCGTCAATCTTGCGCTCAATTGTCTGTGCTCAGTTGTCGGTGCACCGTTGTCTCGTGCAATTTAGTCCCGTCACCATAGCCACTTATACAGCTTATGCCTCTACTTTTCATCCTTTCCCTACAGTGTATTGACCCTTAAGGCAGCGAAATGCAGTTGACCTGTTTGATTTTACCAATAAACTTACCTCTGCGGAATCCTTTACTTCCTAGTTGGAATTCCTTTGTTCAACCCCACTTTTTTTGTGTCGCCACAGAATTCCACTTGTGCTGTCTTCCCACTGATTTAAATAATATCTTGGGTGGTGTCCTCTTGGGGGAAGGGGAAATGAATTTGGCATTCTGGGGCATATTATTTCCCCAAATCAGGAAAATATAATTTTTTTAGTATTGTGACAGGCTTAACCAAGACTTGAATATAACTGCTTCAAACTGCTCAATAGGTTTGAGACTCCTGGGGTCTTTAGGCTCTCGTTTGATTCCAATACAGCTGGTCTCAGCGTGGCTGCACTTTTCTAGGCTGTATTGTTTGTTCTCCTGATGAGCCAAACATTGGTGAAACAAGGTCGCTTGTTGGGAAGATTGGAGAAGACGTGACAACGTTGGAGCTCAAGTCGTCTTTTGTCAGCTAAGTCCTTGAACGTGCCTCCAGGTGACTTTGCCCTTTTCTAAACCTGAGCTGTTCTGTGAGGGAGTTTTTTTTTGGCCAGTGAAAGTATCAAAAGCAGTTTTGATTTGTACCTTTTGGTTTTATACTGTTACATTAGTCTGAGGCTTTTCCTTCCTCTTTTTGGGTGCATGCTGGGTTTGAAGAGGGGGAGTACCACGGTGCCATGATCACCCAACATTTTGAATCATTATAAATACCAGCGCCAAATTTGGCACCGGAATCAGCTCCATGTGCTATTTTGCGAAAGGTGCTGAACCAAAGTGCTGTTTATAGCAGTGTCTCGCAAACTTTACAAGCCGCGGCACACTAAACTGGCAGCTGTGGCTCGAGGGCACCCAGAAGTGCATGGACATTGCTGTGATGATATCACATGCATGCATGATGTCATCATGTTAACATCCACACATGCGCCTGAGCCGCTAGTGGGAGGTACTGAAAAGGAAGAGTCACAGAGAGGAGGAAAGGTACCAGGGAGGAGGAGAGGCGCTGGCAGCAGCTGTCTGTCTACAGGATGTGCCTCCCTGGTGTCTCGTAGCATACCTGAAATCTCACGTAGCACACAATTTAGGATACACTGGTTTATAGAAGAGTACTCCATGTCTATATTTTTTGACAGCAATTTTTCTGTGCCAGTTATTGAATGCCCCCTCTTAATGTGGGAATTATCCCACTCTTGTAATCATGTAGCAGCTAGATATTCAGAATGTGCTAATTCCTATATTAGCAGGAATGGCGGAACAGAGTGGGTAATGAGTGTGGGACGTGCCTTGCACTTCTCATAACCTTCATGTTAACCTCCAGATTCCAGATATGGCGCTCAAAATTGCAAGTCAAGCAAAAACAGCACAAAGAGCTTCAACGAACAGGGCTAAGTCTTTATTGACCCAACATGAGCTGTATTTTGGCGCACAATGCCTGCATCAGGAGTCAGCCCAGTTCCTCAAACGTCTAAGTGGACAGCAAAATGGAATACTTAGATAGTGGTCAGCATTTGTTGCACTGCAGACCGGAGCACGAAACTTTAGAGCAAATTTCAGTGTCCCAACAAAAATGGTGGCACTCTGAATGAGCTCCAAACTGCATGCACAAATCTGGGTACAATTTAATGGAGTGATGAACCAATTAGTGTCGATAATTGGGCATTAACGATTGATTATTGGTGTTTATTGGCAACAAATTTGGATTTACATATGCATCCTCCTAAGCGCTATTCTATAACGTTGCACATGTAAACCTTTAGCGTGCAACTGAAACGGGGGTGTGGCCATGGAAGGGGCATTCACTAAAGATGCACACAGACAGTATTACCGAATTTGGGGGATCTACGCCTCATTTATGCATGAGGATTTAGAGCAGGTTTCAGTTGGTATAAGACCTTGCACCAAAGGCTGGGTCCTGGCACTATGTGCTAGTTTATGAAAAGTAGCCAACTCGGGCAACATTTATAGAACAGCACTCAGCACATATAGTTTGGGGCCCCCAAATTTGAATGCCTTTTACTGAATCTAGTCCTAACTAGCAGATAAAGCAGAACAGTTAATACCACCTCAGTAAATGCTGCACCTGTGCTATCTGCAATGCAGTTGTGATTCTATAAAAGATGCCTAGATGCTTACAGTTAGGTGTCTAGATCAAATTCTTATAAGGGTAAAGTCGTATATGTCCAAAAAAAAAAATTATATATATATATATACATATATATCTAGAACGTACTGTATAGTCAGTTAAGTAAAAGGGCTTCATTCATATCACATGACAGGGGTTGCCATGTAGCTTATTTTAAAAAATTGGAAAAACTGGGATAGGTTAAACTACACATTTTGGTGGGGATCCCTGTGTTATACATATAAAATGGAGCGTTGCATGGCCGTACAACAGGGACGATTTAAGAATTTTATGGATGTTTGGGAGCCATTGGCTAAATACTGTAAAGAAAAATAATTAATTTAATTTAATTTAATTTTATTGACAAATAAACATACACATCCGGGGGGGGGGGGGGGGGGAAGGGGGAGGGAAGGGAGTGGAATTGGAATTGATCCGGGGATTTTATGAATAATTTAATGAAGGTTTTGATATATTTATTTATTAGTTGGGGGGAATTTCTTTGTGCAGTAATATTTGTAAATTTGTTGCACGTATTATATAATGTACAAAAATGTGAATCATTTATTGCGCAACAGCTACTCCAGGGGAAAAAAATTTTAATACCAAATCATCTCAAAGCTCTCACGTAGCAAGTAAGTGGAGCTGACTCCTCTCAAAATGACTGCA
The DNA here is from genome assembly GCF_902459505.1 of Geotrypetes seraphini. Classification (NCBI taxonomy): domain Eukaryota; kingdom Metazoa; phylum Chordata; class Amphibia; order Gymnophiona; family Dermophiidae; genus Geotrypetes; species Geotrypetes seraphini. The sequence continues at coordinate 60,061,237 of NC_047093.1, read as the reverse complement.
GGACTGAGAGACGTGCTTAGCTCATTCAAAAAAGAGGAAAGAGCCGGGTGTCATGACGTCATCACAAACATGATGCGTGATTCGCTAAGCAACAGCCTATACGGGAAGTAAAAAAACTTCTCTTTAAACTTTCTAAAAGACAGTACACCGAGATGGAAAGAAAATATTATTATCCAAACTCCAGCAGAGAAGGAACACACCTATCAGCATCCAAAAAGGATCTAAAGTATATTTAATAAAATGGTTGCCATTCATAGGTAGTGTTCAACCCCAAAGGGTCTATAGTTTGTAAATGATTAATCCACTGCTGCTCCTTTTGCCATAATAATCTTCTGATATCTCCTCTTCTCAGGGATGGGCCAAATCAACCATACCATGTCTACCATGTTACAAATTCTCATGCTATGTCTACTTCACAATGTTTGCCATCCCATGTCTACCGTGCTAGGTTCTATCATACTATGTGTCATACTATTGTGTCATACTAGGTTAGCCATGCTTGTAATACAAGCCTGCAGCATTCTTTTGGCCTGAGCCACATGTTATTTTGTAAGCTCTTATTTATGGACTGAGAATATTCCTTTTGTTTTTTGCAAGTATATTGGCGCCATCTACTGGATTTTATCAGGGCATCCCTGAGGAAGTGTTCTTAAGCCGAAACACGGACCATATTGGGGTCCAGTACAAAAAGGATTAAAGACTCTCCATAAAGCTTGCCTTATGTTTTTATGATTTATATGTTCTAAATAAATTGATTGTCTTTGAGGTTGATGTGCGGTGTCCCTTCCCCACTTTTGTTGTTTTGTATTGATTTATGTGGGGTTGTGTCTTCTTTTTGTTGTGGGATGTTTGCCATGCTATGTTTTGCCATACTATGCTCGTCATGCTATGTCTCTTCATTCCATGTTTTGTTATATTGTTTTACCATGCATTGTTAACTATGTTTTTGCCGTCTTTGCCAGACAATGTCCTTCCATGCCATGTTTGTCATCACTTTGTATAAATGCACTTTATTACATATGTAAACTTATAACCCGTTCTGAGCTCTCCTGGGAGGATGGGATATAAAATCAAACAAATAGATAAAAGAGCTGATCCAGATGCTTATCTTAATGTTTTTAATTGGCTTAATCAGTTTTGATAATTGAAAGTGCCATTAAAAACCAATTTTAAACCAATTTAAATATTAATATGCTGGTAGGTGCCTACCACTTCGAGGTAGGTGTCTACATTGAGGTGCCTACCAGCAAGTAGGCATGATTAGGGGTGGATTCTTGTTGGACTTTGGGCATAGGTGCACTCATTTAGGCCAAGAAATCCCTGGCCTAAATTGCAGTGCACCTAAGGATTCAATGCCTTCTGGCACCTAAGAACACTTAGGAGCCACTAGACGTGATTCTATAAACAAATAAATTCATGTAAACCATTCTGAGCTCCTTGGGGAGAATTGTATAGAAAATTGAATAAATAAATAACACCCAGTGGTTGATTGACAACTACACTGAGTGGAGCCCAGGAGTTACAACACTATTTATAGAATCAGGGCCTTAATACATGGTTAATTATAGGCTCTGAAATAACTCAATGAAAAGCTGCTGGGCACGCCCACAGCAATTAATGTAGATGTTCTGCAATTATCTCATATTAATTTTTGCGACTAATGCACAGTGGGTGGGGAGGGGAGAGTGTGGCTCAGTAGTCAAAGCTACAGACTCAGCACCCTGAGGTTGTGGGTTCAAACCCACACTGCTCCCTGTGACCCTGGGCAAGTCACTTAATCCCCCCATTGACCCAGATACATTAGATTGTGAGACCACCAGAACAGATAGGGAAAACGGCTTGAGTACCTGAATAAATTCATGTAAACCATTCTGAACTACCCTGGGAGATCAGTATAGAAAACTGAATAAATAAATAGTGTGAAAAGTTTCTGTCTCTTAACCAGAGCTGATATTGTGATGTCACAATACCTCATTCTACCAATAAGAGCCAACCTCATCAGTGATGTCACAATAGCTTGATTGGCCTATACTTGGCTCACTTTTACTACACTTTGATTTCTAGAGTGGCACAATGGTTAAAGCTACAGTCTCAGCACCCTGAGGTTGTGGATTCAAACCCATACTGCTCCTCATGACCCTGGGCAAGTCACTTAATCCCCCCCCCCCATTGCCACAGGTACATTAGATAGATAGGGAAAACTGCTTGAGTACCTGAATAAATTCATGCACGTAAAACCATTCTGAACTCCACTGGGAGAATGGTATAGAAAATTAAATAAATAAACAGAAACATTTTAACATGTTGTAAAATGGTCCCTTTGTAAATGATCACAGAAAGGGATCATGAGATGGGCACAGGGAGAAGAAAGTGACAATATTTTGCCACAATGCTTTTTTACATTTGAAGCATCAGTGTGGAACCAGTTTATCCACTGCACTGCATGTTATTTGGTCTTGTTGGCCATCAGATTGAAATAGAAATTTAAGTACCGGTACTTCACAAAAACGCTTAATGTAATGGCTGCAAAACATTATTAGTCTTTCATACTTGACCGATAATAACTGAACTTTGTAGTCAAATGCGCTTAAGTCTGCATTTTCAGTATTTGTAGTTTATTTGTCACTTGCAGAAGTCTTTGAAGTCACAGCATAGTTAAATGAGTTAATGGAATGTAAATGAATGGTTTTCTTTATTCTTCCAAATCCTCTCACAATAAACTTTTATCAGGTTCCTGTGACATTCTGAACCGCAGCTTTGTTTTACCTATATAAGGCAATATTGCAGAGTTATTCTATTCTAAGGATTACAGTGAAACTGTGCCAGGGATGTTTATATAAGATATTTTTTTTTTATAAATGTCACAATTAGCATATTCATTTTTCCACCTCTCTTGCAAAAAGAAGCAGACTGCAAAGGCGTGCTTTAATAAATCATAGCTTAATAAGATCAACTTGTTCATTAAAATTCAGACATGTAAGTGGCCCATTTGGCTCACTGCCATTGCTTTATGCTATCATGCAACGGTCCTGGGTTCAATTCATAGGCCAGGGCGGGGGATGTTGCAGAAGTCCACAGACCTGTAGGAGAAGGGGGGGGGGGGCTTCACAATCATTGCACAGCAGTGACATCTGGTGAACAGTTTTAGGGCTTATGGTTACAAGGTTCTGTAGGGAGTTTTGATGCCTGGTCTCCAGGAATTCTATGAGTGTCAGAGTTAAAACAGCCATGGCTGGTGATAAAAAAAAAGCCTAACAGAGATTCGTAAAAGGGGACCTGCATTAGTAACTGTACTGATCTACCGGTTCATAGACAAAGGCGCGCAGACAACTGAGCGCAAGGTGGAAGCGCGCCGAAGAAAAACAGTATTTTAAGGGGCTCCGACGGGGGGTGTTGGTGGGGAACCCCTCCACTTTACTTAACAGAGATCGCGCCGGCGTTGTGGGGGGGTTTGGGGGGTTGTAACCCCCCCATTTACTGGAAACTTAACTTTTTCCCTATTTTTTAGGGAAAAAGTGAAGTTTTCAGTATAATGTGGGGGGGTTACAACCCCCCAAAACCCCCACAATGCCGGCGTGATCTCTGTTAAGTAAAGTGGAGGGGTTCCCCACCAACACCCCCCGTCGGAGCCCCTTAAAATACTGTTTTTCTTCGGTGCGCTTCCGCCTAGCGCTCAGTTGTCTGCACTGGGTTGTCGGCGCGCGCTTTTGACCTGTCACCGATCTACCTATACTAGCAACTCTATTGAATGTACTTGTCAAACTGTCTGTTGTAACTTCCTGGGTAACTGACCCAACCTCTTTTAATGTAATCCATCGTTGAACTGAATAGGTAAAGGCAGAATAGAAAATCTGATTAACATAACATAAGATAATATTGCTAATATTTAAGTTCTTGTATTTGAGATATTCCTTATTTCTTTCATGTCTACTGATCCCTACAATAACCCTATGTTCGTCCCTCTTTTTGAATCATATGGGGGTCCTTTTATCAAGCTGCGGTAGGGGTTTAACACACATAATACCGCGCGTTAAACCACCTGCCACGCTAGCCGCTAACACTTGCATTGAGCAGGCATTTTTTAGCTGGCCGTGGGGGTTAGCGCGTGATGAAATGTCTGATGCGCTAAGCCCGCTAGCGCGGCTTGATAAAGGGACCCCTTAGTTTGATACCTTATAATAGCGCCACCCCTTTGAAATTTCCTACCAGGTTATTTAAGGTTAGAACCATCATTTATGAAATTCAAAACTGGGCTAAAGACATTTCTATTTCAACAAATAAGAAGTAAATGGTGTATTTCATTTATGTTTATAGTTATTAGATTCTTGATATGATATACGATCTTTGTAATACAACCAAATCAGTTTATTAAGCTTATTTTTATGCATTTACAAAACTGTTGATGCTTTGCATTTCTTGAACTCTGATAAACACTGGTGCAAAAGAAAACCAATGTTCTTAGGCTTATCGAAGAGCTAGCAGCCAAGTTGGGGAATTTTTATATCATATATATCAAAAACATATGCTAGACACTTATCTCGGTCTATCTCAGGGGTCTCAAAGTCCCTCCTTGAGGGCCCCAATCCAGTCGGGTTTTCAGGATTTCCCCAATGAATATGCATGAGAGCTATGTGCATGCACTGCTTTCAATGCATATTCATTAGGGAAATCCTGAAAACCCGACTGGATTGCGGCCCTTAAGGAGGGATTTTGAGATCCATGGTCTATCTAGTCTATAGGATCATGAGGCAAAATAAATCCAGACTGGAGCCATGCTAGAGCAATGTTCATTCAACCAGAGGAGCACCATTCAAAAAACCCAATATTTGGAGAAAAAAAGACCTCCGTTAAAGGGCTTCATGGGTCTCAAAAAATTCCAAAGTAGGTGCTACCACTCGGGTCACCATATTTTATTTCTGTACTTTAAGTTCTTCAATTTTTTGCAAATTTTACTCTAAAGGCACAGTCCCAGATGTTACACACTCAAGGTACAATCCCAGAAGATCATTCAGAATCAACATGTGCTGCTAATCACAACTACACAGCACTGAATGTCAAAAAAACAGAAAGGGAGACTTAGCTTCTGCATGGCTCCAGCAGTGTTCAGCAAATTTTTATAACAACAATTTATTATTTCTATAGTGCAGCGTTGTACATTGGACAAGCAAGAGATGGTCCCTGCTCAAAAGAGCTTACAATCTAATTATGACAGACACACAGGACAAAAGGAGGAGTCAGAACATAGAGCTTGTGTAGGGAATTAGAGGGGAGCTGATGAGGCGGAATAACATAGGACAAAAAGGAGAGTTTGAACTTAGCACTCATTGATACTGCCCCAGGAATTAAATATGTATGAAATTGAAAAAAAGGGAATCTTAAATATTTGAACTGTTGATTGTTTTATGTAATTGTTTTGTAGAATCTTCTACTGACTGTGCTATATTTCTCTCATGACATTATTAAGTCTAAGCTGAGGGCCACCTACAACACTCAGTCTTGTTTTGCCTGAGAGATGTGTAGAAGGACAATGGACTTGTCATTTCTGCCAGCCTACGGTCTTGGCAAACTTCATATCCCAGGGGGGGGGGGGGCGTAATTGGTAAGGGACAGAATGTAGGAACCCAGCAAAAGCTGGAATTTCTATCTGCTTACCCTGGATCGGTGCTGCTATTATTTGGGGTTTTGCCAGGTATTTGTGACTTGGATTAGCCTCCATGAAGATGGGATACTGGGCTAGATGGACCATTGGTCTGACCCAGTAAGACTTTTCCAATGTTCTTATGTTAATATGAAGCATCATTACAGCCTTTAAGTGATGCAGTATCATTTTTCGATTGCATTATAATAATTGGGTGGTTTGATAATTTGATTCCAAATGGGGGGGAAAATCCATCTAATTTTACATCTTGCTGAGCTGTGTTGGTGCCCTTGGCATTTCGTTGCGGACCTGACCGCATGAATTTTATGAGATGCCATCTCAATTGTACAGGGCTTCAGATGTGCAGTCACTCATTAATGCACCAGCTTATCTCGCCGTGGCCACTAAGCAGAGTCGCACTTGTAAAAGTGCTATAAAGCAGAGACTTAACTGGGGCCTGAACATTATACAGAATTATTTATTTTACCTGCTTTCTGTCTTTTTCAGGCTGCTTGGCTGCTCTTTCACATATCATCAGATCAATCAAAAAGGTGCTGAAAAGAAAACTGGAGAAAGGTCTCGCTCCACATCTTGCCTAATGCTATTCCTACTGGTAGTAAATTTCCCGTTCAGTAGACATTTTCATCCTTTTGTTAAATGTTTTTTTCATTTATTTAAAACAAAGAAAAGAAGAAAGGAATTTAAAAGAGAACTAAAATCAAAACAATAAAATGTTAGGCCACCACCATATTCAGATAAAACAATCCCAGGCTTTTCCACTTCTTAGCTTAGAGAGAAAAATGCACAAAGCAAGAGCCATCCATTGTTTATTTTCAGTAGCATAGTAAGGGGGGGTGAACCGCCCCGGGTGCCGTCTTGGTGGGAGTGTTGGCACCTCTCCTCCTCTCTGCCTTCCCCCCCCCCCCGCTACTTCCCATACCTCCCTCACCGCTTGCGCCCTCACTTCCCTCCCACCGGTTTTTCGCAGGCACGAGCAACAGCTCCAACCTGCTGCTCACAGTGGTCTCAGCTGTCCCCTCTGTCCTTACTTCCGGGTCCCACAACTAGGAAGTGATGTCAGAGAGAGAGCCAACGTCAGCGCAGGCAGCAAGTTGGAGATGCTGCTCGTGCCGGGGAAGCTAAACAGGTAGAGGGGAAGGGAAGGCATGCGGGTGTGAGGCGGGGGAGGGGGCTACCGGGAAGGAACAGGGGGGGGGGCAGGGAAGAGGGCAAGGGGGGCACCATCAAGAACTTACAATCTAATTTAGAAGGACATTTCAGGGTTGGGAAGGTTATAGTGCACTTATTTCGAGCAATTTAGTACTTTCATCAATTGGGTGGTTAGCCGGGTTAGTAAGTCCGGCGAGGCATTACATAATTTAGACGATTTTCTGTTTATAGGGGGGATCACAATGAATGCGGGAACCTGCTAGCTAAGTTTATGGACATAGCCGGGCACTTTGGGATTCCTCTTACCTCCAATAAAACGGTGGGACCTACATGGTTGTTAACCTTTCTGGGCATAGAGATTGATGTGGATAGGCAGATGTCTAGGCTTCCACAGGAGAAAGTTGACAAACTCAAAGAGGCAGTGGGAGTTATGTGCAAGAAAGAAAAAGCAACCCTTAGGCAATTCCAGGGTTATCCCAATGGGCAGGGTATTTTCCCGTAGAATGGCGCGGGTGACTGCAGGGGTGCTAAGACAACACTACCACATCAGGGTGACAAAGGCGATTCGGGAGGACCTGCGGGTTTGGGAGTCCTTTCTGCAATCGTTCAATGGCCTTGCTTTCTGGCAGAGTCCATGTGAGTTGGCGGACACACTGCAGCTCTACAAGGACGCTGCGGCAAGCGAGGGCATGGGGATCAATTTCCAGGGGGCATGGTGTGCGTGGGGGATGCAGATTTTGAGGGACATCACATTTTTGAAATTGTTCCCAATTATGGTAGCCCTATGCATTTGGGGGAGGGAGTTAGCGAACAAGGCCATTTTATTTAGGTCTGATAACACTGCGGTAGTGACGGCACTTAATGGGTTGTCAGCCAATTTCCTACCTACCATTAACCCCTTGAGGGAGATTATGTTGCTTTGTCTGCTCCATAACATTTCTGTCAGAGCAAAACATACCCCAGGGCACTGAACAGCATCGCAGATTTCCTCTCTCGTTTTAAGATGCCCATGTTCCGGACCCTGGCACTGAAGGCAGACTCAACCCCACTCCCATCCCAGAGGCAGTATGGTGTTTTGGCCCCCCGAGGTTTGGGAACTGATGATGCAGTCACTGTCAGAGGCAACCAGATGGAAATACCTGCTGCTGTTTAGGGACTACAAACAGTCAGCCACTCAAAGGGGTCATCATGGTTGCTTCCAGGTAACGTCCATGGTTCGTTTCATCAAGGACTGTAAGCGAGACGGAGTGAAGAGGAGTAGGGTGGCAGTCACCCTAGCCAGCATCAGCTTCTTCGCTGAGGCAATGGGCATGCTGAACCCCACCAGGACATTCGTAGTGCATCGGTTGATGAGGGGGTGGGAGCGGTTACAAGGCTCGAAGCCTGAAGACAGGTTTCCCATTATGGAGGAGCACTTAGCCCGACTATTAACTGTCCTGCATAGTGTGTGCCATACTGAGTTTGAAGTCCAGCTATTCCAATGTGCCTTTGCGTTGGCTTTCCATGGTGCCTTTTGGGTGGAGGAGCTAGTCCCAAATTCTCGGGCGCTTGGAGGAGAGGGGAGGCCTGCCCCTCACTAACATCTGGTGTGGGTCAGACTCGGCTACAATAGTAGTACCACAATCCAAGATGGACCAGTTGGCAAAAGGGGCAGTTGTCACCCTACGCTCACTAAAAGGGGTGTCCACGTGCCCCTTATCCAACCTGCAGGCTTACCTAGCACGCAGGCCAGCGGGCCCTGGTTTCCTCTTAATACATGAAACGGGTGCCGCTTTGACATGGTTCCAGTTTGTTAGAGTCATACAATTAGACATGGAGAGGTTGGGGATGGGGGATCTCAGGTTCAAATCCCATTCGTTCAGGATTGAGGCGGCTACTGCCGCAGCAGCTCATGGTCTACCCGAGCAGCAGATCATGAACATAGGCCGATGGAAATCCAACGCCTATAGGCAGTACATTAGGCTGGATAACACCTCCTGCCCCTTGGATTAATGTGTTACACTGGTCTCTGTCCTTTACAGGTGCATGGGCAGGCCAAAGTGAGGAAGGAGGGGGAGGAGAAAGACCTGTACAGGTGCGTACAGGTGAAGAAGGTAAGACCTCCATGAAACTGGTCAAATATATCGGCACCTAACATTATGACACCTACCAGCACCTAAGTTGAGTTAGGCACTGCTAGGCATGATTCTATAGACAACACCTAGTGGTTGATTGACAACCACGCCAAACAGTGCATAGGCGTTAGACATCGCTAGTTTTATAGAATCAGGGCTTACATACATATAAGAACATAAGAACATAAGCAATGCCTCTGCTGGGTCAGACCTGAGGTCCATCTTGCCCAGCAGTCCGCTCACGCGGCGGCCCAACAGGTCCAGGACCTGAGCAGTAATCCCCTATTTATACCCTTCTATTCCCTTTTCCAGCAATCATTCCATTCCTAACAAATCAATAAAAACATTACTAAAAATAACCATAAAGAACAAATAACCTAAGCTGACATCTCTGGGAGAGTAACCTGGAAACCCTGGGAGAAAAAAATTAAGTTTAAGAAGACATTTAAAACTTGATAATGACTCGATATCTTGGAGTGCTTGTGGAAGAGCATTCCTGGCACTAATTCCATAGAGTAAATTCCGGGACATGTTGCCTTCATCAAGAAGTCTGAAGCTTTAATGAATTGTATTGTGCTTGTGGATGGACAGATGGTCAGAATAAAGCACGTCGTTAGCACTTTTCAGGCATGTTGGAAAGAGCTAGAGAAGCTTTCAGGCTTTCATTTGTGCTAGTTCTTTTCCCTTCCTGGGTTTTGGAAATTTACAGAGCCAGAGGACAGAGAATCTGGGTGTGCAAAATCTATAAGGGATCTTCAAGAAGTTTTCACACATTTTATTTTTTTAAAACACTATTTATTAAACATCTCAAAAGCAAATCACATCATCTCCTCCAAGGTAAGCCAACCTGCTTGACTGACTAGTGACATGACATTGTACGACATGCCCTCTTACCACTTTTCCCACCCCAACCATTTCCTGCGGAACATTTTTGAAGAACCCTCGTACTTTTATGCGCATATTTAGCTTTATTCAGTGGTGTAGTAAGGGGCGCAGTCTTCCTTGGGGCACTGGTACCCCTCCTGCTCTCTGCTCCCTTCCCACTCTTCCCTCCGCTGCATACGCACACCCCTTCCCTTCCCCCCATAACTTTTCTACTTCAGCGCAAGCAGCTACAAATGTGCTGTTCACATCGGTTTTGGTGCTCTCTCTGACGTCACTTCTGGGAGACGGGTATAGCAAGTGACATCACAGAGAGCACCAAAACCAATGCGAGCGGCGAGTTCGTGACTGCTCACGTCGAAGATAAAAAGGTGCGGGGAAGGGACATGCATGTGGGGGCGGGGAAGAGGGCGGGAGAGGGTCATCACTGCCCCGGGCACCGCTCACCCCCGCTTTATTTATTGTGATTTATTAACCTTCCTAATAAAGGGATTCATCCAAGACAGTATAGAGCAAGCACAAGTTAGCATAAAACTTATAGTTTTGTCAATAGCATAACATTACTAAAATAGCCAAAGAATGACCATAAAATTTTTAATGCTGCACAATCAATAAGGTAAACTTGGAAAAGGCAGATTGAAACAAGAAAAAACATAAAATAGTTTCGGAGATATACACATTTGTCAGAACACAACCCAACTATCAATCCAGATGTGTCAATGTTTCAGAGATACAAGTATTGTGCTGTTGTTCCAGGAAACTTGGCATAGCTGATTTTAAGAAAGGTTTGGACAAGTTCCTAGAGGAAAAGTCCTTAGTCTGTTATTGAGAGAGACATGGGGGAAGCCACTGCTTGCCCTGGATCGATAGCATGGAATGTTGCTACTCCTTGGGTTTTTGCCAGGTACTGGTGACCTGGATTGGCAACTGTGAGAATGGGCTACTGGGCTATTCTTATGTTCTGAAGATCAAAAGGGAAAGAATGAACTTGCACAATTAGCAATTTCATACTAACTACTGGCTGCATGGGTGGTATCAGATTTCCAATGTGAATAGCAGAGATCTGGGAAAATAGCAATCTGTACACTAAAAAGCTAGAACACCTTGGGACTCATTTTCAAAAACGAAAAACATCCAAAATGTGGGGTAGATGGATGTGTCATCTTGTAAAACCCTTCCAATTTGCTATTTTCAAAACCAGTTTTCTAGACAGATATCTATGCTGGGTTTTTTGTTTGAATATTTTTACTGAAACGGAAGCAAGAATATATTGGGAGTGAGTGGTGGTGCAGTGGTTAGAGCTACAGCCTTAGCACCCTGAGGTTGGTTCAGATCCCTCACTGCTCCTTGTGACCCTGGGCAAGTCACTTAGTCTCCTCATTGCCTCAGGTACACTAGATAGAATTTGAGCCCACCGGAACAGATAGGGAAATATGATAAAGTACCTGAATGTAAACCACTTAGGATATAAGTGGTATATAAATAAATATACAAGGCTGAAAACCAGCAACCAAGCAGAAAGGAACATGACAGAGCCTACAGCAACAATATTGTAAATAAACAACTGAAATCTGAAAAGTATCCCTGCTTTTTATACTTTAAACCCCCTCACCCTCCCCTTCCCCTTGACCTAGTCATCCCTCAGATAAGCAGGATATCTATGCTATTGATCAGTAGTTCATCTAAAGGGAGCATGTTAGTGTCATGGTGCGGGTGGGATTATGGCAAGCTTATGACGTGGATGTTTTCTGCTATAATAAAACATTTAGAAATATGTCCAGAATATAATTTGTTCAACATATCTTCACTCCAATCCCAAGTAAGTAATGGTTTAGTATTCTTATTTTCTTTTAGTCCTTCCATGGACCTCAGACCAATCGCCACTCAGATAACTATCATAGTGGTTATCTTAATGTGTTAACTCCTCACCGGTCCTCTTTAAACGTCTTTGGACATTAGAGCTAGATCTGTTTTAATAATGAATAAGTGCCTTCCAAAACCCACCGTACCTACAAATAGGTGCCACCTACAGGCATAAGGGCTATTGGTGTGGTGTACAGTTGGGTCCAGTAGATTTTGGGTGAGGTTTGGAGAGCTCACCATACATTATAAGGGGATTGTGGTGAGATGTGTACCTAGGACTCTTTATGTGAAGTTCCTTATAGTGCCCCACTGCTCTGCTGGAATGTCTGTGTGGCCAGTCTTCCAAAAATGCCGACTTCTACATCCCAATAGCTTGTTTTCTGTGTTTTTCTTTTAAATGTAGTTGGTTTTTTTTTTTTTTTTTTTTTTTTTTTTTTTTGGAAAATGGTTCAAAAAGATAGACACATACCTGAAAAATGGCCATTAAAAAAAAAAAAAAAAAAAATTTAAAACAGCATAGATGTTTTGCACTTTTGTAAATAGGCATATTTGGTACTGGACTTTTGTAAATCATCAACAAAACGTCCAAACTCAGATTTGGATTCCATATTGAAAATAGCCTTCCAGGTCATCTTGCAGGTGCTTATACAGGAAAATGATCTCTAAGAGACATGGGGCAAAATGGTCAATAGGAACATAAGAATAGACTTACTGGGTCAGACCAATGGTCCATCAAGCTCAGTAGCCCATTCTCACGGTGACCAATCCAGGTCACTAGTACCTGGCCAAAACCCAAGGAGTAGCAATATTCCATGCTACTGATCCAGGGCAAGCAGTGGCTTCCCCCATGTCTTTCTCACTTGACGTTATTTCTTGTCTGCATTCAAACATTTGGGCCCCCACTTGGCTGATAGCTTCTGCATACCCAGATTCTCATAGATTATACACCCAGCATGTTCACTGAATATCTGTAGTGTTTCAGCAATTGTTTTAGCCAATATTTGCCGATCTGCCAAAATCAGGTCATGGACATGGACAACAATTTCAGGAGTTGACACCGTTTGAGACCTCCCAGACCTTCCAATATCTTTGGTCTCAAAATCTCCATGCTGAAACATTTCTTCACTGTGGCATTACTGCTTATAAGGGAAATAGCCCCAGAATCTAGCATTAGATGGATAGTTTCAGGAAAATGTAGTAAATTTCACAGAAATAAGGGGATAATACAAACAGTTCACACTAAATTTATATGATTAAAGAGGGAAGTTATTAGTAGACTACTGTTAAGTCAAGTACTTTTACCACATTGTGTTACTTTAGGACAGGGTGTCGTTGCATATAACTCAACCTGAGGTAAAATATCCTGACTTAACAGTAGCCCATGTTGATAACTAAATGAAGCTGCATTGCGGTTCTTATTTCACAGAGAAATCAATATATATTGCCTACTGTTATCACTGTTACTGCACATTAGAGCACCAGAAAGGAGAGCTAATGCAGAAACAGAAACAATGATAAAAACTATAAAATAAGGGTGAGCTCCCTCATTGCTGGGCTGAAATTTTCTTTTACAGCTCAATTTCAGCATGCAATTTAATTTAATAACAAGCCAATTACTACTGATAAATGGGCACTAAGGGCAGGAGATCAGGGCTGAGACGGGGCAGAGAGCAGATCGGGGCAGGCAGGAGAAGGGCTGAGATGGGACAGAGAGCAGATCGGGGCAGGCAGGAGATGGGGCAGAGAGCAGATTGGGGCAGAGAAGCAGGGCGGCAGAAGATAGGGCAGTCGGAAAGGACCTCAGCAATTGGTCCTCAGCAGTCGCTTCTTTTTGGATCGGCCAGCCCAGTCGGTGTTCCCTGATAAGTTTTATGAAACGCGTCCCTCCCTACTTTGCATACCATTTCCCCTCATTTGCATGCACGGATCAGAATCGGATCGGAGGAGAGTTTAGTGTATCGGGTCGGGGTTGCAAAGGGGAACATGATCGGTTTGCTTTGTGAATCTAGCCCTAAGAGTTATCAGTGATAATTGGCATCAATTAAAATTTATGTGCATATTTTTAGGTGTGGATCCAAAAAGGGGGCATGGCCAAGGGAGGGGCATGGGCAGATCAGGGGAACTTCTGAAATGTACAAGCAGTTTTCTAGAATAAAGGAGATCCGTGAATAATTTAGGAGTGAGAATTTGCACCAGATTTTACTTGATATAAATTCTCACACCTAAAATTGGGCACAGATTATGGTGCCAGACAATGTTCAATACATTATTCTTGTGACCCTGGGCAAGTCACTCAATCCTCCATTGCCCCAGGCAGGGCCAGATTTTCCTATAGGCTAACTAGGCTTCAGCCTAAGGCCTCAAGATCAAGAGGGGCCTACATTCAAATTGTTAGCAAAATTAAAATTACACTATTCTAAAAACAGTGAACACTAAAACACTGAACCGAAAATAAGGAGAAATTCTACGCATATGACTAATAAACAAACATAAAAATATATTGGTTAAGATCAACGCGTTCGGCTCAATGGATCTGTTCGTTTGTATATACTAGATTGCACCAAAGTATAGTTCATACGTTCACTGATTGCTATGGCAAATATTGACGTGTCTTATGCTACTAAGCTCTGGTTTGTTCTTGCATAAATAAAGTGCAGATTGGTGTAGATTGGAACAGACAAACGAACAGACCTATTGATATCCCGACGTTCAGTTATATTCGTGTTATTTCGATAATATGAAACACGTGTTAATGTTATTAGAAAAGATTCTTATTTTAGGATTGCGTACACGATCCTTTGATTCTCGCCTTTTGAGTTGAGTAGGTTCAATACTTTAGTGAAGTGTTTATAGACTATTGAAAAATTTTTTTGTGCCAATATCTTCATTTTGCGGAATTCTAAGTAAGTTCTTAACATATGTTTTAATGTGCATATTTTAAAATGTATATTACGTGCTTTATTTTATATTTTCATGATTATGTCATAAATAATATAATCCTAGAGTGCGCATGCGCTGTTGAAATATCGTGAGTCCTGGTGGCGTGAGGTGTGCTTCTGTGTCACTCCTCACAGCGCCTGCGCCAGCGACTCATCAAAATTCAGCCGGGGGTGAAAATGGGAGGTGAAAGGGCCTCATAAGTGGAATAGCCTAGGGCCTCTTTTCATCTAAATTCAGCCCTGGCCCCAGGTATTTTAGATAGATTATGAGCCCACCATGGCAGATAGGGAAAATGCTTGAGTACCTGATTGTAGCCGCCTAGATAACCTTGATAGGCATATATAAATACCTAAATAAATAAAAATAAAAACTTTTTAAAAAATAATAACGCTTAGCATGACATTTTATTAGTGCTGATTTTTCAGCACCATATATAGAATCTAGCCTTTAATGTGAGGGAATAAAGTTAATTTGTCTTAATTTTTTTAAGAGTGATTGTCACTAGTACAGAAGAAAGAAAACTATTTAAACAGTAAGGCCCTGATTTTATAAAAGTCCATCTAAAGTTAGGCACCAATAACTTAATCAGTCAGTAGGCTTAATTGGTGCTGATATTGACACACAACACCTCACAATCTGCTTTAATTGGGCTTAATTAAAAGTTAGGTACCTAAATCGAAGAAAAATGATTCTATAAAAAAGTAGGTGTCTAGTCCAAAGTGCCTACTAAAAGTGGGCGTGGTTGGGGGGGGTAGATCATGGTTAGGTGTCTCTTTGTTAATTAGGTGTCGCAAGGCTCCAATATCAATGCCTGACTTTAGGTGAAGAAAACCCTGGCATAAATATGGTACGAATGGGAGGGAGTCTGTTTTAGAATGGGTACCGATATCAGTGCCTAACTGTAGTCAGACTTTATAGAATCGAGGCCTAAGAGTTCATCAATTCATAAGGGACCTGGGGTGGGGGGGGGGGTTCCCAGTTTAGTTTGAGCAGCACAAAGGAAATGTTCTGCTGTTTGGAGTCCACTTGAAGGCCGGATACGCTCAGCTCACACAATGTTCCCATCATCCTGTGCTTCCTTCTACAAGCTCTGATTAAAAGCACTTCCTGCACAGATGTAGCCTGGTGTCAGTGCTGTGCACTACCATTCAAAGGCATGTGGGTTCATTCCCAGCTTTGGTTTTACACCCCCTGGGCTGGGGAGGCTGCAGAAACAGCATTATAGTCATTGTGATTGATAGGTTTGTGGTCTGATTCAGTACACATGACTACTCGAAAGGGTTCAGAGAAGAGCGACTAAAATGGTTAAGGGGCTGGAGGAGTTGCCGTACAGCGAGAGATTAGAGAAACTGGGCCTCTTCTCCCTTGAAAAGAGAAGACTGAGAGGGGACATGATCGAAACATTCAAGATACTGAAGGGAATAGACTTAGTAGATAAAGACAGGTTGTTCACCCTCTCCAAGGTAGGGAGAATGAGAAGGCACTCTCTAAAGTTAAAAGGGGATAGATTCCGTACAAACGTAAGGAAGTTCTTCACCCAGAGAGTAGTGGAAAACTGGAACACTCTTCCAGATGCTGTTATAGGGGAAAGCACCCTACAGGGATTCAAGACAAAGTTAGACAAGTTCCTGCTGAAACGGAAGGTAACCAGATAAGGCTGGTCTAAGGGCACTGGTCTTTGACCTAGGGGCTGCCGTGGGAGCGGACTGCTGGGCACGATGTACCACTGGTCTGACCCAGCAGTGGCAATTCTTATGTTCTTATGTTCACATTGCAAAAGGGGGCTTGATACTTGACCACTCAGCATAGGGTCATTTGCTGCAATGAGTGGCCTAAAGTAAGAGAGGCCTGCCCCAACTTCCCTGGTAGTTGCAAATGAAGGTGCTAGCCCCCTCCCCCCCCCCCAAAAAAAGGAGAAACTGCTAGGTCAAAATAGGAAAAAAATTTAAAAAAAAGATTACGACATTCACATCACATAGATTAAAGTGTAAACAGTAATCTTGATTTATTGAAGAAAAAAAATTCTTACATGTATTCCTCTATTACACAGGCTTAAAATATTTTTTCTTTAAAAACACCTCTTATGGGCACCATATTTAAATTTCAAGGCATTTGTAATGAATTTGTCTTTTTTATTTAAAGATGTATACAAGATGTTATTTGTTAACTAATACTGTAAGGGGCCATAAAAGGGGTCAGATGTATCAAAATCTTTTCCATGGATTCTAGTTTAAGATTTCTTTCTTTCTTAAAATGTTTTCTTTTCAAGTCATATATATTAAAAGAAACAAAAGCAAATAAAAGTCCCACAAAAAAAGGAATTCTCTGCAAGAAGAAGTACTTTTATTGCAGTACAGCTTAGTGGTCTGAAAAAGTATAGGGGGAAGACAGGTTGGGATTTTAGCATAATTACAACACGTTTGTACGAATGAATTTTTTTTTTTTTTTAAAAGACAACAGTTAAAAAAAAAAAAATCAACAACAAGATGATCCCTTAATGAAAGTCTATCGTAACAGAATCACATGACCTAGACACAATCACATATCAGCATAAGAACTATTTACATTTGGCATTTTGCTTTCCATATGGCTGTATGTGCAAATACCTTGGTCTTCCCATTGACATTTGCTAAAACTTTACCTTGCTGCAGTGGTGCAGGCCATGTGGCTCAATTTCAATGCACTTAGGCACACAAAGTACCAAAGAAACCTATGGTACTTTGTGGGTCTGTGCTTTGAAACTGAGCCCCCAAGGTAAAAAGTGTATGACCACTGATTGCTATTGATCCATGATATAAGACTCCCCTCCCCCATGTGTGTGGCCTAGTTATAGCATAGCTTTACCCACTAGGATGGCAGCTACCACATAGCCAGAGCTTACACCAGCTCACCATGTGAATGCACTGCCAGTTCATACTGAAGCTGAACTTTTCAATGCAGCTACTGAACGAGACAGTGTTGTGCTTTTCTTCCATCTCTTTGGTTATGGTATTTAGGTCAACACACACCTCTGACTTACTCTGCCAAATCTTTTGAGATTATGGTGCAGCTGCTTAGGACTATTATGGCTAAAATATTTCTTCTGAAAATGTAAGCCAGAATGAATTGTGCAGTTCCATCCATGAAAAGATTATCAATGTGATTTACAGCTTGGGCAAACCCTGCAGTCCCATATAGTGCTACAGTGCTCTAGCACAGTATAGAAGAGGAAATAAAAGGCTCAGTGGTGCATCCCAATTTTGTCTTCTTCTGAAGGAAGGTTTATGTACCTTAGATTAGGAAATGACATCATATACAGGCTTTATTTTCACAGTAGATGTGATGTCATACCCTTCAAGTGAAGCATCCCTGTTTAGATGCACGGCAGTACGTATATGCATCCTAGAAATACCCCAAAAAGAGATAATTCTGGAAATGTATGCATAGTTTAATTTGCATTTATTCCTGAAAGAGTAATGGAATAAGACATGCTGAGGGTAGTATTCATGGCTACTGTGAGAGGAAGAAGTTGCCTCTGCTTATCCTAAAAATTGTGGGTAAAACTATTAACACATAAAAGCCATCCAGGGATTTTTTTTTCTCAAAACTAAAATGTTAGGACTGTTTTGGAAGTGTCCTTTTAATATATTTCAAGGCAGATCTGACTAATGGACATGCTGTGTCTTCAAGAAAAATTTAAACTGAATAGCATCATGTTCCATTTTGGTGATTTCAATTCAGCTGTGTTGATCGCCCTGAACATCTGCCATTTTCAAGATCAGTCTGAAATTTGTCAGAGTTCTTAATTTCTGACTGCAGTGCCAAACAAACAAAAGGGGTTCCTCCCATTCCAGAAACCTCAGTTTTGAGACAAGTGGAGAAAGCCCTATATTAATACTTATACAATAAATACAATTATTTAGGAGAATAAATAAACCCTGTTTATTGTACAATAATTTTATGATGCCTTCTCCATTTGCATTAAAACCTGCAATGTATTGCAGAGCTCTTTGTAATGGTCTTAGCAGGACTGAAAGAACATCCAGTAATCTCGCATCTGGGCCCTGAAGAGTCACAGATGACTTAGCACAGCTGGGATGAACCGAGTTTTCTAAAATGGAGTCTTCGAGAGAGATGCCTAGTCATCGTGACAAAAATGAAATGTACAGCTCCTTTCATTCAGACCAAAATCTAAATGGAACTATCTGCCATGGAATATATGTGACTTTTTAGGAGGGTCAAGTATTCCTTTAAATTAGCACCACAGACATCCTACAGGAGTATATTATGTCATTACAATGTGTTATAAATTGACAATTTCTCCCCCCTCCCTCCCCCAAACATCACACTTTATAGTTTTCTGCATGGGCCAACCAAGCTGAAACATGGAAATTTTTTAGACAGATAGACATGAGAACATGTCCTACAAGATAGACCTCAGAAATAAATTGGAGTTGGTGCTGAATATCACCAAGTCAAAGACTGAATGGAAAATATGACAAGTGGGAGATATGTCCATAGCAGGGAATCACCAGTGTAATAATAGAGTTATTACAAGACATATATAGCACCACAGATAGAAAAAAAAATAGCACCTATTTTTGTGTGACTTCCATACCAGAGACAATCTCCCACCAGAAAGCAATAATATAGGTATACAAAAATAGAGGAAAGAGTTAAGATTGTTAATTTAATTCTCTATGTTAAGGTAAGCAGATAGATGTATAAAAGATTTAGCAGAAAACATGGTTTCCATTTATTTAGTGCTACTTTTTTTCAGGCTGGTTTACAGAAAAAATGGAAAGCAATTAGCATAAAGAGTGGCATAAAAAAGAAACAAGTGCTTTTTTAAAAAGTAATTGGATTTCAGGTTTGTGCTATGAGAAATGCACTTACAAACCCAAAAGAGTTGGATATTCGATAAGGCACCTCAATTGTTTTTCCTTTTGTTCTGTTTACAGAGCAAGTCACATGCATGTTTTGAAGCCAGGAAAACATAACATTTTAAAATAATATATAATACAAATATTTACTTACAAACATATAAAAATATAAGCACCTTTAATACAACAGGCCAAGATATGCACTGATATCTAATTTGTTTTGACTTTAAGAAACTGAAGGCACGGAAATGTTTAGAAATATCCTGTTATCTTCTGAATTAAGTTCAAAGTAGAACAATTTTGTTTCAATTTCTTAAGATTTCCATTAAAAAAAGTATTGATGTGGTTTCATGGTAGACAGTCTTGGGCACGCTGATTTATTATGATATCCTTGTTTTTTTCTTTGGCATTTGCATAGATGTGAAATACCATAGATCTGTCGGCTGTTGTGAAATAGAGCAATAGGTGAGGCACTTGATCTCTAGGTGGCCGATTGTCACATGTGGTGCATTTCTAGGTCATGTGATTCTGGGCTGGGTTCTTCCCCCTTACCCCATTTCTTTTCTCTTTTTATCCTTTCAGTCGCCCATTTGAACTTGGGGGTGAAACCCAGCGCTGTCCAGTTCCAGGACGTGCATGTGACAGAGTGGCACAATGAGGTTACGAGGTTGCTCATTTGGAGACTCGTGTTCTGATTGGTTAATTTTATTATATTATCATCATCATTATTATTATTTATTATTATTTTGGAGGCTTTTTCTTCTATCCCAGGAAGCAGACTGGTCCCACCTCAAAGCCAAATTTCTGTGCTGGATCTCCAAAGTCATTGAACATAATATCCACTACTGGTGCCTGTTCCACCTTAGGAGTGTTGATTTCCAGGATGGTCTTTTGATAGCCTTTCTTTGTCTGGTAATAAGGAGAGACAGACAGAGTTATCTCATTTCTTTTGCTTTTGTTAGTTTGTTGTTTTTTCTTGCAATGCATGGTATTTCATTTTAGCAAACATTGTGGGACTCTTCTATTAAACTGCGCTAGCAGTTTCTAGCACGGGGAGCCACGTTGAATGGTCCGCGCTGCTCCCGGCGCTCATAGAGTTCCTATGAGTGTTGGGAGCAGCGCAAGCCATTCAGCGTGGCTCTCCACGCTAGAAACTGCTAGCGCAGTTTCGTAGAAGAGCGGGTATGTCCTAGATTCTATATACGACACCCAAAATTGGGTGCTGATATTTGGGCACCGATTCAAAATGTTTGCCCAACTAAATTGGCTAATGAGTGGGTATTAATTAACACTAATTGACACCAATATGAATTTGCGTGCACCTCTTGCTACACACAATTCTATAACAATTTGCCCCAAAATCCCATAGCATGTCACCCAAGAGGGGGTGTGGCCAAGGGAGGTGCACGGAGAGGCCAAAGACATTCCTAAAATTTGTGCACAATGTTACAGAATACTGGCAATGTGTACGCAAATTGGGTGCCAGGAATTTACACCTGATTTCAGCACATGTAAGTCCTAGTGCCCAAATTTGGGCACCAAAATCATCACTCAGTGCTATATCGGAGGCTTATCTTTGGTTGCCCGTTATAGAATGGCATTTACTGCCGATTGTTTCAGTACTGAGTTTTGATCGCCATTTACTGAATCTAGCCCTATATCATCAAATGCAGCCAAATAACAAAAGTACTGTTATACCATCACAAATGTTAGATGTAATTTACTTGGATGTAATTTACTTGGATTTCAGCAAAGCCTTTGATACAGTTCCTCATAGGAGGCTGTTGAACAAACTTGAAGGGCTGAAGTTAGGACCCAAAGTGGTGAACTGGGTCAGAAACTGGCTGTCGGACAGACGCCAGAGGGTGGTGGTTAATGGAAGTCGCTCGAAGGAAGGAAAGGTGACTAGTGGAGTCTCTCAGGGTTCGGTGCTGGGGCCAATCCTGTTCAATATGTATGAGTGACATTGCTGAAGGGTTAGAAGGAAAAGTGTGCCTTTTTGCAGATGATACCAAGATTTGTAACAGAGTAGACACCGAAGAGGGAGTGGAAAATATGAAAAAGGATCTGCAAAAGTTAGAGGAATGGTCTAATGCCTGGCAACTAAAATTCAATGCAGAGTAATGCATTTGGGGATTAATAATAGGAAGGAACCGTATATGCTGGGAGGAGAGAAGCTGATATGCACGGACGGGGAGAGGGACCTTGGGGTGATAGTGTCCGAAGATCTAAAAGTGAAAAAACAGTGTGACAAGGCAGTGGCTGCTGCCAGAAGGATGCTGGGCTATATAAAGAGAGGCGTAATCAGTAGAAGGAAGAAGATATTGATGCCCCTGTACAGGTCATTGGTAAGGCTCCACTTGGAGTATTGTGTTCAGTTTTGGAGACCGTATCTAGCGAAAGACGTAAGAAGACTTGAGGCGGTCCAGAGGAGGGCGCCGAAAATGATAGGAGGCTTGCGCCAGAAGACGTATGAGGAGAGACTGGAAGCCCTGAATATGTATACCCTAGAGGAAAGGAGAGACAGGGGAGATATGATTCAGACGTTCAAATACTTGAAGGGTATTAACGTAGAACAAAATCTTTTCCAGAGAAAGGAAAATGGTAAAACAAGAGGACATAATTTGAGGTTGAGGGGTGGTAGATTCAGGAGCAATGTTAGGAAATTCTACTTTACGGAGAGGGTAGTGGATGCCTGGAATGCGCTCCCGAGAGAGGTGGTGGAGAGTAAAACTGTGACTGAGTTCAAAGAAGCGTGGGATGAACACAGAAGATTTAGAATCAGAAAATAATATTAAATATTGAACTAGGCCAGTTACTGGGCAGACTTGCACTGTCTGTGTCTGTGTATGGCCGTAGGTGGAGGATGGGCAGGGGAGGGCTTCAATGGCTGGGAGGGTGTAAATGGGCTGGAGTAAGTCTTAACAGAGATTTTGGCAGTTGGAACCCAAGCACAGTACCGGGTAAAGCTTTGGATTCTTGCCCAGAAATAGCTAAGAAGAAAAATAAAATTAAAAAAAAAAAAAAAAAATTTAAATTGAATCAGGTTGGGCAGACTGGATGGACCATTCGGGTCTTTATCTGCCGTCATCTACTATGTTACTATGTTACTATGAGAAAGCCTCACATATATTGTAAACTCTTCTCTGTAACTTTCTATAAACCAGTCATAGGTTATAGTGCCAAACAGTAAAAAATGAGTGGCAAACAGAATCTGAGAAGTTTTATAACTACAAATGGAAGCCCTATGCAACATGCCCCCTTGTGGTCCCAGCACATCCACTGCATCGCAGCCACAACAGAGGAGACAATGGATGGGGCAGTTTTTGTGCCCTCATTTCCCTGGCATCCTGTGTAGCCACACTAGCCTCACAGCCCTCAGGACAGCCCTGCTGGAAACCCTCCAAGAGCATAGCTATAGTTTTAAGATTGGAGAGACTGGCTTGTGACGCACAATCAAATGTTCTAGAGCAATGGTTTTCAACCCAGTCCTCAGGGACCACTTGGCCAGATGGGTGATCTGGAAATCCTTGATGAATACGCATGACATAGATTTGCAAATCTCTCTTTTGCATGCTCACTGTGGATATCCTGAAAACACAGCTGGCCAGGTGATCCCCAAGGACAGGGTTGAAAACCATTTCTCAGTCAATTCCCATAGCAACCAATCAGGATGATTTTTATTCAGTGTAATCATTGTGGTGGTTTAGTTACAAGGCACACCTCTAGAGGCTTAAGGCTTGCCCCATCTGTCTTCAGTTTTCTAGTATTAAGGAGGAGCTCTATAAACGTAAGCAGGAATTGGATGTTATTAAAGCATCTTCCATCACTCCACAGAATCATACCAATTTACCATCACTGCCTCAAAGAATAAAACAACCCAGGAATAAATGGATCTCATAAGGCTCAGGTAGACTGTGACTTGTGACACAGAAACATCCACCACCACAATTGTTGCCCCTACAGAATTCTTTTGCTCCATTATTGCTTTGCAAAGCTCAAGAAAAAAGAACTGAGGTGGAACTAGAACCAGTGAAGACTTTGACACGGTTCCTCTTAGGAGGATCTTGAACAAACTTGACAAACTGAAGTTAGGACCGAAAGTGGTGAATTGGATTAGAAACTGATTGACGGACAGGCATCAGAGGTTGGTAGTTAATGGAATTCACTCAGAGGAAAGGTGAGTAACGGAGAACCTCAAGGATCAGTGCTGGGGTCGATTCTATTCAATATGTTTGTGAGTGATATTGTTGAAGGGTTAGAAGAAAAGGTATGCTATTTTCAGATGATACCAAGACTGGTAACAGAGTGGACGCCCCAGAGGGAGTGGAAAACATGAAAAAGAATCTGCAAAACTTGAAAGAATGGTCTAATATCTGGCAACTAAAATTTGATACAAAGTGCAGAGTGATGTATTTGGGATGTAGTAACCCGAGGGAGATGTATGTGCTGTGAGGCATGAGGCTAATAAGCGCGGAGGAGAGGGACTTTGGAGAGATAGTGTCTGAGCATCTGAAAGCAACAAAACAGGATGAAAAGGCAATGGCTATAGCCAGAAGGATGCTAGGCTGTATAGAGAGAGGCACAACCAGTAGAAGAAAGGAGGTGTTGATGCCCCTATACAGATCATTGATAAGGACCTACTTGGAGTATTGTTTCAGTTTTGGAGGCTGTATCAGGCTAAGAAATCTTATATGAAGATATAAGAAGTCTTATAAAAAGATTCAAGAAGTCTTGAAGCGATCCAGAGGAAGGTGACAAAAATGGTAGGGGGCCTGCAGCAAAAGATGTATAAGGGGAGCCTGGAAGACCTGAACATTTGTACTCTAGAGGAGAGAAGGAACAGAGGATGAAATGATTTTTCCAGTTTTTTCCAGTTTATTTATAATTTGAAATAATATAATAATATAATTTGTATCTGGTCGGTTTACAATAATAAAAAGTAAAAGATTATTTAAAATGTTAAAATTATATTTAAAAAAAAAAGTATTTGAAAGAATCAAATTGTTTTCAGAAAAGGGAAATTGGTAAAACTAGAAGGCATAAATTGAGGTTATAGGGTGGTAGACTTAGGAGTAACATTAGGAAATTCTTTTTCACAGAGAGAGTGGTGGATGCCTGGAATGACCTACCGAGGGAGGTGGTAGAGAGGAATACGGTGACAGAATTTAAAAAAGCATGGGGTAAACACAGAGGACCTCTAACTAGAATATGAATGATATCAATTGAAGAACTAAGGCTGGTACCAGGCAGGCTTGAATGATCTGTGTCCTCTATATGGCAATTTGGTTTAGGATGGGCTTGGGAGGGCTTCGATGGGAGCCTCGGTAATTTGGAACATGAGGACAGTGCTGGGCAGACTTTCACAGGCTGAATCCTGCAAACGATGAGGTGGTTTGGATAGGCTGGAGTGAGCTTTCCAGTAGTTGGACCCTAAGGACAGTACTGAGCAAACCTCTCCAGTCTATGACCCAGAAATAACAAAGAAAAATTAAACTGTAATGCGTGTAATTAAAGGACAAACTGGATGGATCATTCAGGTCTTTATCTGCTGTCATTTACTATGTTTAGGGGGTGGAGTAGCTTCTTTTCTCTGAGATTTATGAACTGTAAGTTGCTCTGTACTTCTCTGCTTAAAGCATGGCCATCTCACTGACAGATGCAAAGGGACGGAATGGCACTGCCATCAAAGCAACCCAAAAGCAGATTCAAAAGATATGAATGTTTAAATTAAGCTTTTTTTTTGCATGAATAAACCATTCTTCTCCAGTTAAGTAGAACAACACAATTGATGGCCTCAAATATAGTGAAACTCAGGACCCTAGATGTGTTTTCATTGTGCAATAATGTTTGGTGACTGGATCACCCCTCATAGAAAGAAGCAAGTGGCTTCTTTCCAGCACTAATGATTGGTGGCCCCAAAACAGCATTTTAAGCAACTCCTGGTCCCAACATCTTACTGCAAAACATGCCTAACCTGTTAGATGGCATATGAGGAAATAATATATTTATTCTGCCCTCTACAAAACAGAGGGGAAAAAAAAGGGAAGAGAGGTTTTGGAATCGGCAATAAAAATCACTGAGAAAAATCAAAACAAAGCAGGAAAACTTGAGTGCCTAGTGATAAGCAGTAATGCCTTTCCAAAGTGTTTGTTTTAGACATTCAATTAACCACAGTGACAGCAGTCCTCTTTAGGGCATAAAAAACTGCCACATTCAAACGCTCATAATAAATTTACTAAACTATGCGAGAAGAGGACTGAGCCACACAACAGTCTTTATTTATGCTTTTTATCATGTCTTCTTTTTCTGCGATCTGTGCATCATGTAACGTGCATTTTAGCTAAGCTGCGATGAAAAGATTAGCAGTACCCTTTAAGAAATCTAATCCCTATCTATAAGAATTCCTGTGGTAATTCCTGGTCTGAAGCATTAGTAAGCATGGGAAGAAGATGGGCCTCCTGCTTCTCCTTTAATTATTAGAATCCAGTGCAGAATTGTTAGGGAATAATAAGGTGTTTAAATTAGTTTGGGGCCCATTGGCAGATTTTACTGCATCTATATAATTGATATGTCTCTTTAATATAGGTTTGTTTTCCATACACATGAATATCCAGGAGGGGTGGGGAGGAGGGTGGTATTTTATTGTACTATGAATAATTTTGTTTACATCATTGATTAGTAAAACGGTTGGGGGGAAATGGTGACCTTAAATTCTGTAAGTTAAAGGTGCTTCTTTCTGTTTTTGTTATGTATATATATATATATATATATATATATATATATATATATATATATGTATTGCACTGTTCATACTTGAAAATTAATAAAGATATAAAAAAAAAGAATCCGGTGCCAATTAATCTTGTAGATAGAACAATGAAACCAGCGGCACAATGTGCCGCGGCCTCAAAAAAGGTGAACAGAATGTTGGGCATTATCAAAAAGGGTATCACTACCAGAAGCAAGGAAGTTATCCTCCCGCTGTATAGGGCGATGGTGAGACCGCATCTGGAGTACTGCATTCAATACTGGTCGCCGTATCTTAAGAAAGATATGGCGGTACTTGAGAGGGTCCAGAGAAGAGCAACAAAAATGATAAAGGGCATGGAGAACCTTTCGTATGCTGAGAGATTAGAGAAGCTGGGGCTCTTCTCCCTAGAAAAGTGGAGACTTAGAGGGGATATGATAGAAACTTACAAGATCATGAAGGGTATAGAGAAAATAGAGAGGGACAGATTCTTCAGACTGGCTGGGGAAACGAAAACTAGAGGGCACTCGGAAAAGTTGAAGGGAGACAGATTCAGAACAAATGCCAGGAAGTTCTTCTTCATTCAGAGGGTGGTAGACACCTGGAATGCGCTTCCAGAGGAAGTGGTAGAACAAAGTGCGATTGTGGGTTTCAAAATGGGACTGGACAAGTTCCTGAAGGAAAAGGGGATTGAGGGGTACAAATAGAGGGGTACTATGCAATATATAATGCTTTAGAGTAATAGATAACTTACAGGTCATTGACCTGGGGGGCCGCCGCGGGAGCCTGTGGTCTGACTCAGTAGAGGCAATGCTTATGTTCTTATGTTCCAAAATAAAAGAAAACTATTAAAGCACTGGAAGTGCTATCCTGCAAATAGCAAATCGGGTGCGCTGACGCACAAAATATTACCTCGCAGCGCACAAGTTTCTCGTCACAGCGCACACAGTGTAGAGCACAGTTCTTCAACCGCCGGTCCGCAAACAAAATCTTGCCGGTCCGCGAAGTATTCGGTCCCCGCCGCAACGAAAGGCCGGCGTCAGCTGACTTGCAACTTCCTGTTGCAGTCGCTGTGCCGGGACTCCTGCCTTCGCCGGGACTCCTGCCTTCCACCGCGTTTGCCTCCTGCCTTGTCTCCGCACCTCCAGACCAGCAGCGGCAGCTGTGTATGCTTTTAACTTCGGCACAGAGCTGCCCCTAATCAATAGTTTAGCGCGGTTTCATAAGGCAGCCTCGGGGCCTTTGCTAGGCCGGCCCACATCGCATCATCGAAGCGGGCCGGCTATCAAAGGCCCCGGGCTGCCTCATGAAACCGCGCTAAACTATTGATTAGGGGCAGCTCTGTGCCGAAGTTAAAAGCATACAGAGCTGCCGCTGCTGGTCTGAACTCTTGGGCCGCTGAAGGAGGGCAAAAAGCAGCTGTCCTGGAGGTTTCCCTTCCTCTCGCCTTTACAGGTTCCTTTTTTCCACCTTTTTTTTTTTCCTTCAAACGGCAACGGGCCCCAGCATCGACATCAATCAAGTAAGTTCCACTGTCAATCAAGCGGTTCTGCTCGGCCAAAGCTTCCCCTGTGACATGAGCCACCCTCAGGGGAAAGAAAGTGACCCACAAAGGTGAGGGGAAGGGGGGCAGATGATGGAAGTTGGGGGGGGGA
Organism: Geotrypetes seraphini; assembly: GCF_902459505.1. Taxonomy (NCBI): domain Eukaryota; kingdom Metazoa; phylum Chordata; class Amphibia; order Gymnophiona; family Dermophiidae; genus Geotrypetes; species Geotrypetes seraphini. Next base: position 60,033,362 of record NC_047093.1, on the reverse strand, counting down.
GAGAGAGAGAGAGAGAAGGGGCAGATGATGGAATGGAGGAGATGAGAGAGAGAGAGAAGGGGACAGATGATGGAAGTGAGAAGAAGGGAGAGAGAGCAGAAGGCAGATGGATGTCAGTTGAGAAGGGAGAGCAGATGCTGAATGGAAGTGGGGAAAGAACACATACTGGATGGAAGGAGGAGATAAATAAAGGGGGAAGAAAATAGTAAGATAATGGAGGGGTGAGGGAAAGGGGTGACAAGCTGTGTGTAGACACAGTGAAAAGAGGGAAACGGGACTAAATAGTAAGAAAGAATTTAATTTAGATGGAGGCAGAAAATAGAGAAGGAAGACCAGAGAAGAAAAGGGAAGAGAGAGCAGAGAATGATCAGATCTGAGTGGAGGAAATGAGAAGAGAGATATGCTAAAAACCACAGGGGGGAGGGAAGGATAGAGATGCCAGACCATGAGGGGAACAGAAGGAAGATGATGGATGCTAGACCAAATTGGGGGGTGGGGGGGGCAGGAGGAGAGATGGCAGGGAAAGACAGACAGTGAATGGAAGGGGCAGATGCTGGACTGAAGAGACAGAGAAGGTTATCATGCTGCTGTACCGGGCCATGGTACGCCCTCACCTGGAGTACTGCGTCCAGCACTGGTACTTTAAGAAGGACACGGTACTACTCGAAAGGATCCAGAGAAGAGCAACTAAAATGGTTAAGGGGCTGGAGGAGTTGCCGTACAGCGAAAGATTAGAGAAACTGGGCCTCTTCTCCCTTGAGCAGAGGAGATTGAGAGGGGACATGATAGAAACATTCAAGGTACTGAAGGGAATAGACTTAGTAGCTAAGGCAGGGAGAACGAGAGGGCACTCTCTAAAGTTGAAAGGGGATAGATTCCATACAAACGTAAGGAAGTTCTGTGGTAGAAAGCAACATATTTATTTGGCTCATAACTTGCTGGCGCCCGATATTTTTAGCTCACAGTGAAAAAAGTTTGCTCACAACACCCGCCCGCTTAGAGGGAACACTGCAGTAACCCACTTATAATGGCGCTCAAAAAGAGAGCCAGGTATGGATCTCAACAACGGTGAAAGCAAATCCAGAAAAGGGGAAGTCGTGAGGCAAAGGATGTCGAACACTCAGCGAAGGGTTATTCCAAAGTGTACTTTACTGGAGAACAGCACTGCATTAAACAAGTGGACTCAACACTGGCAGTGTTTTGGCAAACCTGCCTTTGTCAAGAGTCTATAACGGCTGTTATGTCTTCATATAAGTGCTTGGGTGGACGCAAACAGAAAACATGTGAATCAAACGTGGCTACAGAAGCTTGATTCTGAACCCACTTATAATGCTTCCAAATTACAATATGCAGCAACTAAGGGCTCCTTTTACTAAGGTGCGCTAGTGTTTTTAGCAACGCCGCAGATTAGCGTGCGCTGCACCCTGCGCTACACGTGAAAACAAATGCCAGCTCAATGGTGGCGTTAGCGTCTAGTGCGCGTGGCAATGCACCACGCGCTAAAACCGCTAGTGCAGCTTAGTAAAAGGAGCCCTAAAAATGACAGCTACACTTCAAATTGCAGTGCGGGAAATATGAAGGAAGATGTGAAAGAAGGAGTGTTTTTACAAGCTCCAACTTCACTTTCTTTTTTTTTTTTTAATTCTTTATTAATTTTCAAGCTTTGACAGTGTATTACAATTCATAGAACTTTAACAGATTGCATAAAATACACCATATTACACACATTATTAAAGAAAACGTCCAATTTTTCCCCCTTCCTCCCAATTATTAATATATTAAATCATATTATTTATTACAATATTATATTTAAATATTTTTAAACTCTTCCAAATACTTTCCCCTCCCCTCCCCCACCCTGGATGTGTAAGGAGATCTAAGAAATAAAAGATATATCTCTATAATTGTATGTTAACAAATGCAGTCAATGGGCTCCATACTTTATTAAATGCATTGCTAAGACCCAAGCATTCCGCATTCATTCTTTCATATTTATATGTATTACACACACTTGCCCACCAGAATGTGCAGTTAAGTCACTTTCAGTTTCACTCTAGAGAAATGTTTAGCTCTGAATACATATTCTGGAAGCTAGTTCTATTATTTCTGTATTAAAGAAAATCTTGCTTTTTTTGTAATCAGAATAAATACTGGGAATGGAAGTTAATTTTTGATACAATGATCATTGCCATGGTGTGTGATGGCAGGATCGCTCTAAAAAGAACATTTTAATATGAGCATTTATAGAAATTGCTCTTTCTACATATATTTTCCTAATATATTTGTAGATGACATCCTCGCTAGCTATTATTGACCTCAGAACTCTCAGGAACAGTGTTTCCAAATGGGTTAATTTTGCAAATCCAAAACAAAGAAATAGCCTGCTAAAAGCAGGTAACTACAAACAGATTTACTAGCTTATTAGAGTTCTGAATGTCCAAACAGTTCAGACAATAAATCGTATGCCTGACATGTTTGAGTACCTCAGTGCCTGCATCAGGAGCAAAATCAACAGCTCATCTAGGACTGTGATCACGCCTTATGTAATAACTACATGAGTTTCTTAAGGTAGCTCACATTGAGCTCCCTGAGCACACTATGGACTATATTCTAATTTATATATGGTACCTTAAAAAATTGGCACTGAAAAAAACCCCCACTGAACGGTATTCTATAACCTATACTTAAAGTTAGGCTAGGTTTATAGAATAGTACTTATGCCAGGGACACGCAGCTAACTTTAGGCGTTTCCATTTCTACCAACTGAAATGTGGTGCAAATCCTCAAGCCTAAATTAGGCATGGATATTCCTTATTCTATAATTATGAGTGTAACTTTGTTCTGCCCTGGATCCTCCCATTTCCACACCCCCTTTTTGGCACCATGCATAAATTTTAGGTGTGGATCCCACACCTAAATTCATACACATAAATTTAAAAATTAAAACCAATTAACACTAATAATTGCTCAAATTTGCACATACAACTCAAAAGCATATACAGTAGAATCTCAGTTATCCGACACCAAAGGGGGTTGGTGGATGCTGGATAACTGTTTTTCTAGTTGATTGACTGTGTTAGAAACCTTTCCTAACACAGATCTTAATTTACCTTCCCGCCCCTCCCCCCCCCCCGCCTCAAAGCACCAGCATTGCAGCAGTCCTGAGTCATGAAGCCCCCCTCCTTCCCTCAAGCCCCAAAGCAGCAGAAGCAGGCAGTGGTCCAGAGCCGCGAACCCCCTCGCTCACTCTCTCTCCCTTCCTTACCCAAAGTGGTAGCCAGTCAGCAGGTGGTAGTGTCGAAAACAGGCTGCTCGTGGCCAGCCCTAGCAGGGCCTTTCTTCTGATGCATCACTTCCGACACATCAGAGGAAAAGCCCTACCGAGGCTGGCCATGAACAGCCTGTTTTGAGCACTGCCTCCTACTGACCGGCTGCCACTTCGGGTAAGGAAGAGAGGAAGCAAGGGAATGAGGGGGTTCACGGTTCAGGACTGCCACCTGCTTCTGCTGCATCAGGGGTTGAGGGAGGGAGGGGGCTTTGTGGCTCAGGACTGCTGCTACCCTGTGCTTCAGGATGGGAGGGAGGGGAGTTTGCATCTTAAGTGCTTCGGGGCTTGGGTGCTTGAGGGATGGAGGGAGGGGGGATTTGCGGCTCTAGACCACTGTCGTGCTGGTGCTTTGGGGAGGGAGGGAGGTGACGTTTGTGGCTCAGGATTGCCACTGTTTCTAGTGCTTCGGGGCTTGAGGGAGGGAGGATAGTTTTCGGCTCAAGACCGCTACCATTGATGCTCAGGGGACTTCTTTTTTCCAAATTTTTTTCCTGGTTGGGTGAGAGTGTTAGATAATCAAATACCGGTTAACTGAGATTCTACTGTATAGAATTTGGGGATACAAGCTTAAAACACTGCATAAAGGACTCCAAAAAGTAAAATCCTAAGCCAGATAATGCGGCATATGATAACCTCTTAAATTTACTGTTGTTGCTTGCCGTAATACTTGTATTGTGCTAAAAAGAACTTCCTTATGAAATTCTTAGGAAGAAATAAGTATAGGCAGCATATCAAGGTACACTAAGGCCCTGTTTTACTAAGGTGCGCTAACCAATAAATGCACACTAAATTTAGTGCGCTCTAAACGCTAACGCGTGCATGTTAGTCTATGCATCAGTGTTTAGCATGTGCTAATTTGATTAGCGCGCGCTAATCGGTTAGCGCACCTTAGTAAAACAGGGGGTTAGAAGTTCTTCTTTTATTACATCGCATAATATGGTACTTACTGCACAGCCATCGACAACAGCCCTTATGAACGGGTTGTTATCATAGGACATCTCCTCATCATTGGAACCCAGGAAGCGGATGGCTTTATCATAGTTGTTTGTAGTGGCATCATGCCATGCTACAGACTGGTAGCAATTGTAGGTAATATTCTGGTGGGCAGAGGCACTCAGAAGCCGCAGGAAGGTCATCTGTACCACTCCAATTGGATTGCCCTCTGAATCCACATATGAGAGCTAAAGGAGACCATAAACAAAGGAGAAAACTTGGCAGTGAAATACAAATAACTCTACATATGCCGAAACCACATGAAATAGGCCTGCAGAAAGTCATGTGCCGGGTCTAATATATTGGCCCAACCAGTACCAAGATAAGTAAGCAAAATGACTTCCAAGTTGTGTATTTCTCTGAGCCATTTGCCGAGACTACTAGGTATAGTATTCATAATATTTGAGATTACATAAAAAAATGTTATACCCTGGAGTTATTTCATTATGAATTGTTTTACATAAACATCTGAAAAGAAAGTGTAACTTTGTAGCAGATTGTATCTGTAAAATTTCTTTGTAGAAAACATATTAATCATGCTTTGCAGATACAAAAGAATACTTTTAGGAGACAGTAACGTCTCTACTGCAATTTTATATTTATATATATTTTTTTATTTTATTTTTAACTGTATGTATTATGTTCCACAAAATCTTGCTGTGGGCCAGATGAACTAAAGAGTTTTTTTTCCAGATTTTTATTACATATAACTCCACGTGTGTTATTTTATTCAATTATATTCAGTTTGATTTGTTAGAATGGATGGGACTAAGAGTGATGGGCGAGGCTCTGGTCACTTCGTTGGGTAGACTGGATGGACCGTGACGGTCTTTTTCAGTTGTCATTTACTCTGTTTTGTTTTGTGTTTTAAAAAAACTTTTGCTCCAGGGCAAAAAAACAGTTTCTGCCTAAATATTTGTCCTGAAGCAAACCGTAATAAATAAATAAACAAAGAAACTGACTCTCTGACCTCATAGCAAAACACTTAGCCTCAATGAAAAGAATCCCCCTAAGCAAAATATGTACTTGTGCTTAAAGCACTATTTGCACTAAGGATCTAACCCTCTACTTCCATAGATGAGTAAGGGGAGAATTCATCAATGTGTTCTACTGTTAAGATGGGTTATTTTAACACAAGATGTGCTATTTTAGCATAAGTTTGCATTGAATGAGCATTGGAATATTTCCCATGACAGAAGTGTTACCGTTACTTGATAAAAGGGGGCCTCTATGCGTTGAATGGAAATGGAGGTGTGTTTGCATACAATGCTAATTTAAATAAGAAGGTGGTTCATTTGACTGGTTTTGATGATCTTGAAAGCCATACTTCTTTAGGGAATCTTTGCAAATTACTTTTGATGATTGAGTTTTGTAGAAAATCCAAGGTCAAGCCTGAATAGGTCAAATTTCTGTTTGATTCAAGTTGAATAGATTTTCAAATATTTCCTCAGGTTTGCTACAGAAAATCTGATGAGATTCGGTGCTCATTTTCACAGGACTTGGTATTGAATTAGCATGCTATGGATTTCTCAGTTCAGGAAAAAACCTGCTTGAAAATCAATGCACTTTCACAATTCCCAGAAATCCGCATTGGGATGTGCAAGAAAGTTGAAAAACATCTTCAACCTTCATGTGGTTTAATAAACTAGTGTTCAAAGTTTTGATATAAACATGTATATATTTCCTGAAGGAGTAGCCTAATGGTTAGAGAAAGTGGATTGGAAATGATGGAACCCAGGGGTAAAATTTCAGGGATGTCCCATGAGAAAGTCGTAGAATCCTCCATTGTTTCAGCTACAAAAGGGGATTGTAAGTCATCAAGGGTCAGAAAAATACCTACTATACTGAATATAACTTGGCCTTGAAGTAGTACTAGAAAGTCACCAACTGGGGGGAAAACTGGAGGTCCCAGATATTCATCTTTACAATATAAGAACATAAGAATTGCCACTGCTGGGTCAGACCAGTGGTCCATCGTGCCCAGCAGTCCGCTCACGTGGCAGCCCCCAGGTCAAAGACCAGTGCTCTAAATGAGTCCAGCCTCACCTACGTACGTTCCAGTTGAGCAGGAACTTGTCCAACTTTGTCTTGAATCTTTGGAGGGTGTTTTCCCCTATAACAGACTCCAGAAGAGCGTTCCAATTTTCTACCACTCTCTGGGTGAAGAACTTCCTTTCGTTTGTATGGAATCTATCTCCTTTCAACTTTAGAGCGTGCCCTCTCGTTCTCCCTACCTTGGAGAGGGCGAACGATGTAGCTGCCCTGGTGCAGCTGATTTCAGACGGCCTTACAGGACACAGTAGATTCACACCTGTTGACTGGATAGTACGGTGGAGTTCCCTGCCTTAACCCTACTCCTCTGCCCTTTAACCCAGCCCGCTGATAAACTGTTCTCCTTAACTGTATCCATGACATCCTGTTTGTCTGTCTTGGCTGTTTAGATTGTAAGCTCTTTAGAGCAGGGACTGTTTTCTTCTTCTTTGTGACTCTGAGTAGTGCTGAGTGCATCTGATAGCACTATAGAAATAATTAATAGTAGTAGCAGCAGTAGCAGACTCGATTTCCTTCACACAGATCCCAATAAATCTTTCTCTCAGTGAATCATAGCATTGAACAAATAACATATAATCATATAAAATATAAACAGACAAGTATCATAAAAAAGATAACAGCGAAAAAGATACAGACAAACAAATAAAATAAAGGCCTGATTCCTGGAGGCCCTCCACTTATGCCCAATTACCGTACACTGACTGCTTTAAAACTGCATTAGTAGGAATCTTCTGCAAATGTGACCAGTGAGGCCTCCCGAAATGAATCAGTATTGCTTTAATTAAACTAGGGGAAATTACTGTGGTGCATGTTCTAGAGGGAGTTAAATGCAATTAAAAAAAACTATTAGGTTCAGTAATGAATCAACAGTCAGTGACTGTGAACAGTAGATGAGTTCAGATTGGTATCTGCGAGATGAATTCAGTAAGCTTCCTAATTTCTCGTATCAGTGGCAGAGTGGAATTAATATTACAAAATGCAATTCTATTTTTGCTAGTAATTTTGCAAGGGTGCTTTCAGGGGTCTCTGGTGAAAGATTTGCAGTTCCTTATATAAAAGTAATTGGGTGGGTGGGTAATGTGAGCACTTTTTTGCTCTTTCTGACGGCACATGTGCTATTACTACTACTGCCGATAGGCACGCGCGTCGAATTTAAGGTCTTGTGTGTGATGTTCAAAGTGCTTCAATCACTCCAATGGTGGAACAATATTTAATTGGTCCCTCCGTGGCTCCTCTCTGTAAATATTTCTACCACTAACATGGTCCTCAGATACACCACCTCGGGCTCCTATTAATTCTCCCCCCAGGCTTTATGTGTGACTTCCTAATCAGACCCGCGAGTGATATGATTGTTTTAAATAACTTATTTTAAATAGCTGTAAATAGTTTTAATAAAGTTGATAATATAACTTATCTTAGACGTGGTCTTCAAAACTTGGATAGCTTGGCTGACACATAAAGCCACACATAAAGCCTGGGGAGGCCACACATAAAGCCTGGGGCTATGAATTAATAGGAGCCCGAGGTGGTGTATCTGAGGACCATGTTAGTGGTAGAAATAGAGGAGCCACAGAGGGACCAATTAAATATTGTTCCACCATTGGAGTGATTTAAGTATAGGCTCTCACAAGCAAAACTCTTGAAGGTGAAGTGCTAAATATAAGTGCTTCACCATAATTGTCCGTCGAGTGTCCGCGCTTTGCTACAGCGGCATTGCCCTCTGCATGAACTAAGGTCTTCAGATAGCTTAAGTTTGGAAGCGCCGTCCCTAAAGGTTGTGAAGCTTTCTGGGAACTGTAAGTCCACGTTCTCTGTGCAGGGACCTGTGCTGTGGAATGCCCTACCTCTGTTTTTGCACCAATCTTCCATATTCTGGCAATTTAGGAAAGGGGGTGATAACTATGTTGTTTGAGCACTTTTTTGGTGTGAGTTCTGTGACAGTTTGAGTGATGGAGGTTGTTTTCTTTTTTTTATGCTGTTGTTGTTTTATGTATTATTTACTGTTACTGTGTATGTGATTTTTGTTCCCCGCTTAGATTTGTGCATTGGCGGGTTAAAATATTTTTAAAATAAAAAATAAATACTACTACTTATTTCAAGAGCACTACCAGATGGGCACAGAACTGTACAGAGACACGAAGGAGATAGTGCCTGCTCGAATGAGCTCCCAATTAGAGAATGACACGGTGACAAAATTCATCACTGTTCCCGTCCCCACGGATAACCGCGGGAAATAATCCCATGCCATTTTCTAGTGTCTATTTCAACCTCAATCCTTCTACACCAGCATTCTTCAAAGCAAAGCTTGAGGGTCAGTGGTTGTGGCCATTCATACTCTGATTCTTATGTGAGCCAAGGATAATGAATCCATTGTGACATCACTGATGTGATTGGCTCTTAGGCACTGGTGGAATGAGGCATTATGACATCACAATTTCTGCTCTGGATACCAGAGACTGCCATTCTGTAGTGTCTATCTCAACTTCAATCCTTCTACACCAGCATTCTTCAGTGCAAGGCTTGAGGGTCAGAGGTTGTGCCCATTCATACTCTGATTCTTCCCTCTCTCCTTAAAGAATGACATGAAGATGGTTTCCCACGGTTATCCGCGGGGATGGGAACGGTGATGAATTTTGTCACCTTGTCATTCTCTACTCCCAATCTAAACAATCAAGACAAACAAACAAGATGCCAGGGTAATTAGAGGGGATGGTTAAACTGCAGGCTAGAGTGGTGAGCAGAGGGTAGTGAAGAGGAGGGTTATGAGTTGAAGGCTACCTTCTGTAATAATAGGGCTGCCATTTCCATTCTGAGCGCTTCAGAATTGACCTTTGAAAGCTTGCTAACAGGTGGAATCAGATACATTATCACTTTTTTGAATTTAAAGCTATACTGTATTTACAGTCTAAATAGAAAACAAATTAACATGAGAATTGCAGATGGCTAATTTGTCCACATCTTTCCTTTAATTCTATTTGAAAACTTAAATAGCCACAGAATGTATTTTGAATGTTGGTTTTTTTTGTTTGTTTTTGTTTTTGCAAGATCATGAGCTTTAGTTTAGCCAAATGCATGACACACTGTCCATTGATTTCCGTTAGTGTTGCACCAAGAATTGTACCTACAATAAGGAATGCAGTTCAGAAGTACTTTTCCAAAGTCACGTCTATAGCCATGTGAAGGTGTACAGTGCCATATCAATTAAATCCTAGTACTGGGAAGGTCTGGGCCCAAATGGGTGTGTGAGAGATTTAGGGGTTTTCCCTCACTGAGGCTGCAGTTATATTCCTGGGCAGTAGGAGTGTGTTACACAGACCTGGAGGAGCTACCTGTCCCAGAATGCACTGAGCTTTGCAGCTCGGTGTTGAAACCCATTAAGGAAATAATACAGCCCTGCTGAATCAGAGGTGCAGGACTCAGGCAGGGAGAAAGAAATATGCCTAGCTCAGAGTTATTCAAGAGAGGTCCCTGAGTAGAGGTCCCAAAGGAAGAAACTTCTACTAGAAAACCCTTCACTAGCTGGGGGTTGAGAAGAACCCTGGGAAGCAGAGACATTCTTATGAGACTGTGTGAGAGAGAGAACTCTTCCCTAGCCGAGGGCTGAGAAAAAGACCTGGGAAGTCAAGAAATCTGGCAAGGACTGTTAGAAGAATTGACAGTGCGAGACTTTTGGTACATGTCTGGCTAAGGTAAGCTAAACTTATTCTTATAAACAATACTCAGGATTGTGGACTATGTGTGGGTCTGGCTGGGACCAACCCTTGAACCTTGCTTAAGAAAAATTGTTTATCCTGGAGCTGAGAAAATGGTTTTGTCTTATCAAAATCTGTGCGGTAACAGGCTCAGTTCTGTATTTAATTTTTAAAAAGCTATTATACCTGGAAGAGTTTCCAGGCTGTTTGTGTGAATGGGCACGGAGTCCATGACTCTGCCACAGAGTGATATTCTTGGCACAACGATGTAAAGTCGTTCTCAAAGTCATACTTTGAAACCCAAATTCTATAAGCAGTGGCTAAAGTTTGACGCCGACTTTGGAGGCACTAAACTAGAGAGGCGCCTATCTAAATTGAATAACAAGCTCAATTAAGCTTTTTAATCAGCATTGATTGAAACATAGGCGCCTATCAAGAAAGCGCGATTCTGTAACAAGGTGCCTATAAAAATTTAGGCGCCCTTCAAAAAAATAGGCGCTATGGAATAATAGTTTGATCCAAGATGGCGGATTGAAGGCTTGGCAAAGCGTTTCGGCTCAGAAGCTTTCTAAAAATTTCTTGCTACTATATTTAAATTTACCTGTATCGATGCTGAAGAGTAGAGGACGTAGTGCCACTGGAGCCTTGCGGCGCTCTGACCCAGCTGCTTTCGGCAGCATTGATCGGCTTTTGCGCCAAATGCAGGACATCGCTGGAGCGTCGGATTCCCTGTTGGAGACGCACCGGGACGAGGTGGAAGCCACCTTGAGCCCCGACGCTGGAGTGCCTTCCCCTCCTCCCTAGAGCGCAAGTTCCCCACGGGTTGAGGAACCATCCAGAGTTGATGTGAGACTCTTCCCTGAGGCTGATGGCAACGAATCGGGGATCTTGAAGGGGGATTCTCTGCATTTGCATTGGAACCTGGGGATTTACCAGCACCACTTTTGACTTGTGAGCAGGAGACCAGCAGCCACAAATGAATTTCAGCTGGTGAGGAAATTCTTACTTCTAAAAAAGCTCTTTATACATTGGAAAAAAAACCAAGAAATAACTCTTGAGACTATTTGGGACTTAGTGCCAAATTTGACTAAAATTATTAATCCTCAGCTCTCTCAGTTAGAGCATAAAGTTAATAGTCAAGAAAAAGAAATTGAGAATATTAAAGTTGACTTACAAGATTTGAAAAATTCAACTTTGAATTCTTCCCAAGAAGCAAAGGCTTCTAAACAAATTACCGAAACACTTGTGAGAGATAATATTAATTTAAGGAGAAAATTGGAGTATTTAGAAAATTTTTCTCGTAATAATAATCTTAGATTAATTAATTTTCCTAGAGTTGCGGCAGTAACTCCTAGAGATATGTTGAAAGAAGCGTGGGATGAACACAGAAGATTTAGAATCAGAAAATAATATTAAAGATTGAACTAGGCCAGTTACTGGGCAGACTTGTACGGTCTGCGTCTATGTATGGCCATTTGGAGGAGGATGGGCAGGGGAGGGCTTCAATGGCTGGGAGGGTGTAGATGGGCTGGAGTAAGTCTTAACAGAGATTTCGGCAGTTGGAACCCAAGCACAGCACCGGGTAAAGCTTTGGATTCTCGCCCAGAAATAGCTAAGAAGAAAAAAAAAAAAAAAATTTTAATTGAATCAGGTTGGGCAGACTGGATGGACCATTCGGGTCTTTATCTGCCGTCATCTACTATGCTATATGAAAGAGACACTGGAAATTTCTGAGGATATGCTGCCGCCAATTACCCAAGGGTATAATTTATCAATGAAAAGGGAAGAAAAGTTAAAGGAAGAAGATGATCAATGAGTACTTAATATTTCTACAATTTTGGAACTTTCAGATAGCGAACTTGCAAAACCGGCAACACTCCTCTTAACAATTGCCCTAACACTAGATAAGAACTGGCTATTGAGACTTTTCTTTAAGAATAAACAGAAAGACTTTCTAGGGTATAAAATACAAATGTATCCAAATTTGTCACAAGATACACAAAAACGTCAATGTGAATTCTTGTTGTTAAAGCCGGGAGTTATTGCTCTTGGGGGCGACTTATTTTCTTCATCATCCATGTAAATGTGTGATAGCGTATCAATCGCAAAAATATGTTTTCTTTGATCCTAGTCAACTGATAACCTTCTTGTCAGCTGCTCGCCTGAAAAAAGGAGAGGATATATGAAGTACTTATAGATTTTGATTTCCTGCCTCAGCCAATAACCTTTATTTTATCTTTACTTTTCTTTGTTATTATCTCGCTGATTTCTACATCTTGGTTCTAATATTGAGGACTTGAGTTAAAGTTAAGCTATATTAAGCTATCTTGGAATAGTGGGTTAGTAGGATATAATTGTACTTTATTTGCGGCTTAACATTATCTTTCTGTACAAGTGTTAACTTGATTGTAATTGAAAATTGATAAATAAATAAAATAAAAAAATAGGCGCTATGCATGTTAGGCGTGGGCATGGCTGCATGTTAGGCGCCTTGTTGCAGAATCGCTGCTCTTAAGCGTGCTTAAGCACTTAGCTAGGCGCCTAACTTTTAAGTGTGCCTAGAGCTGGCCTATTTACTGGGCGCCTATTTACTGGGCGCTTCTACAATAGGTGCCGCTCAGCGTGATTCACTAAACAGCACCCAATTGGGCTTGAATTGCGCTGAACGGCGCCTAACTTTTAGTCGCTGCTTATAGAATTTGGGCTTGAGTGCTTACAGAGGAATTAAACTTGGATGTCCTAATATGCAACAAACCTCTAGTCTCTATTGACAACCCTATCAGAAGTCCAATGCCATTCATGAAATGCACTGAACATGCCTCTGGTGTGCCCAGTGCCACAGACGTCATGCCATTTTTCACGTTGAACAGTTGTTACATAGGAATCCGCCTGTTGTGATTTTGAACAGGTTGTCTTATAAGAGCAATGTTTTTGTAACAGCAATTATTCATACAGGAAGCAATATTTGCAAAGGTATTCTAAATACAGAGTATCTTATAACTAGATTTACAGTCCATACATGAGAAGGAACTTGCTGAGCCTATGAAAAGAAAATATTCTTATGCACGGCACAGTCTCTTCTCTAGTCTTTTTCCTCCCATTATTTCTCCAAAACAAAGGAAGAAATAAGGTTTGTATAGTGAAACCTTCATCAGGCCATTTTGTCTGGCTTAGCTGAACCCAATGCACTGTATGCTGTTCCTCCTCTACCATCATAGCACTGCAATTTAACTCCATCTATTTGACAGAACAGTTCTGATGTTCATTTGTCCTTGGACCGAATCACATATACCTTCAACCTCCAAATCATTGATTTACGCTACCCAAACTCATAAATCCCTACATGAACTTCTTGTATTATTTCTCAGTCCTTTTATATCTTAGAACTTTTCTGTGCCATTGGCATTGTCTCACATTGGAACATCTTGATCTTCATAGCACAGTGCAGAAAAATAGCTACAGCCCCACCTTCCATTCAAAAACTATTTTATATACTTTTTTTGACAATGTAGTTTTTGTCTGTCTGTGTTCTGGTCATGTTTCTGTTGTTTGATGCAACCTTGCCTATAATACCTATTTTTGTAGAAAAGCTAATTGACCTGATGGCAACTGAGCAGTGACAATATTCGCCACACAGATTTCCTCGTGTCTCTTAAAGTCACTGGATTAAAAAGGAGGCTTAGTTCACGCCCATAAACTGTGGCTTGGCCATCCAAGAACAAGCTGCAACATCCTGAAAAGAATGATTTCTGTGAGACTGTCAAAAAGGAACATACCGTCCATTTGCCAGGATCCCGGCGCGCCTTCCTCCTGAGAGTTAAACATGTCTGAATGTTGGGCAGCAGGCATGCAAAGCAAGAGAGAGAGGCAGCCACAGCTACGAAGGAACGGCATTCAAAAGCCAGACTGACTGGCCAGCGCTAGATATTTCAGCTGGTGTCAGACATTTCAGCCACACATTCCGGCTGGAAAGTTGCTTCTGCAGCACTATTCCCGGTGGTGCCTCAACTCATAATCGATAACCAGAGCAAAAATGATCTGGGCATAGATTAACCAAATTCATCCCATATCGTGTATAGTTTGACAAAAATCGGAGCTATTCCTATCAAACCTCTCTTTTTCAGATTATGGGCTATTACATATAAAATTGACAGATAAATCAAATATCCTATTTGGAAAGCACCCCATTTTACAAGATGGTTCCTCTAAGTACTCAGCACATATTGTACTGAACTAAAAAAGGGAATCAGTCAGTGTACTAACAACACAACTGTTACTTGTTCTCCTGCAAAAGCAGTCTTACTTAGTGGTTCCCAACCCTGTCCTGAAGGACCCCCCAGGCCAATCGGGTCTTCAGGCTAGCCCTAATAAATATGCATGAGAGAGATTTGCATATATTGGAAGTGACAGGCATGCAAATCTGCTCCATGCCTATTCATTAGGGCTAGCCTGAAAACCCGATTGGCCTGGTGGGAACCACTGGTCTTAACTAAAACAGATTTGGTGTTGTAACCAACATTTGATTTCAGTCTTTTCAATTTCTCCCAGCTGTTCATAGCCTAGTTTTAAAATGAAGTACAAATCCAGAGCTAACCTCTTTTGCCCCTCTAAAGAATGGCATCCCACCGTTCCCAGGGCTTCAGCTAGCTTAGAAATAGGAAGCACAAACCTCTGACTTTTTGATCGACTGCAGCTGATAAAGTAATTAAGAAGTAAGAGAATAACTGGACAGAGAGCAGTTCTAAAATTAAAGCAGCAGTGCAACTTACTTTCCTCAGAAATATCTGGTTATTTCATGCCCCCTGGTTGTCTTGTGCTTATGGATTTTCTTTTTATATATTAAGCAATAAAAAAATGAAGTATTTTTTTCTATAATGAAATGGAACCCTCATAATTCCCAGTGTTCCAAAAATAAATAATTTCTTCCCATAGGCTGTTGTTCAGTTGATGCTTTATTTAGATTTGGGATGATGATAAGCATTTGAGGACCAGGTACCCTGAAAATGGCTAAATAAAGGATTTTGTTTTGTTTTTTATTTCAAATAAGTTACTTTAGGAATGAAATAAAAATGTTTAAAAAGGGTATCTACTGACTGACATGGTAATTTTCAAAAGCATTTCCATGTGCCCAATACACAACGTATGTGTAAATTTACCCAGGCTGAGCAGAAGGTTTACATTTTTGTACATACTTTTTAAACTTATGCACATGTGCATGGTCAGGAGCAGATGAAAATGTAACTGCGTAAGGTCCCAGGGGTAATTTTCCCAAAAAGAAGTATGCAAATAATTACGTTTTGAGAAAGTGAACACAGAGAAAAGTATGTGGGTACATAGTAATAAAAATGCCAATCCCCGCCATTTAAAAAAAAAAGTTTGATTATACTGCTGCTTTCTGAAATAGAACATTGGCTGTCCAGATCCTAAGTTGATACATCATTTGCTGAAAGCTCAGTGTTGAGAATGCACCAAGCCACTGAAGCTACAGTTTTGTGGATAGAAAACACGAGACAAAGCATGGTGCCTTGAGTCATCCAGCGCAACTTAAAATAGCAGACATCTTTTAAGGTGGAAGTTTTAAGACTAGATGTACAATTAATTTCATAAGGATTCTAGACTCTACGATGGAGTTGTGTAAGGACAGTGCAGTAAGGCCCCGGAGAAGATGAAGCCATTGGTCTATAGAAAGGAGCAATGATCTCATCAGTAGTACTGGAGTTTCAAAACTAAGAGACTGCAACAGGAATCTGCAGCAGGCGTTATTGATTGCGACTCTCATGGGGCAGAAGCATAGGAAGATCGCTCCTGCCCTGCTTCACTGCTAGATCACCAGGGTTTTAAAGGTAAGGTCTACAGGGGTCACAGAGGTTGGAGGGAGATGGGGTGGTCTTGTGTGAGATGGCTGGGACAAGATAAGGGAAGGATCGCTCTTGTCCCAGCTTACCGCTGGACCAACTGGGCATAAAGCAAGTTTGTAGTGGGCATTGGAGGCTGGGAAAGAAGGAAGGAAATAGGGAAGAAAGGAGGAATGGGTGCAAGGCAGGACATTTGAATGTAAACATCCCCCACCTAACCCCAGTTTATATTTGAGTTAACATTTTTTTCCTCCTTTTCGGGGAAAAAAGTATACCTCGGTTTACGTATATTTGGGTCAGTTTATATTTGAGTAAATAAATACAGTACATAATTAGATCCATGATCAATGATTGTTATTGTGATTTTCTCTAAGGCATGTCATAGCATATAAGTACATGCTCCACTAAATAACTTGTATATCTACCAAAGAAAATTTTGGAGTACTTCATGATCTAGGAAATATCACAATATATTACTCAGTTATGCTGTAGACAAGCTTATATAACCTTAGAATGGCTCAGTTGATATCTTT
Organism: Geotrypetes seraphini; assembly: GCF_902459505.1. Lineage (NCBI taxonomy): Eukaryota > Metazoa > Chordata > Amphibia > Gymnophiona > Dermophiidae > Geotrypetes > Geotrypetes seraphini. The sequence goes on along the minus strand of NC_047093.1, from coordinate 60,016,909 downwards.
GGTTTGGGATTGTTTTTAAAGTATGTTTTATTGTATGCCATGTGGTGTTAGGCAAGAAATTATTTATTTATTTAAAAAACTTACAGCAGTGATTTTTGAAAACATTCAATAGTAGGCCTGCTTTTTTTCTATTAAAACAACCAAAGCCACTGCTTCTTCCTAGAATAATTTGCCCCCATAGTATTTGGGGACCTATGGAAACATAACTAACTACACAAAATTATTTAAGTTAATGGGAGAGCTGGGATTTGGGTTAACCCCTCCCCCCCAGTACTTCCTGATGCCCAAAGATACTACGAGAGAATATTTCCTCCTTTATATCTTTCTTCTACCTCTGAAAACAAGTGGCTTCTTATATTTATTGGGGTTTAGCTTTACGCATCATTCCACCTTAAACATTTGTGACTTTCTCTTTGGTGCAGAGACAGTGACTTCAAAGGCAAGGATTAGTCAAACATGCAGGGTGATACGAGTTTGGCCATGACCAAAGCAGAAGGTACCGATGTGCTCTGATTGAGACTGGAGACTGGGTTAGGCACTTACCAGGGAACCTCGCTTGTAATGACTATACCATGTGCCAGGCACCTCTTTGGGCCAGCGGGCCAGTTTACTCTGTAAAATATGAGACGAGTTAAAGAAACCAGAAACTGGGTTTAGATCTTACCAGTTTACCACGCTTGAATTCACTGAACCAAGAGCCTGGGTTCTCCTTTGGCCAGGAAGTGATTCTAGCCTAAATTGTGAAGGGTGAGGGTGAAGAGGAAATAGACAAAGACAACAAGGTTACACTCAACAGCATGCTCTCAGAAATACACACTTAAAAGTGTTCGGCACAAAGCATTAAGATCCCCTTTTCATAAAATTTAAACCGATTACTAGCAAAATGAAGTTCTACCATTTGACTGGCACAGAAGTCTTTTGCATGTATTATCCATATATTCCAAAAGCTAAGCAATACGAAAAATAATGAACTTCCCTTCCCCAATCATGTGCCTGAAATTTATGCTCTGAAATGTAAAGGGAGCTGACTTTTAACATCACGGAATACAGCATTTAAATTCACTGTTATTAAGAGATACAAATCAGGAGCTGCACATTAAGTTACAGTAGCATCTATATTAATGTGTACTTCGTTAGAGAGCTTAAAAATGATAGGGTCAATGCTCACAGTGATTGATTTAAATGTCCAGAAATGGCTCCTGGCCACTTATATGACATATCCAGGGCTACCTGAGCACAATCAATGGCAGTTCGAGGGTGAAGTCAGAACTTATATAGTTAATTGCTAATATTCAGCACTTAACCGCATAATTTAACCACATAAATAGGGCCACATGAAACACAGTCCTAACTTTATGTGGTTAAATGCTGAATATTGCATTTAATAATAAGTCCAAGACCAAAATAACCTTCAGATAAGATGAAAATAGGAAGAAATTCTAGGAATAGGAAGGAATCCTTTCCAAAAGACTATAGACTTTAGTAATATTTAAAGTACCATTCATGTATATATATTTTTTTGAAAGGTGAAAAGACGTCAAGTGTTCACAGCCTTTGGAAAATGTCCTGTCAAAACGGCCACTTTGTGAACTGTCACTGGTCTCGTATATCTTTTTATGTTTTGACACTTCTCACAATAAAGTCTTTTTAATTAATGGTTTAGTTTTTCAGTATTTATTTTTTTATATAAAACTTTTCAGCTTCTTGAAAACTGAAGTACTTAGCTTTTTTGTAGTAGTAGTACTAGCAGCTCTGAGCTATAGAAAATGGCTTTAATAATAATAATAACTTTATTCTTTTATACCGCCATAACCAAAAGTTCTAGACGGTTTACACTAAAAAGATCTGGACAATCAGCGAAGTACAATAATATAGTAAAAAATATAAATATTTATAAAATAGAATTTCAATAATAAAACTCACTAAGTAATAAACTTATCGAACAAAGTGGTCTTAATTAATTTCTGAAAACTGCCATAGGATAACATAGCTTGCTGAATACATTTACCTAACCAAGATTGTTGCCTACCAGCTTGAAATGTTAAGGTCCTATCTAAGAAGGTCTTATATCTAAACCCATTAATTTTTGGATAAGCAAATAAGTAGAAGTTTCTAGTTTCTCTTGATGGTCTATGCAACACAAAATGAGGAAAAAGGTAAGCTGGAGACAATCCCGATATCAGCTTAAAGCAGATACGGGAAAATTTGAATAATACTCTTGCCTCTAAAGGCAGTCAATGAAATAAATGATAATATGGACCAGCTGTATTCTGATGTGAACAGCTCTCAGCTGGTTTACTTGCTGTACTTTATTTTGCTCAATGGAGCATCCCCGTTTCACTCAGATACGAGCTTCCTCAGGAAAGATTCAGCTATACAGGCTGATGATTCAAAGCCAATTAGCCATCATTTAACCTCGCGCTCAGCCAAAATCACCTGACAGGGAGAACCCCCCTCACCCCCCCACAAACATACAAAATACTGTAGAGAAAAAATGGATTGAATATTTCACTTAACCACGCAAGTTTTAACTGACTGCGTATGCCCGGGTTAATTAATACTAGTGCCCAGGCATGGCCAGGCATTGGATATATGGGGATAAAACTGGCTGCAGCCAAAAGAAGCTGACCCCCCCACACCCTCTCGGCTGAATATTTACCCCAATGTTTTGTTAAAGTGAGAAAGCCTCAGAACGTTAAAGATGGGTGAACTGTACATTTTAAAGAAAGTTTTACCTATTTTGATTCAGCAGAAGCAAATTTGGTGATATTTTATTTCTATTTTCCACACAGTAATTACACTTTTCAAAGCAGATTACAATTTCACATTCATAATAACAACATTAACAAACCTAACTGCAAAACAATAAAATCCACAGCAGCAACCAGCACTATCTTTCTTCACAATACATGCCTGAACTTCTCAACAAACAAATATGATTTCAACTGTTCCTGAAGAAGAACATATTTCTCTTCTGACTGCATTATCTTAGGAACTGTATTCCATAGGGTGGGCTGGCAACCCAAAGCGTCACCTACCCAGTTGCTGACTTAGCCACTTTCAGATCTGCCATCATCATTATACAGTATTATCCTACTTGGATGAAGGAGCTACAAAGGGACACATCACTCAAAGCTCCTCCTTCAGATATACAAACCCTGCCCCCAAGAAAAGACTCAAGTGCAGGCAGTCCCCAAGTTAAGAATGAGTTACGTTTTTAAAGTTATTCTTAAGTCAGATTTATATGTAACTCAGAACATGTCCCATTCCCTCCCCCTCTCCAACTGGTTTGGAACATGTTCAGATTGTTAGAATTTATTACTGAATAATCCTCGTCTCATCTTTTCAGTCATAGAAATATTCAAGGAAAGTTGCTCTTTGGGGTTTCTTCCTTGCCTCTAAAGGTGTTTCTTCTCTTTGTGTTCCTCCTCAATTTGCCTCTCTTTTTACATTTCAAAGATCCTAAAAAGAATTTTTCCACTGGGGCCATTTCTCTGCCACGTCTGCATAAAGGAAGTGACATCATAGGAAGCAAACACAGCAGAGGAAAGGCCACCAGTGGGGCCAACCTTGAGCATCTAAACACTATGCTTGCCGACCAGTCGCTGCCACTTTGGGAAGGCCGTGGGGAGGGGAGTACCAGAGATGTCAGCCTTGCCTGGTGAGAGGGAGAGGGGAATGAGAGAGGGTAACCACATTCATAAGTATAAGTCTGATGTAAGTCGGACATTTGTAACTCAGTGACTGCCTGTATAATCCTCAAAGAGTAGCAACATTCCTTGCTACCAATCCAGGGCAAGCAGATCTTGCCCCATGTCTTTCTCAATAACAGACTATAAGAACATAAGACAGATTATATCCAATCACCCACCAGTTTTAAACAAGAACTTAGCACAAATGAAAAATCAGCCACCTTCTACACTGGGATCATCACATGAATGTTGGCTGTATAAACATACACCCAGCCTTGTCTTTACACATAAATCTAAAGGACTAAGTGACTGGATGGGGGTAACTGTCCTTATTCTCACCAAGCAAAAATTCAGCTTCTCGGCAGTGAAACTGGACAGGCTTCATTTTGCATGTGTAGCCAGAGAATAAACAAAAGATATAGGATACTAACAGCCTAAATTTCTATAGTGTTTGGATTAGAAAATAGCTGTTTAGGTTCATGTGTGCAAAACTGTGATGGTATTTTGTAAAGGACCCATTGAATATAGACATTTTCATCATATCCACAGAGTACTACAGAAAATAAATTTATATTTAGCAGCATATACTGTATATTCCAAGACAACATTTTACAAAAGTACATATTAAAAAACTGAGTGGCCTCTCTTGGGAACTTTGCACATGTAAGTAGTGGCATGTATACTGTACATGGTCAAGTCATATTATTAAGAACACGCCTACCTCTGACATAAGGGACACACAGCCAATGAACGAACACACGTTCATTGGCTGTTTGGGTATATAAGGTGGGATACCAGCAGGTTGCCAATATAGGAACTGTGGCTGTCATGGCGAAAAAAGATGATTTATCAGACATTGAAAAAGGCATAATCATCGGTTACCTGGTCAAGGGCGGTAGCATTTTGGAAACGGTAGAGTTTGTGAACTGTTCATAGGCTGCTGTGGTTAAAGAGTACCGTGAGTGGATGAATGGAACCTTTTTGAGAACCCGACATGGTAACCGTGGGGCAGCACGAGCCATCGATGCGAGAGGTGAACACTGGCTACACAGGTTGGTGCAGGCCGATTGGCTCGCTACCATGGAGCAACTCACCATTCAAATAAACCAGGGGGTTTCCAGATGTATGCAGTGAACCTTGTTGTGAACAGGGCTCCTGAGCAGATGGCTGGTGACTGCACCTATGCTCATGAGGGTTTATTGCAAAAAACAACTGATATTTGCATAGGAATACCAGCATTGGATTTAAACTGACTGGCCTTCTAATAAGAACATAAGCAATGCCTCCACTGGGTCAGACCTGAGGTCCATCGTGCCCAGCAGTCCGCTCATGCGGCGGCCCAACAGGTCCAGGACCTGTGCAGTAATCCTCTATCTATACCCCTCTATCCCTTTTTCCAGCAGGAAATTGTCCAATCCTTTCTTGAACCTCAGTACCGTTCTCTGCCCTATTACGTCCTCTGGAAGTGCATTCCAGGTGTCCACCACACATTGGGTAAAGAAGAACTTCCTGGCATTTGTTTTGAATCTGTCCCCTTTCAACTTTTCCGAATGCCCTCCTGTTCTTTTATTCTTTGAAAGTTTGAAGAATCTGTCCCTCTCTACTCTCTCTATGCCCTTCATGATCTTGTAAGTCTCTATCATATCCCCTCTAAGTCTCCTCTTCTCCAGGGAAAAGAGACCCAGTTTCTCCAATCTCTCCAATCTTAAGCTCCATCGAATAGATGGACATTGGCATGTCAGGTGTTAAACTGCTGAGAATAAACTCCAAACAACCATTGTTGGACATATACAAGCTGGTGGCGGCAGTGTTATGGTCTGGGTTTTCTTAGTAAGGTCTGGGTCCTTTGATACCTTTGAAAGGCACTCTCAACTGATATGGGTATCTCTCCATCCTTGCCAATCAAATACACCCATACACATTGACAGTCTTCCCTTTGGCCGATGGGATCTTTCAACAGTACAATGCAACATGTCATACCACCAGAATTGTTTGCAAGTGGTTCTTAGAGCATGACCAAGACTTCCAGCTACTTCCCTGGCCTCCGAATTCCCCAGACTTTAATCCAATCAAGCACATTTTGGACCACCTCGATCGATATGTTCGATGACTGGATCCAACATCACATACCCGTCAGCAACTGTCAAATGCACTGCAGTCTGCATGGCTCCAGATATTTCTAGCAACCATCTAGCATCTTATTGAGTCACTCCCATGGCATCTGGCTGCTGTCCATGCTGTTAGAGGTGGTTATTCTGGATATTAGCAGGTGATCGTAATAACATGGCTCGATCATGTATATATGAGAGTTTCACTGCTTACACATGTCTATGCCACTGCTTAACTATGTAAGCAGTAGAATTTGCAAAATTACACAACCGAAGAAAGACAATTAAGGTGAAGAGTTCTAAAACTCACATTTTGGGCATTTTGAGGTGGTTCCGAACACTAAAGATGCAAACATAATCCCCCCTTCAATCACTCATCCAAATTCCATGTTCAAACAAGCAGTTAACCAGTAGTTTTGCTTGACTTGGAGCATGTGTAAAAGGGGGATTTTTGAAGTATATATGTACTGCTGTTGCAAAATATGAAATACATATACCGATCAATATTCAGCCAATGGAAGTGAGCATTTCCTTACACACTGACTACCACGGGCAGAATTAGGCTCTGATAGTGCAGTATCATATCTAGTCACTAGCATTGAATATTCAGAACCAATCAGACTGCTTCTTGTTTCTGGGACCCATGCGAGTCTCAGCCAGTATTCATTTGGAGCCCACTTAAGCCTTTTGTGCAGATCTTGGCTGAATATCAGCCAAGATCTGCATTAGGGAATTTACTATACCCTTTCCTACCCCTTCCCTGAAGAACAGCGACCCCCTTCTTCCCTCCCTCCTCTCATACCCATACCACTAGTAGGCTGCTCTGGACCTACTGTTCCCACCCTGGTCCTGCCTAGACCAGCTCCAGCATCAAAATGGCTGCTGTGACCTCTAGCAGCAGCCTCACAGTAGTGTGATAATACAGTGAGACTACTGCTAGAGGTCACAACAGCCATTTTGATTCTGGAGCCAGTCTGGGAAGCAGTGACTGGGCACTGATCATGCCCTGAAGACCATGACTACCAGTAGGCCTGAGGGGGAGGGGGGCCCTGTTCTTCAGAAGAGAGGAAGGGGATAGCATAAGTAGCTTCTGGCCAGTACCCAGAAGTTATGTGGGTGCCAGCCAATATTCAGTGCTGGGACCCACATAGCTAATTGGGCATGAAGGACTGAATAAATACCAGTCCTAACATTGCCTGGTTAGCAATGTGGGCACTGGATAAATATTGCTGGCATCTTCCTAACTCTGTCCCCTATAATGTTCTTCTCCTGCTCACTTTCATACATAGCCAACTAGTGTCAATATTCAGTGGCACTGCTGAGTTAAATTCTGTTGACTTGCTAAATATTGGAGGCAGAGTGACTAAGCACAATTTGAGTGGGCAGAAGCCTCTCCTGTCCACGTAAATCACTTGAATATCAGGCCAAACCACATACCCTTATTTGTTCATGCCACAACATCTGTGCATAAGTAGCACCAGTTCCAAAATTACTATGTTTTGCATATATGATAAATTATACATATACTGTAAATCAATTTTCTACATGTTTACATGATGCCTAAGTCTTCTAAAATTGCCTTCTAAATGTTAAGAATCTACAGGCACAGTATCCCTTAAATGGTCTACACACTAGTGAAAAGGTTACCGTATATACTCGAATATAAACCGGGATTTTGGGGTCAAAAATTTTGCCCAAAAATGGGGGTCCCGGTTTATATTTGGGTCATCCCCCAGTGCCCACCCAAAACCCTCCCGGACTTCCTGCAGGCCTGCCTTAGGCCGGGACAGGAGAGATCCCTCCCATCTCCTGCCCCTGCCCCTAATAATTACCACCCTCCCTCCTTCCCTCCCACGCGTACCTGTTTCCTTGTGGGTCCAGGGTGTATCCCATGCTGAAATCTTGAAGATTGTAAAGGTAGCCAGCAGCGCACCCAGGCCGGCACACAGGAGCGAACTTTTCATGCTCCAGGCCGGCCCTATACCGCTCCTTGATAGGCGGTTCTCATGGCAGCCTATCAAGGAGTGGTGCAGGGCCACCCAGGAGCATGAAAAGCTCGCTCCTGTGTGCTGGCCCGGGTGCGCTGCTGGCTAGCTTTACAATCTTCAGGATTTCAGTGCGGGATACACGCTGCACCACCAGGGAACAGGTATGTGAGGAAGGGAAGAATGGAGGGTGGTAACTATTAGTGTCGGCCGGGGCAGGAATTGGGAGGGATCCCTCCTGTCCCAGCCTACCACTACGTGGTTTAAGTTAAGGGGAATGGTTAATCTGCTGGCTGGGTTAGAGGGCAGAGGGAAATATGGGATAATCAAGCCATTGTGACAACATTGATGAAGTTGGCTCTTTTTAGGGGGAAAAGGGTACATGGAAGGAAGGTGAGACAGTGTTCAGAGCCTGGCAGGGAGGGGGCTTGGTTCACAGCCTGGTAGGGAATGGGACTGAGTGCAGGGCAGGGAGAGAAGAGGACTGGGTACAGAACTTGGCAGGGAGGGGGGCTGAGTGCAGAACCTGGCAGGGCAGGATACTTGAATAGTAAGCAGCCCGACTTATATTCGAGTCAACCTTTTTTTTTTTCTTTTTTTTTCCTCCTTTTTGAGGGAAAATGGGGGTCTCGGCTTATATTCAGATCGACTTATATTAGAGTATATACAGTATATCAAACACTGGATCTAGTTTTTCCAAAGATGGTGATTGGAAGAAAGGACCTACTACTTGAAGACATAGGGCTCCTTTTACAAAGGCGCGCTAGGGCCTTAACACGCGAAATAGCGCACGCTAAATTGACACGTGCGCTAGTCGCTACCACCTCCTTTTGAGCAAGCGATAGATTTTCGGCTAGCGGTGCGTGCGTTAAAAACGCTAGCGCGCCTTTGTAAAAGGAGCCCATGGTGTTGCTAAAGGAATCACTGGCAAACAGCGTGCCAGATTTTAAGGCCAAATTGGATAGACATGTGGGATCTATTCGCAGAGATAGATAGGGAGGGTCCTTGGGGTGGGCAGACTGGATGGGCCGTGGCCCTTATCTGCCATCTATTTCTATGTTTCTATGTCAATCAGATAAAAACTGTGCTGTTGACTTAAAACAATCCTTGACCCCTTTTCTATGAAAATCCTTAAAGGTCAAAAACCTAGACTGCTCAAGTTGCTTGCTGTTCATTCATAACATGTCATGTTTCCTGGGTTGATCTTTCACCCACTGTTTAATGAACTCCTTCGCTCTGTTTGGAACTCTCTTCTATGAACACAGCTGGAGCCAGCGCCTGAGCAGATAACCGTGTTGCCTTGGAAACCATTTCTACACAACTGCAAACATAATAGGCTTCTAGAACAAAAGTGGTCCAAAGCTTTGCAGCTATTTTTGTTTGGCTGCAAAAGAAACTGAAATGGCCCTCAAATATTTCTGATATCTGATATCACTTAACACATCAATGCAGAAGAAAACAAACATACATACATATATGTAGGTTCCTCACCAGTTTTATAGACATTGGGACCGATACTCAGATTGTGGGAGTTAACCAGGTCAGTGCTGAGCTTGGATAATCAATAGCGGGCTGTTTCCAGTGACCGGCACTGAATATCTGGTCTATTTCTGGCCAGCTCAAATTTAGCCAGCTAAGTTGATTTTAAGAACTGGCCAGCTAAGTTTACAATGGCCAAAGATAGACCACCTACTTATGTGGCTGCTAAATGTAGCCAGCTAGCGCTATAAATTTCACAGAAAGCCAGCTAAGTTACACAACATAGCTGGCTAGCTGCTAAGCAGCCATCTCACATTGAATATTAGTGGTTAGGTCGCCTAGTTCTATTTAACAATCCAAGAGTCATTCCTGCTGGTTAAACACTGCTTCTGAACTCATTGGATGAGAAAGTTAAAACATCGTACTGCCTCTGCACAGGAATTTGAGTGCGTACAATAACCATTGAGGTTACTTTCTGATATCCAGAAATTTAAGAAGGGTTTGAACACAACCTTGTTTATGGAGGCTTTTGATTGAGTAGGCTGGGATACTAATTATGCCCACTTTAGATGAGTTTGTTTTATTTGTGTGTTTTATGAAAATTATTTTTGTATTTTGTAAGCCAATTAGGTTTAAGTGGGTTAGAGGTCCTTTAATTAAATAAATAAATAAATTTATCTACCTGAGTATGAAAAAAAGTAGCAAGCATGTTGAAACAAGTCTGTGCATGTTGTGACATGTCTCAAGGTTACTCATGCACAGCTGTAGCTCAGTGTGAGTCTAACATTCCAAGAGACAGGATGTCAGGAGAGTCCTCATGTGACTCAAGTAAGAAACTGCTAGATTTGGAGCAGGTACAGTTTTTAAAATAATTCATGAAAATTTGGGCATGTCCAAGGTTAGTGCAAGATGGGTTTCAAGAATGTTGATGCCATATGAGAAGGCCACAAGGCTCCAGTGCTGTCAGGAGAACTTGGAGATGCTCCATGAAGACCAAGTTAATTTTTTTTTCATTGTTTGGTGATTGGAGATGATTTTGGGGTCTATCACAGAGATCCTGAGTCCAAAATGGAGCCAATGCAGTGGAAGCACAAGTCATCCCCCAGCCCCAAAAAGTTCAAGACAGAAAAATCTGTAGGCAAATTCATGGCAACTGTCTTCTGGGATGATGAAAGACTTTTGCTTCTGGAGTTCAAACCACACAAGACAACCATAACCGGGGAGAGTTACACCAATACAATGATCACTTTGCTGGAGTCAATCAAGGAGAAAACATGAGGAAAACTCACAGCCGGTGTGCTGCTTCTTCATGACAATGAACCGGTGCACATGTCATGACAATCACAGGTTGCCATCCGAGAATGTGGACAGCAGTTTTCAAGTGATGAAGATGTCCAGGAATTTGAGACTTCCCGGTTTGAAGGTCAAACAGAAGAATTCTTTTCAAAGGGGTTAATGTCATTGCAGGAAAAGTGGATGAAGTGTATGGAGCTATCAGGGGACTATATTGAAAAATAAAGCAAAAAATTTTTGAAAACTCTTTTCTTTCCTAAGATAAAATTATTGAACGTCCCTCATAGCTTGATTAGTCTCTGTATGGAATCTTTCTAACAAACATCGTGGTCACTGCTGAGGCAGGGAGAAAAGGGATTCACTTAAGGCTATTACCTTATTCTGTGTCTATGGAAAAGTCTTTGATGAATCAAGCCTAGAATGTGATATCTCCCTTCTCACAATGAGCTGTGTATTGTTTCACACAAGAGACCTAAAAATTAGAGCCTATCTGATACCAAACTGATCAACTTAACAATTTAAGAGTACTTTAGTTTGGTTCTTCAAGCAGCATGAAAGATCAATACACCTGTCAATGGGACTGCTATTCTGTATGAATTTTATAATCTAGATGACTCAGATGATAATTGTTTTAAAAGGATTTAGCTGTCTAAGAATGCACAATGGCCAAATATTACTGCCTAGTTCCACTAACTGGCCATGTTTTAGCCACTTTCAAAATAGGGATTATACAGGCTCCATTTCCATTTAAACTTTGACATACAACTTTCCCCCATGGTTATCAAAGCAGTAAAAAAATAAAAAGGGGTTTCTAGTAACAAACCCAGGTAGATTCATTAAATAAAACAAAATTTGCCCTCTTTCCCTTATAATCCCACATGGAGAAATGGCAGGAGCAATATGCTTTCCTACCAACATACCTGTACTAAATATTCAAAAACACATATGTTCTAGGTAGCTTCTATTTGAAAATTTGGAAGTTACATGACTCAAGACCTTCTGTGTCCCAGGAAAATGCTCAGATATTAGATAGAGGCCAAAGCTGCAAATCTCTCCACACATACACATACATATATACATATCACAGATAATGGAGAAAGATCACAACTTTAGTGCCCCAAGGAAAGATCTAGATGGAGGCTGGATGTTCACCTTCACAACAGAGTTAAGCTGCTGTAGTCAAGGTCCCCATCAAAAATAAATAAGATTAAAAGCAATGCATTCACTAACGTTATTGTGGCATCTGCAAAAATCAGCCATCAACTACTATTTAAAATGTAAAATCTACAGCTTTGAACCTACCCCTTCGGATTTCTTATCAGGGAAGATACAGGTTTCTCCACCAGCTGTGAAATTACAGTAAACTTTGAAAGAGTCCCTTGAACAGCCTTGGTTAGGATCAATCCAGTATTCACCTGGATTCGAGAAAGAAGAGAAAATAGCAGATAAATTATTTTTATCTCACTGTCTTCTAAAACAGTGGCAATTTCAACCTGTGCTGAATAGACTTGATATCTCCTTTTATCCTATAATATATTTAATGCTAGTGTTTAAGCCTGTTACATTAATGGGTGCTAGTAAAGCCTCCTTCCCTCACATGTCCCCTATTTTCAGCCCCAGCTCCAAACCCATTTCCCCCCCCCAGCCCTCTTCTCCGATCTTTTCCCTTTCAGCTTCCAGCCCCAGCTTCCTTTTTTCACCAGCAGCATTTCCCTACCCCCCCACTTCCCTGTGCAGCAGCAGCAGCATTCCCTCCCCCTCCATTTCCCTGTGCAGCAGCAGCATTTCCCTCCCCCCACTTCCCTGTGCAGCAGCATTTCTGTTTGTTTCTGGCTTCCGACGCAGGTGCGGCTCATGAGAGGAGCCACCGCGGCGGCTTTGAACTTAAAAATAATTTTGGCAAGGGACTGTAAGGGAGCCGGCCAGACCACGGGCTGCGCTGTGTTAGACGGAGTGAGGATGGGAGGGGGAGTCGACTCCATGAGTCCTTCTTAAGGTGCCTCTGCATGTGCAGAAGAAACCACCGCTGATTCCTTCTACTGCGCATGCGAAGCCATGGAGCTACAGAACACTGATCACGCAGGTAGGAGTGTGCATGCGTGTATAGGATTTTATTATTAGTGATTATACAAACACTATCTAATGTTCATAAGCACACATAACTACACGTAAGAATGAACTATCTGTGTCCAACTGATTGGAAAGACCTTCTCAAATGTGTGCACTAGAGAGCATAATTTGAGGTTGTAGGGAGGAAGACTCAGGAGCAATGTTAGGAGAAATTCTTTTTCACGGGGAGGGTTGTAGATGCCTGGAATGCCCTCCCAAGGGAAGTGGTGGAAAGGAAAACAGTGATGGAATTCAAAAAAGCATGGGTTAAACAAAGAGGATCTCTAATTAGAAAATGAAGAATGTAAATTAAAGAGCTAAGGCCAGTATTGGACAGGCTTCCACAGTCTGTGTCCCATATGTGATGATTTGGTGTAGGATGGGCTAGGGAGGGCATCGATGGGAACTCCACTAACTTGGAACATGAGGATGTTACTGGCCAGACTTTATGGTAGATATCCTGCAAACAAGATGGTTGGATAGGCTGGAGTGAGCTTGGATGGTAACTTCAGCATTTGGAACCTAGGACAATACCAGGTAGACTTTACAGTCTATGACCCAGAAATATTAAAGAAGAGACAAGTTAAATTAATCATGTATTTTTAATGGGTATAACTAATGGGCAGACACGATGGACCATTCAAGCCTTTATCTGCCGTCATTTACTATGTTACTATGTGCACCACACACACACTCTCTCTCCTCATATTCAAATTCATATAAGCTCAGCTCTTTAGTTTGCTTTTATCACCTGAATTTCAATTCTTTCTGCTGCATACTGAAAAGAGCATTTCTCTGTTTACCTCAGATAGAACTGGAGTTAATCTTCTGACAACTTCCTTAACTAGAGCTTTCTGCGACACATTTCCAGGCCCATGTGTCACATCTGGTAAAATGAGAGCTGCCTCTTTCTCATTTTAATCCCACCTTTGTTAAACCTCCTCAGTGAGGGCCTGCTACCTTAGCTTAAAACCTTTTGTTTTTGTATCTGGACATTTTATCTATCTGTCTTGGTTAAATTGTAAATGCCAAGGAAGAGGGACTGTCCGTTATGGGGGTGATTATTTGAAAATTACATATTTATATCTTCTAATTTATGCAGATAACTGTATTCAAAATAAGCAAAGAAACATTCCCCCTCTTCCTGCAAACATACAACAGATAAAATTACCCACAAAATGAGGGCAGTTTTATAAAAAGCCCATTTCCCAAGTGCTCTTTTAGGCACAGAAATGGTGCTGTGTACAACTGTTCATCATCCATTCATTGGATTTAATGGGACTAGCTGTACATATGTCAACGACTTTGTCTTCTACTGCTTATCTTTTGAAGACCTACCATCTGGAAAGTCTTTATGGCAGAGCTGCAGATCCTTACAGGTGCGAGCTGGGTTACTTTGAGTGCCCAGTGGATGCTTCATTTGCTCAATTTCCTGTTTCAGGGAGTTCAATGAGCCAAAGATTTCTTCCATGCCATCGGCATAATCCATATAATTGTCTGGGTTGCCCTCGTCGACCAGCTGGCTTGCATCTATGTTACGTTTTGCCCTCTTTGAAGCATGGATAGGCAATGGTTGAATGACTTCTCCAGGAGGACCCTTGGAAGAATATATGTCAGATGATCAGAATAAGCTTTTATATTGATACCAAGAACACTTACAAAGTCCTTGAAAGTCCCATTCCATAGTTGGCAGGTTCAGTATGAGTTAGGATTCCAGATACAGCTGGGTCATGCATGAATACAATGGCAGTTCAGGACCACTATTAAGCATATACTGTGTGTGTGTGTGTGTGTGTGTATATATATATCTATATATATAAAATCGGAGGTATGTATGTGTGTATGTATGTGTGTGTGTGTGTATGTGCCGCGATCACGCAAAAACGGCTTGACCGATTTGAACGAAACTTGGTATGCAGATCCCTCACTACCTGGGATGATATGTTCTGGGGGTCTCGCGGCCCACCTGCACACGTGGGCGGAGCTACAAACAGAAAATCAGATTTCACCCATTCATGTCAATGGAAAAAATGTAAAAAGCTGCCAATCTCACAGTAATTCACAAACGGCTTGACCGATGTGAACGAAACTTGATATGCAGATCCCTCACTACCTGGGGTGATATGTTCTGGGGGTCTTGCGGCCCACCTGCACACATGGGCGGAGCTACAAACAGAACATCAGATTTCACCCATTCATGTCAATGGAAAAAATGTAAAAAGCTGCCATTCTCACAGTAATTCCAACTACCTGGGGTGATATGTTCTGGGGGTCTCGCGGCCCACCTGCACACGTGGGCGGAGCTACAAACAGAACATCAGATTTCACCCATTCATGTCAATGGAAAAAAAGTAAAAAGCTGCCATTCTCACAGTAATTCAAAAACGGCTTGACCGATTTGAACGAAACTTGGTATGCAGATCCCTCACTACCTGGGGTGATATGTTCTGGGGGTCTCTCGGCCCACAACTCTATGTTGCTTGCTCAAGGGTGGGTTCACCCAACAATTTATATGTTCTTGCTCCTGGAGGTGAAACTAAAAATGTTGTTTATAATCACGTTTTGCGTTAGTTGTATTGTATTCATTTTGTCAAATATTTCACATTATAATTTGAATATTGTACTTTTTATTAAGCTGTAAAAAAATAATTTCATTCACCACTATAAAGTATCTTTATTTGAATCCATTTACAGTGTTATTGCTATAATTAAATACCCGTGCAACGCCGGGGCATCAGCTAGTATATATATATATATATATATATATATATATATATATATATATATATACATTCCAGTAGAAAGAAATTGCTAGTGTTGCTAGTTGCTTGAGTACCTGATTGTAAAACCGCTTAGATAACCTTGATAGGCGGTATATAATATCCTAATAAACTTGAAACTTGACCTCATATAACTGTGTGCATGGCAAAGGGATAGGCAATTATTACCAGACAGTGCATTTAAGGAATGTCAAAAACATAAGTTGTGGAGGGCAATGGAATCCCTTTAAAGCTGCTATCAATAATGGACTTTCAGCATATGTGCAGATGCACTTATGACTGGACATGTTCTGCCCCTTCTAGCAGATGTCAAAGGAGAAGGGAGGCCTTAAATGTTATAAATGCCAGAAGGTCCGCTGCAGCTATGGTCCTGGTCCTGGTCCTGATAGGGGCAACAACAGCGGTGACAGAAGGAGAAAAGGGAGAAGGTAGTAGATGCTTTGGATAGGAAAAAGAAATGCTGAACACCTGGTGGGGGTGAAAAGGGGAAAGATAATGGAAACCTCAAGTTGGGGGGGGGAGAGGAAAGAGATCCTTGGCACCAGAAGGGATGATAGAGAAGAGGAAATGCTGGACCATGGGTGGATTGTGGTGGGATGGTCAGACAATGTGTAGCAATTTGCTGATGGTTTGCCTAAGATGGCACTTATCCTTGGGCTAATCCTACCACCAACCTCTTATTTCTCCCTGTCCCCAGCTTATCTCTATTATCAGTCCCTCTATCACCACCATCAATTTTCTCTCTCTCTCCCTCCCACACTTTCCCTAATCACCACTGTCTATCCCCCCATCTCCTCTCCATTCCCTCCACTTTCTTTCTCTCCATCCTCTCACCATACTGTATCCCCTTCCCTCCTCTTTCCAGTCTCACCTATCCTCTCCTTTCAATACCACTTTTTTTCTTTCCATCCTTTGCACATATAATATCCCCCTTTTCTCTACTCTCCAATCCCACCATTCTGTCTCCCAAATCCCATCATGATTTTTTCTCTCCTCACCTATTCTGACCCCTATTGATCCTACTGCCATTTCCCTTCATGCTTTCTGCCCACACTGTCCATCGGGTCAGCTGGAATCTAATACGGAAAGGAGCCAAATTAGTGGGATCCTCTCCTCCTCTTCTCACTGCCTACACATCTCAATTTGTAATTTAAAGCTGACAACTTCAGAACTTCTGTCTTATTCTTGTTTTGCATGCAGTCTGGGCTAAAAGCAGGATACTCAGGCACTGGCTGCAGTGGAAAAGGATGCAGCCTAAGTTGCTAGCTTTAGATTACAAAATTGAGAGATGGGGGGAGGTGGGGAGGGAGAAAACATGCTCCAGTTGCCAAACATAGCTTCTTCTTGGGCTGGAAGATTTGGGGGAGCAAGGTTGATTCCATTCTGAGGATGTTATCTGCCTTTGAAAAAGGACAAACTTTGGGGGGAGGGGAAGGGGGGTTCAGTTGTATCTGGAAATCCCAATTTTCCAATTGGAAAGGGGGGGGGAGAGATGATTATTAGGATTTCCCTGTAATAATCAAGAATCAGAAGTCCTAAATCTATATATAACACTCTGAAAAATATAGAACATAAAGGCCCTTTTTTATCAAGCTAAGTTAATAATAGTAATAATAATTTTATTTCTTGTATACCGCCCTGCCATTAGTTCTAAGCAGTTCACAACAGTAGATAAATACAATCGTATACACATTTCTATGGGCAGAATTATACATCATGGTTAAAAAAAACAACTTAAGCATGCTAGTATTAATATCTCAATTAAAAATACAACCTAATTGTAAAAAAAAAAAATTACAAACACAGCATAATAAAATCATTAAGAAGCTTGAAGATCAACATTCTTGGTTATCAAACAGATGAGCTTTTAATAATTTCCTAAATATAGGATAATACACTTGAGCAATCAGTGGGCTTATCCAGGAATCTGCTTTCCCCGCCTGATATTCTAAAGTCCTATCAAAGTATGTTTTATAGCAACAACCCCTAAGGGTGGGGAAAATAATCACGCCCAAATTCCTGATATGCTTTTTTGAATTAAACAATTTCAGATATAATACCAAATAAGAGGGTAGTAGTCCAAAAAGGGCTTTATAACAAACACACCTGAATTTAAAAAATACTCTGGCCCCAAACGGCAGCCAGTGTAGTTTGGCATAAAAAGGACTTACATGATCATATTTTTTAAGACCAAAAATTAAATGAACAGCAGAATTTTGAACCACTCGAAGTCTTAATACAAGTTTTTTCGGTAGTCCTAGATAAACAATATTGCAATAATCTAAAGTGGACAAATAATCGAAAGGATTCCATGTCAAAATACTTCTTAATAGTCCTTAATTTCCACAATAGTGCATAACTTTTTTTGATTAAAAGATCTGTATGTTTCCTAAAAGTCAGACTACGATCCAATGTTAGTCTGACTTTTAGGAAACATACAGATCTTTTAATCAAAAAAAGTTATGCACTATTGTGGAAATTAAGGACTATTAAGAAGTATTTTTTATTTATTTATAAGATTATTCATTTATTACAACAAATAAAAACTGTAAGCAATTACAAATCTGTTCCAGGAAACAATAGAATCATACACAAACTTAAATTTCTAGTCTACATTATTAAGACTACTGTTGTCAACCCAGTGGAGGAGCACCTATAGAATAGTTCATATAAAAGGAAAATATATAAAGTATATATACATACATACATATACATATATATATATATATCTACATATATAGACACATGCAGGCAAGAAATTTGTTCAACTTCTTTTACATCGCTCTTCAAACCTCTGAATTAACCTGGGGTAAATTATCCAATTTAGATTTATTTTACGTTAGGGTTTTTTTATTGCAAATCGCTGCGGTTAAAGCTATGACACTCAGGAATTCTATGAGCAATAGACTTTTTACCACAGCAACCTGTGATAAAAAAATACCCTAACGCAGCTTGATAAAAGGGGGGCTAAAGGTTTTTTTTTCTTAAATACCCACCTACACGCTGAGTTTCAATGAGTGACATACTGAATTGCTACTACTTGATGAAATTAAGATGTCTCAGTAGAAGAAATTATAATCCACCAGGCATACCAACATCTTCAGGGATATACATTCCTTTCTTATCTTCTTATTTAACTTCATGACTATAATCAATACTTAATACTTCTCTAGCTACAGATTGTTGGGAGGAGTAGCACTCTGTGATCAGATGAAGGCACCCATTTGCAGCCTCCTTGTCCCTCCCTTAAGGTCTAATAAAACATCTCATCCAAAAGTCTTTACCTTTTTCCTTCTCCTCTCCTTCCTTCCTGCACTATAGTCAGAGCTGTTTCCAAGCATGAAGCTTGTCCTGCTATATGTATATTCAATAATAAGCAGAAGGTAAGCAGCAGGTATCACTGAGATGAGGAGATATATTGAATACTTACTGGAGGCCCAGGTGGGCCCTGAACACCAGATTCACCCTTTGGACCAGTTGGACCCTGTGAAAATAAAGTGAAAATAAAATGAGATAGAGACTCAGGCAATCTCAAAAGACAAACCATTTTCATTTGGAATTATGTATTTAAATCAGATTATTATAGCTTAGTTATTTTTTTATGAGGGAGAGGATCCTATTGTACTTAACATCTAACCTCAACCAGACAAAAATAAACTGAGTTTTATAAAGATAATCTGGCTTTATTCTCTTTTTTTTTTTAATCCACAGTTACTTGACAGTCACGTGTCCTCAGTCCTGACATGGGGCAAACACTCATTGCTTTCTGCTGGTCATGATAAAAATTTATTGGAGGCAGTGCAATGTAATAGGCTGAAGGGTAGTTCCCAAAGGTCATTTTCTTGCCTCACAACCAAAATACTACAGAAACTTGAGTGATTCAAAAAAGCGTTTTAACCTGCAGTCTGACCTTTCTTTCAACCAAGCTACAAGGGGTTCTGAATCTCATAATCTGTCAAAGATGCCCCACCTCATTGTTTCAGTGAGTATATGTCACATTCTTTTATGTGGGGTACTGCAGCTGATGTCAAAGGTTGCTAGTTCTTATGAATATGGAATTCTTTGATTCCAAGGTACCTATTATATTTTGAGGTAAGAGTTTCATAGCCTGAAGAAAATCTCTGTAATATATATTTTAAAAAAATGCCTGGAGATCGTTCAGGAATAGAGACACACACAAATTATTAGGTTATTGTTTCATTTCTAACATTTCCCTCCCTACATAGTACAAGGTTTATGTTGCACACTGCCATGTGCCACTTCAGTCTTGGAATGAGCCAAGGAAATATATTGTATGGTGTGATAGCCATTTACTCCAGTGTAACATGTTCTTTTTAAAGCAAGATGCTATTCTGGAGGGCATGCTTTGCTACATCCTGGGTGTAGGGATAGTTAAAAAAGTTCATTTTAAAATTTGTAGAGAATTTTTCAGCCAGCACTTACTGTGGATCCTTTAAAACCCTTTGGACCTGGAGCACCCTTTAAAAAAGAGAGAAAACAATACAGAGCTTTAGTATTAGGACAGACTGTGGCTACTGCTGCCCTACCCTACTGAGCACAAGACTGGGTGCAGATTGGATTTTCAAATCTACAAAAGGACTTATTATTTAGCATGCAGAGAAAATGAAAAGTAATGTTAAAGTACAGAGCGAAATGGACCCTGCTCCATCGCTAAACTGGATTTAATTGGACAGGAGAGGGTTCCGCCTAGTTAGGGTTAGCAGATTTTTGCAGGAAAAAAAGAGGATGTGTGGCCCTGCCCTGTTTGGCCCAGGCCCCGCCCCTTTCCACCCACAGCCCTGTCTCATTCCACCCCCTATCCTGTCCCCACACAAACCTCGTTCCTTCGGGGCCATGTCTAGAGGGCATCTGTGCATGTGGGATGCAACATGATGATATCACACGCATGCATGTGATGTCACCATGTTGTATCCACGCATGTGAAGATGCCCTCCAGACACAGCTACAATAGCAATGCTTTTCAAACCCCAAAGTGCCTGATTTACTTGGACATGCACTCTAAAAGAGGACATGTCCGGGTACATCTGGATGTCTGGTAACCCTATGCCTAGTTAAACCCCACTGAGTGACTCGGAACCTGATATCTATCAGGGCTAGTGCTGCTGAATATTACCAATAACCAGCCATCTCCTAACTGGTTAGTTAGGGGTAGGCTGGGGGTAGAACATGGATGGAGTGCCAACATAGCTGGATAGTAATTATTTTCATTACGCTAACCGGCTAAGTGACTGCATAAAGTTAACCAGGCACCGGTCTGAATATTGGCTGGTGCCCAGTTAATTTCCAGGTGACCACTGAAAACCTGGATATTCAATACCGGGAGCCATATATGCCTCGGCATTAAATATCTGGGATCAGTTCAGTCCATAGCTGTGAGTGAATCAGATGCCACATACCACCAAAGGCTGAATGTCAGATGGCAACTGAGACCCAGATTCTACAAACAGCACCTGAAGTAAGGCGCCTAGATCAGCATGTCTAACTTATTTTATTTTTAATTGGCGCTGTTAGTAAACAATTTATAAAATGATTTAAAAATGAATTAACTGGAAAGTGCCTAATTTGGTAGGCACCTACCACTTTGGGGTAGGTGTCTACGCCAAGGAGTCTACCAGCAAGTAGGCGTACGTAGGGGCGTATTCTGGATGGATTATGGGTGTGGTTTCACTTAGGCACACTCATTTAGACCAAGAAAACCCTGACCTAAATGGGAGTGTCAACACCTACCAGTGCCTAAGACTGCTTAAGTGCTGCAAAGCGTGAATCTATACATGTTGCCTAGTGGATAATTGACAATTGCGCTCAATGGTGCCTAGCAGTTAAGCGCCGTTGATAGAATCAGGGCCTGACTGTTTCTGCCTTCCCGATTTTAGAATTGAAATGTATACCGCTTAGGAAACTAATAAGCAGAATATCAAATTTTAATAAAACTTGAAACTTGCACAGATTCTTAAGAAGACTTATTCCTTGCAACTTTATTTCTTTTAAAAAATTATTGAAAACTTTTTTATTTAACGATGCTTTTAACGATTAATTTCCTTTCCTTTCTCCCTTTTTTTTTTTTATATATTGTCTTTCCCTTCCATTTGTTCTTTCCCTTTATTAAGAGAAATATTGTAACCCTTTTCCCCCCCTTCCTCCCTGTTATGTCTTATGTTTTTGTTAATTGTTAGGTTAAAGAGAAATTTTCTCTATTTTATTTAATTAATTAATAATTATTTGTGATTATGTATCGGATGTTTTGTAATACTAATGTGATATTATGTTTTGTTTTCTTTTAACTTGTATTTTATTGTACATCGCCTAGAAAGCTTTATATAGGCGATTAATCAAAATAAACCTGAACTTGAACTTGAACTCAGTTCAACTTACCTTTTCTTCAGTTTATCCCACCTCTAACAACCTCCTTTAACTCTATTACACCTTTGCTGCACTAACTTATATCCTATTTGGTTTTATCTTGCATCTTATCGCTCAGTCTTGGATAGACTGTAAGCTCTAAGGTTTCCTAAACCAGTCCTGGGAGAACCCCAGCTAGACAGGTTTCTCAGGATATCCACAATCAGTTTGCATGAGGTAGATTTGTGTACCAATGAGGCAGTGTGTGCAAACCGATCTCATGAATATTCACTGTAGAAATACTGAAAACCTGAGTGGCTGGGGCTCTTCCAGGACAGATTTGAAATCACTGCTCTAGGGAGTAAGAACTGTCCATTAGGTATCTCTGTACAGCGCTGCACACGTTTGTGCAGCACGCAAATCCTAAAAATATGAGATTGTAAAAAAAGAGATTCTCTCAGATTTCTTTCCTAATATACTACTGCATATTACAGTGGTTCCCAACCCTGTCCTGGAGGAACACCAGGCCAATTGGGTTTTCAGGCTAGCCCTAATGAATATGCATGAAGCAAATTTGCATGCCTATCACTTCCATCATATGCAAATCTCTCTCATGCATATTCATTAGGGCTAGCCTGAAAACCCGATTGGCCTGGTGTTCCTCCAGGACAGGGTTGGGAATCACTGGCATATTATACAAATGAATGACTCACCCAGCTATATAGCATCTGACTCAACCCACAGTTATGCACTTAAACTGAATAATGGACTCAGAATAGTCTGAATTATAAGGAATTTTCATTATTTTGTTTCCTCAAATGTTATTAAAAAATCACTTGAAGATTGGTTTAAAAGTGCATACCGGTACACCACGGGGACCGGGAGGACCGAGTGGGCCAGATGGGCCATTAATACCCTAGAAGAGATGTGAAAATTACAATTAAAGAAGCAAAACAGTATGTCATCAGCTTTATAAACTGTTTTAGCCATATGTTTTAGCAATATGTTTGTGATTTTTATAGTTTATGGTAAATAACAAACTTAACACAGAGGCAAGCACATTCTGTACAACTCCCGCGACTTCATTTTGTAGACAAGCAACATATATTGGTACAAGTGACAGTAACACAGAGAGCTGGACAAATTATGGTTCGATGCATGGGTTGCAGTTATTGCACAAGAGATGAAATATCGATTTAGGGATATGGAGGCCACCCAGGGCCCTGGATATTGTTGACACAAACAATGTCATATCAATATGGAGAAGAAACGTGGATATAATCCAGCTACACATAGGGCTCCTTTTACTAAGCTGCGTTAGGGAATAGCGCATGCTACAATGCCGCACACGCTAGACGCTAACACCAGCATTGAGCTGGGGTTAGTTCTAGCGGTGTTGCGGGGTTAGCATGCGCTAATCTGCTGCGTGCTTAGTAAAAGGAGCCTAAAGTCTGCAGAAAACACGTGTATAAACACAGTACAGATTAGAGTCTACAAAGCAGAAGGTGAAGCCGGGCTTCTCCCCAGCACTAGTTTTTTTCCAGTATGAAGTTCCTTGAAGGGACAATTTTCAAACTATGTGCACTTTGTACTCCCAGGCTTTGCATCAGTTCAAAAAGTGAAATCAGGAGTAGTTTTGCTTTGAAACTTGCTCCGGGTACAAGGTCCACGTGGTCACTAGCCCTTGAATTTCAACAGGTAGAGGTTACTGGAAAAGTATGCACTTGTACAGTGAGAAAATGTAATCACACATGTACTTGTCCTCTGCCACCCTAAATGTGCACTGGGAATGCCTCCTTTCCATGCATCTAACACTCTGTGTGGTGTTCCACAAGATGTAAGCTTTTATTCCCATTGACGGATGACAATTTTCATCTAGCCATTTAAGGTAGGTAAACAATTTTACACATGTAAATGTGTTAAAAATATCTTCCCCCCACTGGAGAGAAATAAAGAATGGCAGCTACAATTGAAGAGAGCCTCTATTGAACTGCATAGGGGATCCCAAGTTTCAACTCTAGCAACAACTTTTAGGGGATAATTTTAAGACAAGTTGTCTATGTAAAAAGTGTAAAATGACACTTATTTAAAGACCGGTGGTGTCGCCACTAGTGGGCACAAGCCCACCCACTTTAAGCTCAGGCCCACCAGCAGCAGCACAGCTGGTTTGTGGCTGGTAGAAATCCCCATGCTTCACCAGCTGAAGACTTCCAGTGATCCAGCTTCTCTCAATTTCCTCCCCATATCCCCCCCCCCCCCCCACGGCTTTTTATGCTGGCCCTGAGCCTTCCCTTCCACAAGAATTTGCATCAGGGGGAAGGCTTAGGGCTGGCATAAGCAGCTGATATAAATTGCTGCTTGCTGCCAGCCCAGGACTGAATGATTTAAAAGGTACTGTATGGTTGGGGGAGTGAAGTTAAGATATGCCAGATTGCCCAGTGAAGGGGGGAGGATGCTGGGCAGGGGGCGGGCTTCCCATGTCCACTCACTTGGGACGCAAGCCTTCCCAAAAGTGGGTATATAGCTATGTCCCTGTTTAAGACTATTTTAAAAAGGCAGCTTAAGTACCTATACCCAGAACCAACCCAATATCTTGTAAATGCCCATGCAGAAATTTATACCTTCTCAGACTTCAGGCTTCATACAGGGAAATATATATATATATATATATATATGTATATATAAATCACCTCTTCAATGATTTACTTGGTGGCCTTTATGTCCATTTAGAGCACGTGTACTAAGCTGTGTTAGGCACTAACACATGCCTAAGGCAGTTTAAAATGGCATACTGTGGGAAGCACTCAGGCACCCTACGGTAAGTGCTATTGTAGCACACACCAATCTATATGCTTAACTATTTTAAAATTTTTTGGTGGGAGGGGGTGTGTTGGGGAGATTCCTGTGCACCAACGGGTTAGCGCAGGATTACTGTGTGAGCCCTTATTGCCTACAAAATGGGCGGTGGTAAGTGCTCACATGGAAATTGTTATTAATGGCTGTGCGCTAATGGCAACATTCATATATGGCCATGAATACAACAAATGGAAAATCGGCCATTTTGTGACCATGGCAAAAATGGCCCTCGCATGGGGGAAAACACACCCAAGGGCCACTTTTTTTCCCATAGCTTAGTAAAAGGGCCCCTTAGAGCCATATTTATGAATCAACCCTCTCTGGTAAATTTTGGAGCAATTTAAATACAAACTAGCACAGAAAACCTAATCTGCTCAATATTCTGTGCTATTTAGCTGGCCAAGAATGGCTCCTGGATGGCTAAATAATGCTACACTGGCTAACCGCCAATATTCAGCAGGAGATAGCCAGCTATCTCTGCTGAATATCCTGGTCACCAGCTAGCCCAGTCACCTAAACAGCAGGTCCATCTGGCTGCTATGACCAACCAGTGAATATCAGCTTGGCCAGCTACATCTACTGCAACTGATCTTAGACCAGAAATTCAATGCCGCTGGCCAAATATGGCGCTGGCATTGAATTTCCAGGTTTGCCACCAACAGTGGGAGGTAGCCAAGCTACCTCCCATAGTCTAAACATTAGCTCCAATATGACTGACAGCATTAAAACGCACAGTTCATAAAAAAGAAGATAAATTTTATTTATCAGCAGTTTTCAAACCTCTTAACCAATGCCCTCCCAAATTACCTATGGGCAAAAATTTCAGCTACCTATTAGAATGGTAACTGTTTCATCATCAATCTGTCTAAAATTAAACAGACTCCATGAATAATGAAGGCTCAAGGATGTCAACTTTTTTTGTGGTGTATGTATAAGATGAAAAACAGAAACTTGTAAGGCTGGAACAATATATCATGAAAAAGTAATATTTTTGTATAAGGTAATGATGAAAAAGCTCATACCTGTTCTCCTTTAGCACCTGATGAACCCTGAGAACCTGGCAGACCTCGGTCACCCTTTTCACCTTGCTCACCTGGTGGCCCAATGAGACCAATCAAACCTGGATGACCCTGAAAGATGAAGTAGAAATCATAAGAACATATGAACATAAACATTGCCACACTGGGTTACACCAAAAGACCACTAAGCCCGGTATCCTGTTTACACCAAAAGATCGAAGGAGGGAAATGTGGATTCCTCTTACCCAGGTCCCAGTTGAATATCAGCCAGAATGTGCATAAGTTCTCGCAGCCAGCACATGTTCATGAGACCCGGATATTCAATGCTGGGGCCTACACTATGTGAGACTGACAACAGTCAGCGTGTAAAAACTGCTAATCATCACCAGCTGAATATTGACCATAAAAGTTTCCTGGTGAAATAAGAAAAAAATCATTTCTGTCCAAAAATAATATCCCACTATGCTGCTTTTGACTTTATGCTCCAGAAGTGAATCAATAATGAAATATTATGTTGTAGAAAGCAATCAGCTTTTTCATGTAAATCCTCGACTGCCATGCATTCTTCCTTAATTATATATTACGTGCTTCAGCACATTCTCTTTCTTTTAATAACCCTTATTTTACTATATTACCCGTACCTTTTCACCTTTGGGGCCGGAATCTCCCTTAAGACCAGGTAACCCAGGAGGACCCTGTGAAAAACAGCAAATCAACACTGAATATGACAGCAGATCAGACATCTCAAGTCAGATCAAGCCTAAAACAATCTATCATTTGCTTTCTTGATTTAAAAGGGAGAACATACCATTGGACCAGGTGGACCATGAGGGCCAGGGGATCCTGGAAGACCTTGTTCACCCTAGGAAAAAAATATAATCATCTTATAATAAGAACATATGGTTCCTCTTGCACCTGTACAACATTTTGAATATATGTTTCCCTTGGGAACAAAGAAAAATCTATGCATGTATTTCAATGCTGTATTTAAGTAACTTGTAGTAAAACTGTGGTCCACAGCACCCCACCTGCACCACATTAAACAGCACGGTTGCCCTTGAAAAGCACAAAATATAATGTTAATTGCTCTCAATTCGGTATTCATGCATTTCTCATGTCCTTCAGAAGACTAAGTGGAATGAAAACTTGCACAACACACAAGCAACAGTAACTTAAAATTACGATGTTTATGCTTGATGAAAGTATTTTGCTATTTTAAATGTGTGAACGCTTTCCCCGGATGGCACAGGAGTATATGAAAGACAAATTCAGCAAATAATGATATTGGTTAAATCTTTATTTTCTTCACTATTGATTAATATGAATATTTAACCTTTGTTTAATAACGCCACAATTCTTCCCACAGTTCAAAAGTACTCACCACAGGACCAGGAATTCCTCGAAGACCTTCAGAGCCTGGTTTACCTGGAGATCCCTGGGGCCCAATGGGTCCTGTCTTTCCAGATGGCCCTTCTAAACCAGGTTCTCCCTACAACAAGAATAACATTTTTCAATACCAAAGCACACAAAGAAACCTTGGCCAAACTTTCCAGTTTGGTGACATTTGATTTTAAACTCACTGTATCATATCTCAAATGCACACACACACATATACACAACCAACTTTATCAGTCATACGAGTATAGGACACTATAGTAAAAATGCAATGTAGCTGATCTTGCATCTTAGAATTAATGGGGTTGACATTCAACACAAATTTAAATTGCGATTGCAAGCAGTGTTTTGTGACATTGATTTGCAAGCTTTTATATACAAATTGAGTGCATTCCTTTTTTATCTTTATGAGTATATTGGCGCCATCTACTGGATTGCATAAACGCCCCACCCTTCCCCCCAGGAAGGCTTTCATAGCTGAAACACAGACCGTGTTGGGGTCCAGTACAAAAAGGATAAAAAACTCTCTGATAAGCTTGCATTATTATTATTATTTTTTTTAATATGTTTTACCCATTTATATGCTTTTAATAAATTGTTGTTGTGTCCCTTTCCCACTCTCTTTTGTGTCTGTCATTTAAATTGCTTATCAGGGACTAGCTAGGCATATCCAGTGGCTCTTAACAAGATAGTACTGCTGCATTTAACTGGTTAATGCTTAAGCTGAAAACACCAATTTTGTGGACAGTCCAGAGGTAGAGTTGGTACTTATCTGGTTAAGTACAATATTCAAAACTTTACCAGATAAGTTAACCAGATAAATAGGACCCCATAAAATACAGTCCTATCTTTATCTGATTTAACTTATTTGGTTAATTTCCAAATAGCGCACTTAACCGGATAGGTGTTATTTGGTCAAGTATAAACAGATGTTCAAGGGCAGTGCCTGGACATAGCCCAGCACTGAATATCTGGGGAAACTGTTAGCAGTGGCCAAATGATCACTGACGCCTCTGTATGAATATTAACCCCAATGATTCTACTGATTTTGCATGAAAAACCCTCCACTTTTCAGAGGAGGGTAAATTCTCTACCTTTGCTCCTTTCTCTCCTAGTCTTCCTTCAGGACCTTCTGGGCCTAAAGGACCCTAATGAAGAAAAACAGTAAGATTGGCATGATTTAATAATGAAAAAAAACCCCAACAAGTTTCCAAACCTGGAAATAACTCTATTATCACTCAGTATATATTGCAAACTTATTTCTTCCTTTCTCTCACAGTTTTGCTTCAGTAAACCTCACTGTCTTTTGAATCTGAACAAGCCACAACTCGGGCTGTGACAGAGTTCCTTAATGTGGTGGCTGAGTTGGAATATGAATCCCTGGAACCTTGATGCTTTTAAATAATAAGGTGTATTTATCTACGTGGGCTACTATTACAAAGTGTTATTTTACCACAAATCTCATTTTAATGTGATGAGACTCAAGGGGGAAGTTATCAACAAGGGTTATTTGTAAATAATAATAATAACAACTTTATTTATATCCCATCATACCTTTCAGTTCAAGAACAAGAGAGGCTGCATGAATGCAGCGAAGTTACATCATGAGCATTAAGTAGGAGGAAACAAACAAGGTGTGTAACGTAGTTATATATAACAGGAGGTAGGAGCATGCCGGAAGATGTAGGGGAAACCGTTTAAGGAAGTTAAACAAATTTGTCAAATAAATGGGTTGTCAGTGATCTTCTGTATGATAGGTATGACAATGAGTTAAGGAGTAAGTCACTTAGAGTATTGTTCTAGATTCCTGCTTGGTAGGAAAGTGTCTTGTCGAGGAATCTTTTGAATTGGCATCCTTTGGGAGTCAGACAGGCGAATAGTAATGTTCTGCTTAAAAAGCGGAGTTTGTCTTGGAGAACAAAGTGTTTCAGAAGGTAGGAGGGTGCAGTGCCGAATAGTGTTTTGAAGCATAGGCAACCGAATTTGAAAATTATTCTGGCCTTGAATGGTAAGCTAGTGCAGATTTTTTGAAATATGGAATGATGTGGTCAGATTTTTTCAGGTCAAAACTCAGTCGTATGGCTGTGTTTTGAATTCTTCTCAATCTTTTGGTAGTTTTTTTGTAGGATCCTAGGTAAATGATATTACAGTAGTCCAGCGAACTTAGGATTAGTGATTGTACTAATAGTCTGAATGATGCAAAGTCGTTTTTATTGTATGTAATTTCCCTAGTAGGCAGAAGCATTTTTTTTACTAAGATGTCCGTGTGGGCATCAAATGTCAATTGCTGATCTAAGGTCAATTCAAGTATTTTTATAGTGGGGTTAATAGGAAAGCTTCTCCCTTATAAGCTGATTGATGGTTCTTTGTATTTGTTTGTTGGGGTGGCCATGAATATTTTAGTTTTTTGAGGGTTTAGTTTTAGTTTGAAGTTTTTTTGTCCATTATTCTACATGATTGATGACAGATGAAATGAAGTGTCTGGTTTTGGTCGATAGTGTAGAGAAGGGGATGATGATTGTGATGTCTTCAGTGTATATATACGCTTGGAGATTTCGTTTGGATAATTCTCATTGCATAAAATGCTGTGTAAAGAATGATTTAGTAGTAAAATAATACATCTAATTGTAGCCCACATTGGTAACCTCCCCCTTAACATAGTAACATAGTAGATGACGGCAGATAAAGACCCGAATGGTCCATCTAGTCTGCCCAACTTGATTCAATTTAATTAAATAAAAAATAATAAAAAAATTTTCTTCTTAGCTATTTCAGGGCAAGAATCAAAAGCTCTACCCGGTACTGTGCTTGGGCTCCAACTGCTGAAGTCTCCGTCAAATCTCACTCCAGCCCATCCACACCCTCCCAGCCATTGAAGCCCTCCCCAACCCATCCTCAACCAAAAGGCCATATATAGACACATATTGTGCAAGTCTGCCCAGTATTGGCCTTAGTTCTTCAATATTTACTATTATTTTCTGATTCTAGATCCTCTGTGTTCATCCCATGCTTTTTTGAACTCCATCACCATCATCTCTACCATCTCTCTTGGGAGCGCATTCCAGGCATCCACCACCCTCTCCGTAAAGTAGAATTTCCTAACATTGCTCTTGAATCTATCACACCTCAACTTCAAATTATGTCCTCTGGTTTTACCATTTTCCTTTCTCTGGAAAAGATTTTGTTCTATGTTAATACCTTTCAAGTATTTGAACGCCTGAATCATATCTCCCCTGTCCTTCCTTTCTTAAATCAGTAATGTTGGCCAAATTATCCCCTCCGCTCACCCTTTTACAAAGCCGCATTAGGCTTTTTTATCACCAGCCACAACAGTATTAGCTCCGACACTCAAAGGAATTCTATGAGCGTCGGAGCTAATATTGCCGTGGCTGGCAATAAAAAAAAAACCTAAGCAGCTTCGTAAAAGGGAGGTATGTAAAGAAAGATGATAAAAAGTGAGTTTCAGTTTTACTATTCACAGTCACCTAACCCCCTCTTTTACTAAGGTGTGCTGCTAAGGAGCGCTAACCAAATTAGTGCATGCTAAACGCTAACGCATCCATAGTCTAACATGCACACGTTAGCGTTTAGCGTGCACTAATTGGTTAGCGCACCTTAGTAAAAGAGGGCCTTGATGTTTTATAGAGATGTGCATGGAAAAAAATTCAGTTCATTTTGTAATTTTCATGATTTTGGGACTTTTTAAAAATATTTGTTTCACAAATTTGTGTTACGGGTGATACTAATTGCTTACATGCATTATAACACGTTAATTCATGGGTTGACATGCATTAAATTGATTTAGAATGCATTGAACTTTTAACCCTTTAATTGGCAAATGGTGAAACGGTTGCTTTATGTAACCTGATGTTGAACGAGAGCAACAGTGCCAAGTAACAGGCATTTGGAGATGCAGATCTCCCATAAGAGCCATAGAAACACAAGTTGCTTCTGAGCAACAATGCCAAATAAAGGGTTAAAGATGTGCTAACAAACCAAATGTGCACTAACAATTGAACATCCATAATACTTTCTTTTATAAGAAGTCAGGAAACAAGATGAAAAAGTCATTAAAACATTATAACAGTAGGCTTGCCCAGTGGTTTAGAAAAGTGAATGCTGTGCATATTTTTGAAGGAAATCCCTCTCTAGATGTGTGGTGTCCATTACTGATTTCAGAGAGGCTTCAATGTGCAGCACTTAGGGCCTGATTCTACACACACCTACAAGTACATTATAGTTGCCACTCTGTGCAACTGTCAATCAACCGCTAGACATCCTTTATAGAATCATGCCTAACAGCACCTAGCCATGCTTAGACATCCTAGAGGTAGGTGATGGACTATAAGGCCAGGTTTTACTTGGCCTAATTTATTAGCACCTACCTAGGTCAACCACGCCTATTCTCTACCTCTAATCATGCCTACTTTTCAGGTAGGTATCATTAGGCGTCACTAGGCGCAAAGCAGAATTCAATGCACAA
The DNA here is from genome assembly GCF_902459505.1 of Geotrypetes seraphini. NCBI lineage: Eukaryota > Metazoa > Chordata > Amphibia > Gymnophiona > Dermophiidae > Geotrypetes > Geotrypetes seraphini. Next base: position 59,985,350 of record NC_047093.1, on the reverse strand, counting down.
CTTTTAACTGATTAGATTTTTTAATTTTTTTAAATTAAAGATCAATAGTGTTATTAATTACCATGCCAATTAAGCTTGTTAATTCAATTTAGATTGCATGCGAAATATAGTTAGGTGTCTGTAATTAGGATCCCTTTTGTATAAAGAAGAACACCAGATTCATCTGGTGTGATATAACATTAGCTGAGCTGATGACACCAACTGGTAATATTTATTGAATGATGGTGTGGGTAAAATGGGAGGGGGGGGCAGAGGGTGAGGGGAATATATGAGGTGTTGTCAAGGGTCCGTAGAATAAGGATTGACAAGTTTATAAGAGGAGGTAAGAAAGGGTTAATAGACAGCTTGTAAGAAAGAGAAATGATTAGGGAGGTTTCTAAGGTGATGGGGTGGAGCAGTCACGTGATTGGTTGGATGTTGTGGCAGGCTGGAGTGAATTCTGTGAGGAAAGGGGAACAGTAGAGTAGTCTCTTCAGGAAAAGATTATACCTCCCTCCCTCCCATTTGTGCTGGTGTTATGTTTTGTGTCAGTGTTGTGGGGTGGGGTGGGGGTGTACATGTTATATGTCAACTTGGGTGCGTTTGGTGGAGCTTATGGGGTTGGGAGAGGTGGTCGCTGCTTTGGGTGGGGCAGAAAATGGGGTTTGGCCCAGTTGGATCTGGGAGATGAGCAGTTAATAAATAAATAAATGTAACACTCGTATGCGATACCGCTACGAGGGGAAGCATGGCCTTGTGTCACCGTGGATCATGTTTGGGGGGAGGGGAAGCATGGCCTTGCGTCACCGTGGGTCATGTTTGGGGGGAGGGGAGGGGAAGCATGGCCTTGCGTCACCATGGGTCATGTTTGGGGGAATGTTATAAATTTAAAGACTTAATGGGAGCTAGTTTCGACCCTGAATAGCTCCCTGGGGGTGTGTGAAATATGCATTGGAGGTTTGTTGATTTTTGACACAGATTGTATTGTAAGTGGAGATAATATTCAGATAGATAATAAAGCTGCGACCAAATATTTATTCCAATAAAACTGAATTGTGTGATTATTGATTGATAATTATTGATTGATAACTGCATCTTCCCTACAAGTATACCTCAATTCTCCATCCTTCCTTCTCTCACCAATGCCTCTACTATGTAACCGACCCTAAATTGTAACTTCCTGGAAATGTCTAATCCGCTTAGAACTGCAAGGTACAGGCGGAATAGAAGTCACTAATGTAATGTAATGTAATTGATGGTGATTAGCTTTCAGTTGCAGGTGACGGGAATGTGGATGCTAATGTTATGTATGGTCACTAACCGAGATGCTTTTATTCAGCATATAAAAGGATCCCTAATGAAGGCTCACTAGCCGAAACATGGCCTGTGTTAGGTCCATTTCAACCAAGTTTTGTTTATGTATGCCTCTGGATTCATCTTCTATGAAGTAACTCAATAAAGGGTTTGACATATCACAAAAAGAAAGGGATAACAAAATGTGCTGCAAAAACAGCACACATACAACAAAAAAAGCACAAAAGGTATGTAGAACTGGGACCAGATTTTCTTAATTCAAATGAGCCGACACTGCCCGTGTTTCGGCAAGAAGCCTGCATCAGGGATCTTTAAAATAAAGTGTCCCTCAAGTTTTTCAGATGTATCCTCGAGGAGAGAATCTTGAATATTGCCATAGTGAGGAACTTGGCATGTAATGCGTTTTTAAATGCAAATATTTTCTTGGATTTGGGATATTTTATGAGACTTTGCTACCTTTAATTAGTCTGAAAAACCAGAGGAACACTTTATTTTAAAGACCCCTGATGCAGGCTTCTTGCCAAACAGGGGCCATGTCGGGTCATTTGAATAAAGAAAATCTGGTCCCAGTTGTACAGGCCTTTTGTGTTGTATCAATAAAGGATTTGCCATTACCAATTTCAATCCATCTACACTGGTCATTCCCACTGATTTTGTTTCTATTAGAGATCTGTGGGAGTGGATGGTTTTCTCTTTTGCTTTTGATTCTCAAGTCAGCCTGGAATGGGAATGCTGCAAAAGCAGTTTACAGATTCCTGGGGGCTGGGAGGGAAAAAGTTAAAGCCCTTCCACAAGATATTCAGCACTATTTAACCAGCCAAAAACAGCTCCTGACTAGTTAAATAGCACTTAGCTGCCTAAGTGCTAATATTCAGTGTGAGATGGCCGCTGAATATTTGGTGGATAGCCGGCCAAGTTGCGTGACTTTTAGTGGCCAAATTGGGTCACTTAAATAGTTGGTCTATCTCTGGCCGCTATTAATTTAGCCAGCCAGTACTTAATGTCGATTTAGCTGGCTAAGTTTACAGCAGCTAAAAATAGATCAGATATTCAAAGGCAGTCACCAGAAATAGCCCAGCATTGAATATCTGGGATTTACACTGACCACGGGAATTAGCCCAGCTAACTTCTACAGTCTGAATATCAGGCCCCTTATGTTGAGTGATGCCTAAACAACTGAATTTGGGACTCATGGTTGTCAGGCTCTGAAGGGAGCCAGGTTACATACCCTCTAGCCCAGGATGGTTGCTGCAATGACCCAACTACATTATGCATGAGGTGGAGATTATAAAATTGGATGAAAATCCCCGAGTAGTGCAAATCAAGAAAGCTCATGGCACCAGATCCCAGCCTAGTTTGTTTATTTTTGTTTATTAGGAGCTTCTATATCACTACTAATGACTGGGGAGTCAATTCAGAGTGGTTTGCATGAGCTTCCGTAATGGTGTTACAGTACATGAGCTAAATATATGCATATATTATCTATTTATACCATCTATGTACATATACTATAATTATAGTTTCTGTATTATCATATACAGTAAAACCTTGGATTGCAAGTAACTTGGTTTGCAAGTGTTTTGCAAAACAAGCAAAACATTTTATTAAATTTTAACTTGATATACAAGCAATGTCTTGCAATACAAGTACATACAGTATACATATATCACAACTGAGCCAATGGTTCTTCTTTCTATGACGCTGCAAGAGTGTAGTGACTGTTCTAAATGAGCGAGGTCTTGCAATACAAGTACGTATAGTATTTTGTATTAAAATTTTGGGCTTGTAGAACGAATCGTTTGAGTTTCCATTATTTCCTATGTGGAAATTCACTTTGATATATGAGTGCTTTGGATTACAAGCATGCTTCTAGAACGAATTATGCTCGCAAACCAAGGAATTACTGTGTATTTCTGTGTAATTTTTGTGAACTGGAAGAAAATGTAGCAGGAGAGAACTTCCAGAACAAAAAAACAAATTCGCATAGAAATAATTTTAGGCTAGGAAAGTCTTTCACAAAAGGTCTCGCCTTTGATTTGTATGTCACAGTGTACTGGGTCAATGTTATTGAAAGAGTCAAGTTAAGAGAGAAATTAATAAGAAAATAACAACTTACTCGTTTGCCTGGAGGACCTGATGGGCCTGGTTCACCCGTTGGACCTGGAGACCCCTAGATATTAAAATAGATACAATATAAACTCTATTCCTCATTATAGCATAAAGGCACTCTGCAATATTACCCTGTACTCTCAGTTTATGGTTCTACTAATTCTCCAACTATTTTCTTAATAGGTTAACTCCAAGCCTACAATATTTATTTATTTTTTAAAAAATGTCTTTCCTGTTTAACATGTACGCTATTAAGAAAATAATTTTTAATAGCGTACAAAATTATGACAAAAGCTACTCACCGGCTGACCAGCTTCACCATCATCTCCCTTATCACCATGTGGACCATCTTGACCCTACAAGAGAAAAAGCAAATCCAGTCTCGGTTATAAAACATTTAAATCCACTCTCTTTTCACAGTATGAAGTTATGCTCATATAATCATGATGTACCACTTCCTAGTAAGCCATATTAATTTTTATCAAGCACAAACAAAATTCAAAGTAGATGTGTAAGAAAAGTGGGAATAACTTCATGACCATAAATGAAACATTAATGAAGTTTTGGTGGGAGTTTTTCTCTTAACTAATGGCTGCCATCATTTGTGGTAAATAGAGCATTAACGATATGAAGGCAAAAGATCTTGGTCAAGGATATTAATACATACCGAAGGGCCAGTCTCTCCAGGGGGACCAGGATCACCAGGGAACCCAACTGGACCCTACACAAAGAAAGATCAAAAGCACCAGAGTCATTAGGGCAGTATGGACCTGATGGCATCACACTCAGTTTTCATTTAGAGTTTCTACCTTACCTTTTTCTGAAAAGCCATTAACATTACATGATAAATTTCTTCAGTCAGACCTCACAAAACCAGTGGGAGAATGTAAGTGTCAAAGCCAGCTATGATATACAGCAAAGTCTTATCTTACTCAGTGAATATCAAAACTGGCTTCAAACCGTGTTTAAATGACAAAAGGAAAAGTTTTTGATCATCATGGGGGACATTAAACTGGGACTGTACTATAAAGGAGATTAAAGAGCAAGCTAAAAAAAAAAAAAATGAATAGCTTGTATTTCTGAATAAACAGAATTCAAACCAAAAGCATCTCAAAAATTCACTGCAGGCTTTAGATAAATCAGATCTAGCTCCTCTGGTTCAATAAAATTTTAAAATGCATAAACTAGATTCTGTAAATGGCACCCAAACTTGGGTGCCCCCCCCAAATGAGTGCTATTCTATAAACAGTGCTCCAAATTGGGCGCCGTTTAAATAATTGTATGAAGCAGAAGATTTTCACCAACTCAAACCTTGTATAAATCCTCACACATAAAGCAGATGTAGATGACCCTGACCTGTCAATGCTCCTCCCGTGTCCACATTCCCTTTCCAGTTGTAAAAGATTTACGTGCACATCTATATAGAATAGTGCTTAGTAAGATGCGTGCATAAACTGTTGCTTATTAACAACAAAAATCGATTGCTAGGTGACCAATTATTGACACTAATTAGCTCGTTACCCTATTAAATTGTCTGCACACATTGGACACGTGCCCAAATCTGCACACACAATTTTGAGTGCATTATATAGAATCCAGGGCAGACTGTCTAAAATCTAAGACTTCAAAGATGCCAATATAATTTCTTCTGTTTCTCAAAGTGTATTTAATATTCCTAACATGTGTCCTATTCCATTTCTTCTTTCAGAGCTCATAACCTTATTCATAATCCCCTCCTTTTACTAAGCTATGGTAGAGGTTTTTACCCCCAACTCGGAGCGCTAAATGCTCTGATGCTCATAGGAATTTTTTAAGAGCATTGGAGCATCTAGCACTCTGAGCCACAGAAATAAATCTCTACCGCAGCTTAGTAAAAGAGGGCCAAAGTAATTTTCCCCTTTCTTTACCCATAAAAAATTATTAGTGAACAAGGCACTCAGGAAAGAAGTTATCAACATGGACTACTGTTAAGATGGATTATTTTATCACAAGATCTCATTGCTTAAAATGAAACTCTGTGATAAAAAAAACCCATCTTAATGTATCCATGTTCCTAACTACCCCCTCAATCTGCAAATATACAGCTCGTTCTAACAGAGAACAGTGTTAAAATCATAGACCACTTACAGGACTACCCTTGGGCCCATCATCTCCTGGAGGACCTTTAGGGCCAGGTGGACCAGCAGCACCGGATGGACCGGCTTCTCCCTTTTCACCTCTTTCACCTTTAGGACCCTGGAGAAAAAGTGACATGTTCCTTTAAGAAACGGTAGTATCCATATGCATTCTGAATACAATTATACACCTATGCCTCTATGGAGGTAATTATATTAAGGTATGCACTAATTTTAGTGTCCTGTTGGTGCATGTTGAGCGCCAATGCTATTACAGCCCCTTGGTACTGAGATTTTGTTATAGAATAATATAACATAAATTTTTATTTATATATCGCATAAGCCTTTCGGTTCTATGTGGGTTACAAAATAGGTACAACTGACTTAAGTCAATTAGCTACAACATAGGGCTCCTTTTACAAAGGTGCACTAGGGCTTTAATGCACGGAATAGCACGTGCTAAATTGCCACGCGCGCTAGCCGTTACCGCCTCCTTTTAAGCAGGCGGTAATAATTTTGCTAGCACGCGGTGATTTTGTGCGTGCGCTAAAACCGCTAGCGCACCTTAGTAAAAAGGAGCCCATAATTTGGCAAAAAGAGGATTACAGTGGAATTACAAAGGAGGTTGGTAGTAAAGATTTCCAAGAGGTAGAGCTGATTGATGTCATAGAGCTACTGCGTAGCTCGGCAAAGCGGTTAACAGTAAGATCTGCAAAGGTTAGTGGTCATGGCTAACAAAAAGGTAGAGTTGGCAAGCCAACATTGGCCTGAAAAAATATAACACATATTAAAATAGATACAATATAAACAATTATGCCTGCCATAGCTATGACTTAATTGTTAGCATGTTAGTGTGGCAAGGGTATATATAACCTACAGGGTTCCATAAGATATGTGTGCCAATTGATGCCCCTGCCTATATTCCACCCATTGGCTCTAACATGTCAAGTCATTTATAGGCACCTGCATAGAATGGCATTAAGTGTAGTTATGTAAATACTTGCACCTAAAGATAGGCACTTGAATACTGACATGCTAGTATTCTACAATGGTTTAAATGTGTAACCACACTTTCTAACTGCCATTTTTTGTCAGCAATGGCATGTGTAATTGGCGTGTGACTACAGGTACCAATGTGTTTAAATGTGACAAAACCAAAGAGGGGGAAGATATTTACTGAGGCTACCATTACAGTTTACTGTTAATCATGGTTACACTGGACATGGATGTTACAATGAAGTCTCCTCACGAAGCCTATGGCCCACTGTGTCTATTGTCCTTTAGTTTGGTCAAAAAACTGTTTAATAATTCCCTTCACAAATAGAAAATTCTTTTTAAGAACAAATACAAATTGTGGCTCTATGGGAGTCATTTATTATGTTATTTGCCCTTGCGAAAAGTTCTACATTGGGCACACAAAACGGAAGGTGAAAGTGCGGCTAGTTGAACATTTATCTAACATTAGACGTCAACAACTGCAGGCTCCAATAGTATCTCACTGAGTAGAAGCTGGGCACTCTATTAATGAATTTCAATATACCATCTTAAAACAGATAATAATGCCCAGGAAAGGGGATAATTCCAATAGACTTTTAATGGAAGAGTTTAGATTTATATTTGAGTGGTAAACATTGAGTCCTGGGGGTTTAATCGAGGAAATCAATCAAATGGTTCCAACTATGATTGGTTCACACATTTCCTTAGGGGAGGGTTCAGTACTCAGGGGAGGGTGATTTGCGCCTATCAGATCGTTAGTTGTATAGTTGACGTCAGCACTCCCAGGGTTGATAAGTTTGCATTAATGGCTGCTCAGTCTGTGATTTTTCCTGTTTTGGTGGGGCTACCCCTGTTCCTTTAGCCAAGTAAGATTTTATTAGATTTTGGAAATCAGATTTTAAAATTAATATTTAAATTTATTGAGATCGAGTTTAATAGTAAGTAATATTTATCGAACCAAAGTGATTTAGAGTCATTTTTATCAGAGTAATTGAGCATTCACTTTTATTTCTTTGCAGTGTCCCCTTCCTGAAGATGCTAACGCGAAACTCAAGTCGAAGGGAGGCCTAGTGTTTTCACTTCCACGGGGGCATTTAAGGGCTTATACTGAAGATCTGTACAAATGCATGAGATACAGAAACACCGCCTTTTCATTAAAAACAACTCAAGATAAGTGTTCCATTTAACATACTAACATGAACATAGCACTTAAAGTATTTTAAAGCGTTGTTGAAGGCGGGGTAAGGGACTTTAAAGTGCCATGATGGTCCCTTTTTACAACCAGTATCCGATTCCATCACCCTCAAACTCTGTCTCAAAATGAGATCCTGCAATTGTTCTTTAGACCCTTTCCCCTCCTACCTCTATGAGAAAATACCCACTCAAGCCATTTCTTCCATTACCAAACTCCTAAACTCTGCTCTACATTCGGGCCTTTTCTCCCCAGAAATGGGCCATATCGCCTTAACCCCGCTACTGAAAAAACCCGACCTCGACCCTTCCGCTCCATCCAGCTATCGCCCAATAGCAAATATCCCCCTCCTAACCAAGATGCTTGAGTCCATCATATCGACCCAACTCTCATCCTACCTAGAGAAATTCTCCATTCTCCTACCCTACCAATATGGCTTTCGCCCCAATTTCAGCACCGAATCCCTTCTGACCTCCCTAATCTCCAAGGTCCAACAACTTCACTCCCGCAACAAGTTCGCCGTCCTCCTACAATTTGACCTTTCTGCCGCTTTCGACGTTGTTCACCACGACATTCTACTTTACCAACTCTCCGAGATTGGCATCACCTCTACAGTCCTTGATTGGTTCTCAAAATTCCTTCGTTCCCGTTCCTACACTGTCAACAAGAATGGCACCTCATCCTCCCCCTGGATACCAATCTGTGGAGTCCCTCAAGGTTCACCTCTATCTCCTATCCTCTTTAACATTTATATGTCCTCCCTAAAACTCCTCCAGCTATCCTCCCTTGAAACAATTTACACCTATGCTGACGACATCCTTGTCCTTCTGGAGACAGACTCGAACCTCAATGATCTCTCAGAGAACATATCCTCCTGTATCTCGAACCTGCAATCTTGGGCCCACACCGTCCAAATGAAATTGAATGAATCCAAGACAAAACTTCTTTGGCTTGGCCCAAAATTAGCTCAGCTACCCACCTCAATCCCACTGTCCTCCAGCTCAACCCTGCAGCTCGAATTCTCCAGCAAGGTCCTGGGCGTCATCATTGACTCTACACTGTCCTTTAACGACCACCTCAACTCCCTGGTAAAAAAATGCTACTTCAGCCTTCATATGCTGAGGACAGTAAGATCCTGTTTCCATCAAAAACATTTCGCCGTTCTCGTCCAATCCATCATCCTCTCCAGACTGGACTATTGCAATTCCATCTTCATCTGCCTAACGAAGAAAAACCTCCACAGACTCCAGAGGATTCAAAATGCCGTGGCCAAGCTTATCTTTGCAAAAAGTAAATTCGATCACGTCTCACCACTCCTCTCCAAGCTTTACTGGCTTCCGATAATTTCCAGAGTCCACTTCAAATGCATCTGCCTAACTTTCAAGATCCTCCATGGCATCCTTCCTCCACTAATCCCACTGTCCTGGAATTCCTCGAATCTTAGTACCACCAGACCTACTCAAAAATCAAAACTATCCTTCCCCTCATTAAAAGGCATTTCCCACCCAGGAAAACTGGGGACTTTCCCTCCTCTTCAGATTCACCGAGCTCTGGAATAACCTTACCTCCCCTCTTCGGAACCTGAGTGCTCTCCAACCCTTCCGCAAACATCTTAAAACCTGGCTTTTCTCAAAAACCTAATCACTCCCCCCTCATCTGACATCCTAGCTCTTTAACATTCCTCTTTCCTCCGATCTTGATCTAACCCCTTTCCTTGTAGTTCCTTTCTCTTCACAATTCCCTCTAAACCGTGCCGAGCTCTATGACCATGGAGATGGTGCGGTATACAAACCTAAGATTTAGTTTAGTTTAGTTTAACCAGTTGTAGTACTTGTATTAATACTTTATAGCACTTTTCAGTTGGTGAACTGAGCACTTTATTAGCACTTGTTGCACTTTATATTATAGTTGTTTTACATATATATTATTGAGTATTTATCAACTTGTGGAGTATTTTTTAATATTTATAATATAACACAAGTATCATATTGAGTAACTCCATACCCCCTTTTTTTTTACTAAGGTGCGCTAACTGATTAGCACGCGCTAATTGAATTTGCATGCACTGCCTCCTTGAGATGCAAATCTATCTCCTGCATATTTATTGTGGATATCCTGAAAACCTGACCTGGCTTCAGCTCTTGAGGACTGGAATTGCCTACCCCTGCCCTAGAGTACCAAAGAAGGAAATCAGGACTTGAAAGTCTGCTTCTTTTTTACTGGAATAATACTTCTATTTTCTACACAGTAAGTCTACATATTCACATCAGGATTTAATTTTCATCTGGGTAAGTATGGAGTAGATAAGCAGATAAATTTAGCCCGATATTTAGCTGCATAAAACCAGCTAAATATAACTGGTTAGCACTGAATATTGTTCTGTCCAGCTAAAAAAATAACAACAACAAAAACCCCAAACAAACACCTGCTTGCTTTCTTACCCAGCGAAATTTGTGTTATCAGCTTGGGAGGTGGAGGAAAAGTTTAATGGATAAGATTTAGCCAGCTATAACATAGTTTGAGCCTCTTTGGATTTTTAGGAGATATTTACAAATGATGCTCCAGATAACGTAAGCATTATTTAAATTCAAGTAGTCACTTTCAGTACCTTACCGGTAGCTAATTCTCATTATTATCTAGCAGCAAATCTATTTATGATGAAATATTGCAGAGTCTGCCTGATCTCAGGCTTTACCTTCATGCCCTTGTAGCTAAGGAGCCCGTGTATGTTTCTCAGACCGGCTGCAAATCAGATACTGGGGTAGATTCAAGGAAGGATGCCAAAAGTGACTTGCACAAAATTGAACACTAAGCAAATATTCTATACTGGAAAATTGGACGCTTAAGCCATTTTAGAATACTAGCATGTCAATATTTGAGTACCTATCTTTAGGTACAAGTATTTATGATATATGAAATGCTGGTGTAGATGCTTGCATCTAAATACTCTATCCATTTCAAAAGAAATCCCAGTATAAAAAATTTTACTACATAGACTACACTCAAAATATATATATATATATATGTATATATATATATATATATATATATATATATATATATATATATATATATAAATCTATCCCCACAGATGACAACTCTATAACAATCTGTTAAATAACAGATGTAGGAAGGAGGAAAAGCCTCAGAAGTAAACAGGGTTCAACTCTTATATTTTACTCCTATTTTCAGTCATAGGCATGAAAAACTCCTTCAGGTTCCAAAATTCTGCTATGTGATAAAAGTTAACCCAAGGAGCTGTAAAGCTGGGGAATGCAGAGGAGCAGTATTAAGCAGTAATCCTGAGGCAGCGGCTCAGAGTGTTAGCCGCGGATAGTATAGAAGTAAAAGTGTTCCCTGCGGATGCAGTTTTACCCAAATTGGGAGACAGAAATCAACTGAAGCCTGCCTGAGTTGGGAGGAAGAAAGCACGATAGTATAGAACAGTAGTCCCAACCCTGTCCTAGAGGACCACCGGGCCAGTCGGGTTTTCAGGATAGCCCTAATGAATATGCATGAGAGAGAACTGCATGTAATGGAGGTGCCAGGCATGCAAATCTGCTCCATGCATATTCATTAGGGCTATCCTGAAAACCAGACTGGCCTGATGGTCCTCCAGGACAGGGTTGGGAACCACTGGAATAGAAAGTACTCCCTGTGGATACAGTGCTCAAATACTGGATTAGCTTTACCCGAATTGGGAGACAAAATTGACCGGAGCCTATCTGAGCTGGGAGAAAGTAGATTTGTCAACAGATACGTTTTGTTAATTATAACAGCTGACAGTATGCACTTTAATGTTTACACTGAGAAGCTAGAATTATTTTGAAGATGAATGAAGAATTATAAATGAAAGAGTCTGGAAATGTTAAGAACTAGAAGAGTCTAGAAATGCTTTGAAGATAATTTAATTCTATGTGAACAGGATGTTCCACACGAGGAGGCTGTATGAAAGAAAGTTTTTTAGAAAAAGTAAACAGAAATTAATTTTGGAAACTGAAGTTGGGAGGAAGGAGGTTTTTATACTTATGAATGAAAGCAGGGGTAAAATATGAAAGTTGAACCCTGTTTATTTCTGAGGCTTTTCCTTCTTCCTACACCTGTTATTTAACAGATTGTTATAGAATTGTCAGCTGTGGAAATAATATTAATATACTGTATATATTTTGGGTATAGTCTATGTAGTACTATGAGTACTTTTTACAGTGGGATTTCATTTGAAATGGATAGGATGTTTATATGATCACTAACCCTTTTACTAACCCCTAGATGCACCCAGTTTGTTCATCTAAATACTGTTAATTGTATGCATAACTGACAATGTTCTATAAAATTAGTGCGCAAGTGCCTGACAGGCCCATAATCCAGCCATGTGTCTCCCATGTTAATACCCTTTTTGCAGTTATGTACTATAGAACTTAGATGCTAAGGGGCTCATTTTCAGAGCATTTAGACACACCAAGCACCATAGGTTTCTACATGTATCTAAGTGCTTTGAAAATGAGCCCCTAAGTTTATAGATTTGCGAATAACTTCAAATTGGTGTCAATTAACTTCCTTCAAAGATCATTATTGTCAGTCAAAGCTAATAGGCAGCCACTTAAACAATTAAGTTGGACATTATTCTATGACTTGTATGGGTCAATTTTTCAGGGTGGTCACAAAATTGTGCACCCAAGTTTATAGAATTAGAGGCATTGTGATTATCTTCACCTTCTCTGTTTGATGGAAGCCCCATTATGATGGTGCAAAGTGATAAAAGAGGGAAAAGATGAGTAGCCAGGTTAAAGAAAATAGGTTTCCCAAGGGAACGGCCTCTTTAACATAATAATATAAGTCTAACAAGTCATTATTGAGCTGACAGTGGTGCTTTTATAAATGCCGGCCACTGCTGGATAATTTAGACCTTAATACTCACTGCTGAGCCATATCTGGGTCAGTGGCAGTAGTTGGTTTTTTTGTTTTAAATAATAATTTATATTCCGCATATCCTACAATTCTAAGCAGATTCCAAATTATTCAGGCACTCAAGCATTATTCCCTAACTGTCCCGGTGGACTCCCACTCTATCTAATGTACCTGGGGCAATGGAGATTATGTGACTTGCCCAGGGTCACAAGGAACAGTGCAGGATTTGAACCCACAACCTCAGGGTGCCAAGGCTGTAGCTCTATCCACTGCACCACACACTCCCACAGTATCCAGAAGTTCTGCAGATACAGCTGATATTCAGTGACAGCTAAACAGGCAAAAGACAGGACTGTTATTTAAGCGGTCCTACATGCTTGGTTAGCTAAATGAGCACCAGCATTGAGGAGGGGAAGGGAGTTATCAACATGGATTACCGTTATATCAGGCTTAACCAAGGTGCTAGTTATACTGTATCATTGTTCAGAGTACTCCATTTTATTTCATTTTCTATACTGTTCTCCCAGGGAAGCTTAGAACAGTCTACATGAATTAATTTTTCTCTGTCTGTCCTGGGGGCTCATAATCTATCTAATGTACTTTGGGCAATGGGGGGATTAAGGCTCAAATTCTGTAACCAGCACCTAAAGTTAGGCACCAACTAGAGAGGCGCCTATCTAAATTGAATAACAAGCTCAATTAAGCTTTTTAATCAGCACTGATTGAAACATAGGCGCCTATCAAGAAAGCGCGATTCTGTAACAAGGCCTAGAGCTGGCCTATTTCTTGGGCGCCTCCAAAATAGGTTTCGCTCAGCGTGATTCATTAAACAGCACCCAATTTTACTTGAATCACGCTGAACAGTGCCTAATTAGGCGCCTAACTTGTGGGCGCTTCTTATAGAATTTGCCCTTAAGTGACTTGCCCGGGATCACAAGGAGCAGCATGGGTTTGAACCCACAACCTTAGGGTGCTGAGGCTGTAGCTTTAACCACTGTATCACACTCTCCTGTTTGTCAAACTTGGCACTCTTACATTCAGGCCAAATTGCCCAATCACAGAATTGCTTCAATAAATTGTATCAACAGGAAGCCAGTACTGGTAGGGCTGATGTCTGATATACAGTATTTGAAAACTAGAACAGATGCAAGCTGCATTTAAGGACATGGAATGGCATTTCAATTACCATCTCTTCCCTCCTCACAATATAGCTCTGAACTGGTGCTATTTGCACATGAAATTAGGCTTTGGGAACAGATGTGAACGTTGGCCTACAATTATATTTCTCTTCTATTCATTGAGCAAGATAAAAAGTTTTTTTTTTTGTGTGTGTGTGTGTGAAAAGAGGATAAAAGGAATCAGAATTTCTGAAACTTTTTCTCTGCCCAAGGTTTCACTGTATAATAATAATAATAGCAGCTTATATACCGCGAAGTTCTATGCGGTTTACAAAGATTAAGCAAAGGTACAAATTGATTGACTTTAAGAGGGGAGGAAGAAAGAGGGTTAATAGGACAGGAAATCCATTTCTGAGGAGTGATCAGATCTCTGTAATATTGACGGGTCTAGTAATGCATCTGAAAATGTACACTTCTCCCTCCGTATTCGCTGTGATAGGGGATTAACAGACCCACAAATACAGAAAAACCACGAATAACTTTTTCATATGTTATTCGCTGTTTTCTATTAAAAACCATCGTGAATATGGTGAAACCGCAAAACACGATGAAAAAAGTGCCGGGAATCAGCGGTTTTCTCTGTAAACGCTTGGAATCAGCGATTTCTCTATGCAAGCTGACGTAATTTGGAGGGAGGAGCCAGCAAGCTACAAATTGTGAATAATCGAAACCGCGATGGCTGAAACCGTGAATACGGAGGGAGAAGTGTATTGTGTTCCTTGATCATCTTGGATCCTACTTACTAAGGGCTGCCTGGGGAAACATCATTCTTCAATGAGGTAACTGAAACCTTTGGAAAACCATCCATTTTTGCTACGTGGCTCTCATTTACTATTAATGATTGTGTTGGTGTTTTAACTGACTTTCAGGAGTGAAAATATGGGAGTCAAGCACTACCAAGCAGCAATCTTCTCTCTCAAGTTTTCTATAGAGCGGTAATGTTCTCCTATTTCACTTACAGGCGGGCCAGCTTCACCAGAGTGCCCAGGCTCACCAGATTCTCCAGGTTCACCCTACAGATAAAAACACAGATCATAATCATAATCACAAGCACAAGCATTTATCTCTCACTCTGTCCAAAATTAAATCGGTCCTAAGTGACTTACAGCAAAAAAGACATTGTTATAAAACAATTTTACTATCTAACAAACTAACCCCCCTCTTTAACAAAAAAGTAGCACGGTTTTTAGCTCCAGCTTCGGTGGTAACAGCTCCGACACTCATAGGAATTCCTATGAGCTTCAGAGCTGTTACCGCCACGGCCAGCGTTAAAAACCACGCAACAGTTTTGAAAAAAAAAAAGGGAAGGAGGATTATATTATCTCAAATACTTCCAAAAAAGAAAAATGTTCAAATATTTATGAGACTTGTAATTAATATGAAGATTGTTGTGGATAGAGAACGTAATGGACAAGGCACAATCTTGGCACTGCAAATATCTTCCTGCAACTGTGAAATTTCTTTTCTTTGTAAAAATATCTATTTATTAGTACCAAACATGTATCAGTGCAGACCAGCTGTTTATTTTGCTAATTTACGTGCGTCTGCAGGACATGATTATTCATTGGATGCACAGTTAAATCTTAATATTCATGTGAAATGCCCATGCTTCTTATTGTGGGTGATTTTAACTTGCAAATCGATACTGTTTTGACTGAAACAGAGAAACATGACAGCAGATAAAGGCCAAATGGATCATCCAGTCTGCACATCTAGAACATTCATCACATGCTTTCTTGAATTCAGACACAGTCTTTATCTCCACCACTTTTATCAGGAGACTATTCTACGCATCTCCCACCCTTTCTGTAAAAAAGTATTTCCTTAGATTACCGTACTCCTGAGCCCATCACCTCTTAACTTCATCTCATGTCCTCGTATTCCACAACTTCCTTTCAAATGAAAGAGACTCACCTCATATCTTCCCTCTTCCACCTTTCCTCCAAAGTATACATATTAAGATATTTAAGTCTGTCCCCATATGCCTTAAGACAAAGACCACCAACCATTTTAGTAGCCTTCCTTTGGACCCACTCCATCCTGTTTATATCTTTTTGAAGGTGTGGTCTCCAGAATTGTACACAATATTCTAAATGAGGTCTCGCCAGAGTCTTATACAGAGGCATCAATACCTCCTTTTTCCTACTGGCCATTCTTCTTCCTATGCATCCAAGCATCCTTCTAGCTTAAGGCAGGCATTCATTCAGTCCTCTTTTCTCATGTTTTGCTCAGTTTGGCCCAGATTCTATATTGTGTGACCCAAGTTGGTCAGGGAAAGAGCATAGAGGCACACTGTTATACTATGAAGTTTGAGCCAATGAAGGCCTTAGGCCCCTTCCACTGCATCCCAAGATGCATTGGAAGAGGGAAGGCCCATCATTCTGAAGATGGAGCCCTATTGATAGGAGGGAGTGGGCTTCCCACCTGCTGATTTTTCATCAGAAAGTATGGAGAGTGTCAGGTGATGTTGAGGGTGTCAGTGATGTTGAGTGGATGGCAGTGATATTGGGGGATGTTGGAGGGTGTCAGTAATGTCGGGGAGATGTTGGGGGGGGGTGTTGGATTATGTTGGAGGGTGTCAGTGATGTTGGATGATGTTGGGGGGAGGGGTGTAGGGCTCTGAGGACAGCAGCTCTCTGTGGATCGGTGGGTGCGAGGGAGGGCAGAAGAGAAGAACTGCGGTTCACCCTGCCAGTTTTGCTGATCTTGGCAAGGGAATCTCCAAACTGCTGAGCCAGCAGGACTCCATGAAACCAGCTCAGCTGATCAGGATTCCCCTGCTGCAATCAGATGATGGGAAGCCTTTAGGACAAGATAGTTGGGTACCAGGTCTGAAAAGATGGCTTTTGTGTGTTTTTCATGTGGACATCTTTATATTAGAGAATGGGCAAAAAAGATAGACATATTAGGGGCGAAAACATCTAGATAGGTCATTTTCAAAAGAAAAAGATAGACGTCCTGCTTTTTTTGAGAATTGGCATTTTCTCTACTGGATTTTCTGGACATCTTTCCCAAGACGGCCAAACTGAAACTTAGATGTCCTACTGAAAATGTTCTTCTGAGTTTGCAAAGTTGAATTCCAATTTCTGATGATTTTTTTGTTTGTTTTTCTGGAAAAGCACACATGACATAAAATAAGACATGCAGAAAAATAATTCTGTTTACATATAAAATATTTGGATATATAAGCCCAAAATCCATGAGAGATACATAAGGCACTTTTGGATCTGGGCATCACATTGTATGCTTTTTTTCAAGCACAAATTTTGCAGGTTCATATAATCAGATTTAAAATTAATGTTTTTTTTCCATTTATGGTTCTTTTTTTCTACTTTAAAGCACTGATTTGTAACTTTATTCCTCCATTCCTTGTGTATCAACTAGTTTGTAAGTTTGTCGGTCCAACCCATTATTTTTAAATTTTAAATAGTATGTCTAAATGTATGTTTATTTTTATTCTATTGTAACTCGCTTAGTAAATGTGAATAAGCGATTTATCAAATCAAAATAAAACTTGAAACTTGAAACTGCTTGCTCATCCCCAGTGTCAGCTTAATCAAACTAAGCGCTCCTTTTATCAAGCCGTGCTAGCGGGGTTAACGCGCATGACTTTTCATCATGTGCTAACCCCTGCGCTGGCCCAAAACAACCACCTGCTCAAGAGGAGGCGGTAGCGGCTAGCGCGTCCAGCAGTTTAGCACGCGCTATTACGCACGTTAAACCTCTAGCGCGGCTTGATAAAAGGAGCCCTAAGGAGTAATTTTACTAAAGCCGTGACAAATGTGGCCTTAGCTCACTGCTTTCTCACACGCTAGCTCACTTTCTCACTTGTGCTATGATCAAAAAATGGCTGACTTTTTCTTTTTCCCAATTAATGGCCACATGCTAATTTCACCATTAAAAAAATTACCACGTGAGCTCTACCGACACCTATTTTATAGGAAGTAAGGATCCACGTGCTAATTCCACGCTAATCGATTAGCAAAAGAGAACATCTCATGCACTGCTTAGCGCTGTCATGCCCACAGCATATCCCCCAAACACACCCCCTTGGAGAAAATTGTGGAAATTATTTTTACTGCATGGTGTATGCGAACAGACAGGCAAATTTACTGTAGGACAGCAGCACACATCCCATGGTAAACCTTTTTAATGTGCAGCAAATGCTTACTGCAATTTAGTAAAAGGACCCCTAAGTGAGTCTATAGTGAAAGGTTTTTTTTTTATGGGTGGGGGGAGGAAGAGGCAGGTAGAAAATAGCAATTGCAAGCAAAGTAAAACAATTGGTGGCGTCAGCGGCAGGAACAAGGGCACCTCTCTTTTGCCTACCATGTTAAGGTATGGCATGTGAGCTCAGCCAAGTCTGGGGGAGGAGTCAGGGCTTGAAAACTGTCTACATCAGGGATTTAATTTCTGTACTGAGGTAAAGTGGGAGGTGTTGGTCGTGGGGGGATGGGGGGCACTAAACTGACAATGGAAATGTTTGAAGTATATGTGAGGGAGTCAGGTCAGGGGGGAGTGCCACTAGACTACCAGGGAAATTCTTTGAACTGTGGGTAAGGGAGGTTATGCCATCGGGGAGTGGAGGGATGGAGGACGAAAGCCAGGCATCTGGAGCAAAGACTTGGAGGAAGAGAGGGGGTGCCAGAAGTCACCCACTCCTCTCAACCAGCCCTTCAAGGCTGCCCTGGACCTGGCAAAAATTTCCTGCATTAGCCATGCATGAAAACCTTTTTTGTTTGTTTGTGTTTCAAAAATTATTTTCATGCTGCAGGTTGGCTAATCACCAAATCTGATTTCATTTTAATCCAGTGTGCAGTCAAGATTTCTACACAAACTAACACCCCTGTTGAAATTTTTTCAGCATTGCAAACCTACAGTGGAAGTGTATTAACCCCAAGGTAAATGTATGAGAAGTTTTCTGCATTGGTACCAGTACATACTTTTTTTCCCACAGGGAGGTGGACAATTTTCAAATAACCTATTCACATTGGTATATCTTAAACAAAGTTGAGTATTTTAAAATATGCTTTTCAACTATGAATTTTTACAGGAATGCTAGAGAGGGGGTGATCATGATTATTGAACTTAATTTTCAGAATCTCAGGGAAGGGTATCTAGGACCCTGAAAGCTAATAGAAGCACAATGCTAAATGTTTGCTTAGGGCATCTAATATGAGACAGCCTCCTTGCTCCAACTATATGATAAATGATGATCATTGAGAACAATGCAGATATCAAAGTCTGAGCTTTTCACAATACTATATCAATTATTCCTGTCTAGAACCCTTCCTGATTCTCTGACCCCAATTAAAACTAAGCAGCATGCTATAAGTATATACAATGACATCACAGTATACAACAGTGATCAGCAGATAAAGGCATTTCCATAAACAGTGTCAATCCCAGATCCTGGATGAGCTCTTCTCTTGTCCCTTCCTTGTCAATCATATTCAGAGGCAGATGCACAAAGCCTGCTCATCTCAGTTAGACTGGTTGTAGCAAATGCCAGTTAGGCTTGGACCCCTTTTCCGAACAATGCTCAACACTAACAACATGCATGTGAATTGGTTACTAAATACAGTCTGGTGTTTCTCTGGTGGCTGTTCCTTTACAGCGTCACAATTTTGTGCCTCTGTCCCTCACTCTTTATCTGGCCCATGCATGCTTGAATTCTATCTCCAGTATGGATATCTGCTGCTAAGTAATTCCAAGTGAACCACTAATTCTTCAGTGAAGAAGTTTTTCCTTCCACTTACTCTGAAACTTCCTCTTTCCAAAGATGCACCATAGCCCATATTGTCAAGCATCTAAGTAATCCTCATCTGTATCTTTATCATGCTACTGGAAAATGCATTTTGTACTGCTTACCAAAGACACTTTATTTTCATCCTGAAAATATGCCTCTCATGTGAGTATTTTTTTTAACTTTGATTTTCACCAGTTCTAAAATATCACCCACACCTTAAAAGAAAGCCAGTTTGACAGTATATATGACTCAACCTCTCCTCTGGTTTTAGAAATATGAAACTATACTATACCTTTTCTCCTACTGGTCCGGGATTACCAATGCCCCCTGGGGGGCCCTGTGGACCATCAGATCCAGGAGCTCCAGCTGGGCCTCTGGGCCCTGGGGGACCAGGGGGACCCTAAAATGGTAGACATGCATTAGTATAATGAAATATTAAGTTTTCTGAAGTAATACCAATTATACTGCATTGTATGTTGACATTGTTAGAAATACTTGCCATTTGTCCAACATCACCAGTCTCTCCTTTTTCACCAGGTGGGCCAGGCAATCCCTGGTAAAACATAGTTTGATTGATCAGTAAGCACTTAATCAAAGAATCATATAAAGGATCAAATGCATAAGACGGGGGGGGGGGGGAACTGATGACAGAAAATTGTTTCTTACTGCTGCAAAGATGCTCTTTACAAACCAAATATTTATTGTATTAAAGACTATGCTGGACATTATAGAAGGGCTATTCATATTTCAGATTTGCCTCTACTGGCACTTCAACATTTATCATGCATACATATCTAAGTTCCTACTTTACAAAACCAGGATATGCACATCAAAAACCCCAAATGTATGTAAATAGCAAGGGAATATGATTTGGGTGAGACTAGGACATGCCAAGAAAATACACATTTATTCCCTTTTTAGAATGGAAATACATGTTGATGTCCTAACAGATTGATCTCAAGATTTACACTTGCTATCAAGCATGTTTAGATTCTGCAAACTGCTCTTACTGAGCAGCAAGCCACTGGAAAGATTATAGGAGGTTGCCTCCTTAATGCTCCGGTGGATTTTGTCACCCTAGGAAACCTAACCTGGCAAGGGATACCAGTCTCTGTGATAGAGCTGGGAAAATAGACATCAATTATTTCAATTTCGAAAAAGTTTATAAACCTGGTTGTTTTCACCATAGTTAATTTGATTTTAGCTGTCGTATAGTAATTTTAAGCAATTCAACATACTTTTTTCTAACTTTTTCCATCAATCTACTTTAACCAATTTCTGTTTTTATCCCACAGTTTTTACTTATGTCTCATTTTTTAACAAACTGTAAACCGAGTCATGCTCCTTAGGGAGTAGATTCGGTATATAAAATGAAGATTAGATTAGATTAGATCTATAATTCTAAAATGGCAAAGATAAATGTGTGTGTGTGCCAGCACAAACACATTTATTTATGCGTTGATTTAAATGTTTGACTTTTTTTTTTTTTTTCTAAAATGGTTATTTACTCTGCAAACTGTCAGTGCATCAATATCCATTTCTCTTATATCTTAGAACAGCCTCCATGTCAGCAAATTCTGTACTAGTGAAACGAGATGTTCTGATCTGGGTGGCTCATTTCTGACTCCTACATCCTTGCTAAAATGGGTCTGCATATGTATGATGCGGTACTAATAATATATCCCATATTGATTACAATCGTATGCCCTGCTGGGCCTAATATTAAAAAAAAAGAAAACTGAGCTCCCAAATTTATGCTCATATGTTAGGCTTTTAAATGTGTGCTTCATTTTCGGCCAAACATAGGAGCTGAAAACTTCATCTCAATTTTGGAGCTTCTAAATTTAGGCCTACTATTCATTTGCCTAGATTTATGAGCCTAAATTCCATAAATGAGCCGATTCCATATGAGCCGATTCCATAAATGGTGACTCAAACATAGGTGCCAAGAAACATGGTGCTTATCCCATGTCAGTCTTAAATTAGATGTCATTTATAGATTCATGCCTAGTGGTGCCTAAACTGGACAGGCACTCATTTATGCCAGGGCATTCTTGGCCTAAATACTGATGTCTAAGTTAGGTGCCTTCCAGTGCCTAAGTCCAGTTCAGGCACTTACATGTAAAACATGTCCAAGATCTGGCCCTAACCACTTTCTGGTAGGCGCCTTGGACTGGGCGCCTCCCTGAAAGTCATAGGCACCTATCAAGTTAGGCGCCTACCACCCAATTAATACAATTTAAGCCACTTATGAAGTGCTAATTGCCAATTATTGGCACCAATTAAGCTTTTTAAATAATTAAGTTAGGCACCTAGTTTGGCTAGGCATGCCCATCTAGGCGCCTAAATTTAGTCATCTTTTATAAAATCAGGGCCCTAGTGCTGGAAATCAGTGCTAAGCCCTCACCATCTTTCCCCATCCTAAATCTGCTCCTGTTGCCACCCCCTTCTTATGCTCCTAAATTTAAGAGTTTAGTGAAATTTTGAGTAAAGCTTTATGTACTCAGCCCAAGTAAATTTTCAAGGAGGCTAACTTAGGAGCATAACTCTCAAAAAAGGGTCTTTTACTAAAGATTAGTGCATGTCATTTGCATCAGGTCCCACAGATAGTGCAGATAGCATGGACTAACCTTTAGTAAAAGACCCCCAAATTTAGAAGCATAAATCCTTTGAATATCAGACCCTATAATTATTATAGATGTACAATACCAACATGATATGGGTGTATATATCTACTGTATATCTATCTATAGATAGCTAGTCTGTCATAAGAATGTGCTTAAAACTAAACAAAAAGCCTACTCCAAATTGAAAAACAATAGAGGATGTTGTAATCAAAATCTGAGCAGAAAAATGTGTGCTCGTGAAAATACCTAAATCAAAGTGAATCAAAAGTGGAGACTTAAGCAAAAATAATCACTGAAATCGCTAAGGTGTCATATGTCCAAAAATGTTTTCAATGAACTGTTGAATGTAACAATTAAATATGAACATAAAATTGTGCTTATCTTCAAAACGTGTGCAATCAGCTTTGAAGATAAGCACAAATTTTATATTCATATTTAATTGTTACATTCTACAGTTCATTGAAAATATTTTTGGACATATGACACCTTAGCGATTTCAGTGATTATTTATGCTTAAGTCTCCTGGTTCACTTTGATGTAGGTATATTCATGAGCACACATTTTGTGGATAAAT
This sequence comes from Geotrypetes seraphini, assembly GCF_902459505.1. Taxonomy (NCBI): domain Eukaryota; kingdom Metazoa; phylum Chordata; class Amphibia; order Gymnophiona; family Dermophiidae; genus Geotrypetes; species Geotrypetes seraphini. The sequence continues at coordinate 59,962,610 of NC_047093.1, read as the reverse complement.
ATAATGTGAGGGGTACACCTAGAGTACCTTGCACCTGTGCTGGGTGCATGATTTGTAGGAAATAATCCTATATTATTTTTCTTGATTATTTGATAAGGTCCCCCAATAACTGATAAATATCCACATTGTACATGTGCAGTGGAATATACATAAAGTGAGGGTTATAACATAGTTTTACTACACATTGATAAGGAGACATAGGGCAGGATTTTCTGTTCAGATAAGAATGTGCTTGCCAGCCTACTGAACAATCAGTCTCAAAACATCTCTCAGCATATATTTTACTCAAGACTCAGAGACAATCACACTCCAATTTAACCTTCTGGCTACAAGTTACCTGTATGCCAACTGGCCCTGGAGGGCCAGCAAAACCTCGTGGACCTTCATCACCCTTCTGGCCAAAGAGCCCTTGTTGTCCCCTTGGACCTGGTTCACCATCAGCTCCCTGTAAGAAAACAATATTGACAGAAATTAGATGTGTTTACATTCTATTGTACAGTATCCTGAAATAGTGGTTAATTCATGCTTGGTTAAAATGCAAAATGAAAATGGTACTTACAGATGGACCTGGTTGACCAATTGGACCTTGAGTGCCAGTGGGGCCTGGTGGACCCTGTGAAGAGAAATATACATTTAGCTTCTTTCATACTTATGCAGACATGGAAAGAGGTCTCAAACTATGAGACTTTTCCAATAATCTTAAATGTGTTTATACCAGCAGTCTCAAACACGCGGCACGCGGGCTGTATGTGGCTCTCCAGGTTTTATTTGCGGCCCGCGGTCTAGAGGCGATCATTCTCTTCCTTTTGAAGCAGCAGCCGGCTCGTTCATTCAAAGCCACGGGTTGGTGGCTCCTTGCGCTATCCACTCCTGCATCGGAAGCCTCTCTGATGTCACAACATCAGAGAGGCTTTAGATGCAGGCATGGATAGCGCAAGGAGCCACCACCCGCGGCTTTGAATGAACGAGCCGTCCAGACGCGCTGCTGCTCCAGTGGCGTACTAAGGGGGGGGGCGGTCCACTGTTCTCCCTAGAGTGCGGCTCGTGGCTCGTCTAGAGCAGTGGTGCCCAACCTGCTTCCCTTCCCTTCTCACTGCTGCCATCGGGGATCAGGCCGGCACCGTGTTCTTTGATCTCCCTGCTTCTCTTCCCTGCGGGGCCGACCAACTCTCGCAGCCCGACATCAATTCTGACGTCAAGAGGACGTTCTGGCTAGCCAATCGCTGCCTGGCTGCCCGGAACGTCCTTTCCGACGTTAGAATTGACGTCGGGCAGCAAGAGTTGGTCGGCCCCGTGCAGAAGAGAAGCAGGGAGATCTCGGCCTGTTCCCAATAGCGGCAGCGGCAGCAGCCTATTCCGCGGCGGTGATGGCATGGGGGAGGGCAGGAAGGAAGGAAGAAAGAAAGAAAGAAGGAAGGTGGGGTGGGGACAGGGAGCCAGAAAAAAAAGCAAAAAATGGGGCACGGAGGAAGGAAGGAAGAAAGAAAGAAGGAGGGGGACAGGGAACCAGAAACAAACCAAAAAATGGGGCACGGAATCAGAGAAAGACAGACATAGAGAAAGAAAGAAAAAGTTGGGGGAGGGAATGAGGTCTGGAGAAGAGGAAGCATACAGGAGGCTGAAAGAAGGGAAGAAGTATTGGATACACAGTCAGAAGAATAAAGTGCAACCAGAGACTGATGAAATTACCAAAGGTAGGAAAATTATTTTATTTTCAATTTAGTGATTGAAATGTGCCAGTTTTGAGAAAGAAAAGATATTGAACTTTAAATGTGAGTGCTGCAGAAAAAAATAGAGTACTTGGAGGGCCGCAGAAAAAATAGTTAATGTCTTATTAAAGAAATGACAATTTTGCATGAGGTAAAACTCTTTATCGTTTATATATCCTTCCTTTTAACTGTTAACGGAAAGTTTTATAAACGATAAAGAGTTTTACCTCATGCAAAATTGTTGTTTCTTTAATAAGACATTAACTATTTTTTCTGCGGCACTCCAAGTACCTAAAAATCCAAAATGTGGCCCTGCAAAGGGTTTGAGTTTGAGACCACTGGTTTATACCAAAAATTACACACTACAAATACATTATAATTAAACAGAACAAAAAAAATACCTGATAAAGAATTATTTTACCTGTTCCCCTTTGTCACCTTTTCCTCCCTTTTGGCCTGATTCTCCAATTTCACCCTATTGAATAATTAGGCAAGATTAATTGTAATCAAATTTGTATCACGGTTGCATTCATTAGACATAGTTAAACATCTATAAACAATTGTCGCAATCTAAGAAAAGGTACCAAGTCTTAGGGATCCTTTTACTAAGGTGCGCTAATGTTTTTAACGCGCGCACCAGATTAGCGCGTGCTACTTGAAAAACTACCGCCTGCTCAAGAGGAGGTGGTAGCGGCTAGCGCGTGTGGCATTTTAGTGCGCGCTATTCTGCGCATTAAGGCCCTAACACACCTTTGTAAAAGGAGCCCTTAGTGCAAGCTTACTTGAGAAATGAAGCAACAATATCAGTTGGGTTCTATTTATCAGGCACAACAATTTGTTAATTAAAACGGTATCTCTTCAAGAGTGTTTTCAACTCCTAACTCCTCTCACCTTGGGCTCTGCATCCCCAACCTTATATGTCATTCTGTCTGTCCAAGTTTGATCATAAGCTCTTCTGAGCAGGGACCATTTATTAAGGGCTCCTTTTACAAAGGTGCGCTAGCGTTTTTAGCACACGCACCAGATTAGCGTGCGCTCCTCGAAAAACTACCGCCTGCTCAAGAGGAGGCGGTAGCGGCTAGCACGTGCGTCAATTTAGCACGTGCTATTCCGTGCGTTGAGGCCCTAACGCACCTTTGTAAAAGGAGCCCTAAATGTCAAAATGTGTACTGTGTATGCCTTTCAGTGCTATAGAAGTGATATATCTTTGGCAAATGAAATGATAGAAAGATGTGATTTGTTCTATTTGAATCCGCATCTTCTTGATTACTTAGCGAGCTGAATAACTCAATTTCTAAGACTTGGTCTCTTTTCTTGGATTATGACACAATTTTTAAACATTTTAGGTCTTTCTTTTTCTAAATACCATATGCTCTCTCCCTCCCCTCCTCTCCTTTCCTTTTATGCTATGTAATTCATCCCTGACCTCCCCATATACCAGTTTGTTATACCTAACTGTGACTATAGCAACCTATGTATATATCCTCCTACATTATAGATTGTAAGCCGCCCTGAAGGTTCTCACCAAGGCGTGGGGTAGAAAAAACCTAATAAACTTGGAAACTTAGATTAGGAAGTTTTGCTATTTTCTATTTTTAGAATAAATAGACCTGAAGATACATAGTTTGTCTTCTGTACAAGAAGACTGTCAGCTTTGAAGACTGATGCAAAGAATAGTTACATCAGGCATAATTAAATTTATTTTGAAAGTTTTACCTTATATTAAAATATTAAAAAGTTAAGATAAAACAGAAAGGGAATTATACTACCTTGTCTCCATCTTCACCAGGAGGGCCAACTGGACCTGCTGGACCTGGAAGACCCACAGGGCCTTGAATACCATCCCGTCCTGATGGACCTTGAGGACCTTTATCTCCCTGAAATTACAACGGACTGGCATGGTGAAGATTATTCTTAACATAGTTGATGACAGCAAATAAAGGCCTACATGATCCATCCAATCTGCCCAACAAGTTAAATTCATAGCAGCTGATTCTATAAAGTGCACCTAACCTAATTGGAAAAATATACTTAATAGGTTCAATAATTGATAAAATAATAATAACTGGGCAATGGGTGCCTATCTGATACTTTAAAAGATAGGCACCTTTCGCATGATGCTTAGCTGTGCCTAACACCAAAGTGGGAATTTCTATGGGCAGAGTGTTACTTAGGCACTTCTAAGTGTGATTCTCCAAAAACTTAGGTGCCTGAAATATAGGCCTTTAAAACCCTCACCTACATTTCAGGTGCCTAAGTTTTATATAGGCGCTGCTAACCGCGATTCTGCAAATGATTGACACACAGCCAATGCCTTGTATTTAGGTGCTGTTTAAAGAATCACCCCGATATCAGCACAATTTTGTCAGCCAGAAATGGTTCCTGACCATCTAAATAGTGCTAAGGTACTAACTGCCAATATTTAGCCGAAGATATCTCTTGCTGAATATCCCAGTCAAAGACATTGCTGGTCCACGCCAATATTCACCATCTGATCAGCTAGGTCTAGCGGCCAGATAGACCCACCTAAATAGCAGATCTATCTTTGGCCACTATGAATATCAGCTTGACTAGCTACATCTAGGGCGGCTAAACTTATTTATTTATTTAATACATATATAAACTGCCTAGCACTAAGTGGTGTACTATAAAATTTTTACATATATTATAAATTAGACAATACTTAAAAACAGCATCTTTCCACCCTGTCTGCCACTAGCATCCAAAATGTCTGTTCTCTTAAATTAAGAAAGCCTGCCTAAACTTAGACCAGAAATTCAATGCCGGTGGTCAGAAATGGCCCTGGCCAGTGGCGTAATAAAGGGGGGGCTGTCTGCCACAGGCACCTTCTTGATGGGAGCGCCAGCCCCCATCCTCCTCTCCATCACCCCTCCTTCCATGCCCCACCCCCACTACTGTGTGTGCACGCTGCTTCCCCTCCCTTGTTCCTTTTTAATGTTCACAGCACGAGCAGCAACCCCAACATGCTGCTCGTGCCAGTGGCGGCTCTTCTTCTGACGTCACTTCCTGGACCCACACCTAGGAAGTGATGACACAGGAAGAGCCAATGCGGGCACGAGCAGCATATTGGGGTTACTGCTTGTGCCTCGAACGTTAAAAAGGTACGGGGAAGGTGTGCATAGGCATGTGGCAGTAGGGGGTCAAGGAAGGAGTGGATGGGAGTTGGGGGTTGAGAAGAGGGCAGGGGAGGGGCGCCTCCACCCCGGGCACCTCTGATTTTCGCTACTCCACTGGCCCTGACACTTAATTTCCAGGTTCACCGCAGACAACAGGAGGTCAGGAGGTAGTCGGGCTGCTTCTCGCGGTCTAAAAATCAGCCCCATAGTTCCCGCCCTGCTCTTTCCACACCCCCATGCCACACTCACTCACTCACGCCCTCCCTTCCCACCCCCCTACCTCTTTAAATCTTCAGCAGCTGCTCACGCCGACATTCTCTAAGACATCAGTTCCTGATTCCGCTACCCAGAAGTGATTTCAGAGGGAACCAGGCCAGCGCAAGCAGCAAGCCAGAGTAGCTGCTCACGCTGGCAAAGATTTAAAGAGATATAGGGAGGCAGGGAAGGAAGGGTGTAAGTGTGGTGTGAGGGGGGTAGGGGGTGGGGTCAGAGAGCTGCCGGCACCACCACCAAGGCAGCACTTGGGGCAATCCACCCCTCACTATGCCACTGCCCATAGTATATATAATATGATTACATATGCATACTTGATCTTGATCTGCCATGCAATTTTCAGGGCACGGGCCATAGGAGTCTGCTCAACACTGCCTTACTGGTCATTTTCAATTACTAGAGTTGCCATTGTAGCCCACTCCAGCCCAGCTAGGTCAGTCTAGCCCAGGGGTAGGCAATTCCGGTCCTTGAAAGCCAGAGTCAGGTCAGGTATTCAGGAAATCCACAATGAATATGTATGAGATGGATTTACATACACTGCCTCCTTGAGATGCAAATCTATCTCATGCATATTTATTGTGGATATCCTGAAAACCTGACCTGGCTCCGGCTCTCGAGGACCAGAATTGCCTACCCCTGGTCTAGCCATAATCGAAACACAAACCAAAGAAATCAGCCTGGTGCTAATCTTACTTCTCAACTACTGGATTCACTAACTAAACATGATTTGTTTTGATTCCATTTTTGCTTCTTGTGTTTTAAAAGTTGTATTCTAACATTTGAAGAGTGAGCAATATACAGTCTAAATAGATCAAAATGTGTGTTTTTGTACGCATGGTTGCCTGAAATTCCCCAGTACTTTTATTTTACAAGTTATCAATAGTTTCCTAAGAGATAGAGTTACTTCTCCAAGGTTGTATGAGTCTGAGAGTGAATGTGTTATCCTCAAATTGCTACCTTTCTTTGGATAATTTGATCTGTATTGTTCAGAGCCTGTAGTGCTAGCATTAGTAAAGTGGTCGTTGATGATTCTTAGTTATTTGAAGAGTTGAGATAAAGCAAATTATACTGTGAAAGTAATTATTACTTAAATGCAGCCTCTCCTAGTCTCTGTAGAGCAGTCTCTGTGACATAATCACAAAGAAGAGAAGTGTTTTTATAACTTCATATGTATTTATTTACTGCTTTTTTGAAAGAATTCACTCAATGCAGTGTACAGCAAGATTGCTGTTTTCTGATTTTCTTTATCATGTATGGAATAGGACTCTATGTGATTGTCAAACCTAATCACAGTTCAGCTTGGTGAAAACTGAACAAGAAACAAGGCAGGGAAAAGAAACAGGGACAAGAAAGGGAATCTTTTCTGGGCCACTTCACTCTAAATTTTGTATAGTAACCAACTGTCCTAGATCTTGAGTATACAATATTTCCATTGTGTTTACTCTAAATTGCAAATAATTTAGCTCAATACATCAATGAGGATTTATCACATAGACTTGGTTTCAACCAGACAGATGTACCAAATGGCTCCAGAAAACAACTTTTGAAAATTTAACATTGCAATTTTACAAAAGGCAACCCAATTCACTCTTTAATGTTCTTACAAGTGGTGGTAACCATACGGATAGTTACAACGGAAATATATACTAATTATTGTTCTACATGTACATATCTGCATGCATCTTTTCACATCAGTACTTACCGGAGCACCCTTTTCACCAGCAGGTCCTGGTGGTCCCTGAGGTCCTGGTCTTCCTGGCAAACCAATTGGCCCGGCTGGACCTGATGCACCTCGTTCACCAGGAGAACCCTAGACAGGAAAAAATAATTGCACACTTAAGACATTAATTTTTAAGAAGCTACAGATTTTCTTGACCTTTTGCCTAAGTCAAAACAAAATATATAGATTGAATTGATAAAATACATTGCAGCTCTTTTTTAATATATGCTAAAGAACACATTTATGGATACACTGTATGAAAAAAACCTATTTTATCAGGAGCAAGAAGTTTTCTCTAATATATGAAGGAACACACAACAGGATTGTATATTTATTTATGTGTCTTGATGATATAAATGTGTTAAACTTGTAACTTACTGCTGGACCTGAGGGACCTAGAGGACCTTCATTGCCTTTTAATCCAGGAGAACCCTATGATGAAACGGAGAGGAGATGAGAAACATGAATTAATTGTTAGAATTTAAAAAAAAATAATAATAATATCTTTATTGGAGCAAATAGTATGATTAAAAGCAATAGAAGAGGGTTTTTTTTTCTTTTTTAAAACTTACAATTGGACCAGGAAGACCTCTGTCCCCAGGAAATCCTCTCAATCCAGGAGAACCATCTTTTCCAGGTAAACCAGCAGGACCTGGGTCACCCTGTAATTGTATTAACACTTTTAGATATTTTTATTATCATATGAAAGGAGTTTTAAACAGTTGTAACAAGAGACAAATTATTAGTACCTATAAGAATGACAGTAAAAATGGATAAAGAAACTATAAATACAATCCAGCTAAATCCAAAACCATGATGGTATCCCTTGACAATCAGCAGAGATCTACCAGTTTGGTTTAGGAAAGAAATCAACAATTCACCTTTGATCCTTCTTTCCCTGAAAGGCCAGGGAGCCCTTGTTCACCGGGAGGACCAGGGGGGCCAGGATGCCCTCGTTCGCCCAATGGACCAGTTTCTCCGGTAGGACCCTAAGATAAAATCAAACACATGAATGGAATACATGGTGCAGTTTGGAGGATATATCTAGGATACAAAAATTAACAAACATATGAAACCCTACTAATAAAATTAGTGCACGGCTCTACTCACAGAAGTTACCATTTTCTAAAGAGCCACAATGATAGTTTAATGGGATAAATTCAACTTCTTCCAGAGCTTGGGAGAGGTGAGTATCTTACCTGTGGACCAACTACACCAGGAGGACCAGGAGGACCTGTCTTGCCTTGGAAACCCTGTATGTGAAAAATAAAATCATAGATCAACCACTGGGAAAGCTAGATGATAACAGATGTATCTACTCTGCAATATAGACCCACCATGGTCTCATATACTATCTATAGTATTCTTTAATCACTTAATATCACAAGGAATTCATAGTACTTAAGTCAATGTGACAAAGGTTAATTTGGGAGATTCTATATTTATTAAAGAGAGTCCAGCATTACTGGTCTCACAATAGATCTATGGTACTGTTTTTCAGTGGCTTCATCAGGATTGCCCGGGATCTGGCAGTAAATATCTTGTCATGTAAGATCATAAGAATAGCCTCTGGGTCAGACCAGTGATTCATCTAGCCCAGTATCCTGTTTTCATGGTGGTCAATCCAAGTCACAAGTACCTGGCAAAAACCCAAATTGTAACAAAATTCCATGCTACCAATCCAGGGCAAGCAGTGGCTTCCTCCATGTCTGTCTCAATAACAGACTATAGACCTTTCCTCCAAGAACTTGTCTACACCTTTAAAAAAAAAAAACAAAACCCCAACATTAACTGCTTTTATCACATCCTCTGGCATTGCATTCCAGAGCTTAGCTATTCTCTGAGAGAAAAAATATCTCCTCCTATTGTTTTTAAAAATATTTCCCTGTAACTTCATGGAATGATCCCTAATCTTTGTAATTTTTGATGAAGTAAAAAACTTATCCACTTGTATCCATTCTACACCACTTAGGATTTTGTAAACTTCAACCATATCTCCACTCAGCCATCTCTTTCCTAAGCTAAAGAATCCTAACCTCGTTAGTCTTTCCTCATATGAGAGGAATTCCCTTTATCATCTATGTCACTGTTTTTTGAACCTTTTCTAATTCCGTTATATCTTTTTTGAGATAAGACGACCAAAATTGAAAGTAATACTCAAGGTGAGGTTGCACCATGGGGCAATACTGATGCACTATAACATTTTTAGTCTTGTTTACCATCTCTTTTCTAATAATGCCTAGCATCTTGTTTGTTTTTTTGATCACCGCCATACATTAGTTGGAAGGTTTCAGCGTATTGTCTACAATGACACCCATATCTTTTTCTTGGGAACTGACCTCCAAGGTGGATCCTAGCATCTGGCAAATATGATTTTGGTTATTCTTCCCAATGTGCATCACTTTGCATTTGTCCACATTAAATTTCACCTGCCATTTGGACACCCAGTCTTCCAATTTCATAAGGTCTACCTGCAATTTTTCAAAGTCTGCAAGCACTTTAACAATTTTGAACAGTTTAGCATCATCTGCAAATTTAATCACCTCACTCGTCATTCCAATTTCCAAATAATTTATAAATATGTTAAATAGCACTGGTAACCAGAACAAATCCCTGTGGCACTTCACTATTCACCCTTCTGTATTGAAAAAAAATGGCCATTTAATCTTACTCTCTGTTTTCTGTAAGATTACCAATTCCTAATCCACAACTGAACATCGCTTCCTATCCCATGACTCTGTAATTTTCTCAGGAGCCTCACATGAGGAACTTTGTATAAAGTTTTCTGAAAATCTAGATATACTATATCAACCGGCTCACCTTTATCTACACGTTTATTCACACCTTCAAAGAAGTCAAGCAAACTGGTAAGGCAAGACCTTCCTTGGCTGAACCCATGCTGACTCTGTCCCATTAAATCATGTTTGTCTATGTGTTCCACAATTTTATATTACATTATATTGGTGTCTTCTATCCCGCCAATACTTTTCAGTTCTAGGCGGTTTACAACAAGAGTTGGCCTGGGCATTTCCAGGGAGAATACATGGTTAATAGATGTAGTATGCGTTGGGATCTGTGAAGGGTTGATCAGGTTTAGTTAGATCATTTGATACATTTCTTGAATAGAAAGGTTTTAAGTTCTTTCCTGAATGTTTTGTAGTTGGGCGTTATAATCAGCAGATTGGAGAGGTGGCGATCTAGTTTTGCTGCTCTGGTGGCTAATAGTCCATCGTATATTTTTTTGATTTGTATTCCTTTGCCACTATTTTGCCTGGCACTGAAGTCAGGCTTACCAGCCTGCAATTCCCTGGCTTTCCCTTGGAACCCCTTTAAAAAAAAAAAAAAAATCAGCTTTTTTTCATTGGCCCACCTGACTCCAACCATGAAGCCTTCACTCTGGCCCCTTTTCCTCCTTCTCCTCTCCCTCACAAACACTTCCCACTCCCAAAAACCTCTCCCCCCAAACTCTCCCGATGCCACATTCATCAACAACACCTGTCCTGGCCTCAGAATCCCCACGCTAGTACCCACCAGACCCCATCACTTCAAAAAACACCGAGGAGTTAACCTCGCCTCCTTGAAACCTGTTCCCCCAGCAAACCTACCCAACCTTACCTCAGACTCTCTCACCCCAGTCCCTACCCTCTATTGTAACGCCAGATCCGTCAGAAATAAGACCCAAATAATAAGAGATTTACTCGAGGATCGTGATCTGGGTTTTCTGTGCATCTCTGAATCATGGATCGAAAAAGATGACTTACTCACTCAAAATGAACTCTGTCCCCCAGGCTACCATGGTCTTTTCTCCCCTAGAATAAACCGGAAAGGAGGAGGTCTTGCCCTTCACTACAAAACATTCTTTAATGTTGAGCTTCTTGAAAAGGGCAGCCATCCTTCCTTAGAATTCATGTTAGCTTCAATAAATGACGAACTTCATCCCCACCCATTAGGCATCCTGTTACTTTACCGCCCTCCCACCCCCTGGAACAAATCCTCTGAAATTGTTCTTGAGACCATAACAAGGGCCTATCTAAAATTCCAAAGACTACTGATCATTGGCGACATAAACCTTCACCTAGAGGACAACACCAACAAGGACACAACTGATTTCAAAGACTTCCTCATTTCTCTAGGCTTCACCGCCCCACCGCCCACCCCTACCCACGAAAAGGGGCACTCCATCGACATCATCAGCTTTCTTGACCTGACTGAGCACAAAACCTCCACTGATGAGACCCGTTGGGAACCTGTCCCCTGGTCTGATCACCTCCTAGGCTCTTTTTGCCTCCCTGTCTTCATGTCAGTCCTTGGTACCCCTACCCGAGCCTCAAACTCCATCACCTACCGAAAAAAAATCACTAGTGAACTATTCTGGTCCCAGTTCCTCAACAAATTCCCTCCTCTTCCCACTCACACAGACCCAGACGCATTCTGGCACAACTGGGTGACTCTTTCCGAAACCACGTACTGTGCTCTTGCCCCTCTAGCCACTAAATCCATCTCCTACTCTCACAAGGCCCCCTGGTATCTCCCATACCACAGGGAATTAAAACAGAAATGCCGAGCCCTAGAGCGAAGATGGAAAAAATCGAAATCTCCTTCAGATAGGCAATCCTGGAGAGAAAACATCAAATCCTACAACTCCGTACTAAAAAAAGCTAGGAAGATCTTCTATGGAGATAAAATCTCCAGATCAAAAAACCAAAACAGTACACTCTTCCACATCTGGCGAAACCTAACTTCTAAAAATGACTCCTCCCCCTCCCCCACCCTCCCATCTCCAAATGACTTAGCCAATTTTTTCAACGAGAAGATCACTACCATAAAGAGTTCATTCCCCCCAGCTATCTTTTACAACTCTCTTCCTCTGAAAGACTCCGACCCTATCCCTGCTGACAGATCATGGACTACTTTCAAACCTGTATCCGAGCCCCAGATCTCTAAACTCTGCCTCAAACTTAAATCCTGCAAGTGCATCCTAGATCCTTTCCCATCTTACCTCTACGAAAACATCCCAGCGCAGGCCATCTCTTCCCTTACAAACCTTATAAACAAAGCTTTACTATCGGGCCTGTTCTCCTTAGAAATGGGTCACATTGCCTTATCCCCTCTCCTGAAAAAAGCCGATCTTGACCCTTCCTTACCATCGAACTACCGCCCCCATAGCTAACATCCCTCTTTTAACAAAACTTCTGGAGACCATAGTCGCTACCCAGTTCTCCTCTTACCTAGAAAGATTCTCCATCCTCCAACTCTACCAATTCGGATTTAGGCCCAACTTCAGCACCGAGTCCCTCCTAGTTTCCTTAATCTCAAAGGTGCAACAACTTCACGCCCGAAACAAATTTGCTGTTCTCCTACAGTTCGATCTCTCCGCAGCTTTCGACGTCGTGCACCACGACATACTAATCTACCAACTTTCTGAGATAGGAATAGACTCCTTTGTCCTAAAGTGGTTCTCAAACTTCCTTCGTGCACGTTCCTACATTGTCAACGCAAATGGCTCCAAATCCGCTTCGTGGACACCATCCTGCGGGATCCCACAGGGTTCTCCCCTATCCCCTATCCTCTTCAACATGTATATGACCTCCCTGAAGCTTCTCAAACTATCCCCCCTTGAAACAATATACACATATGCAGACGATATCCTTATCCTCCTCGAAACAGACCAGAACCTTACAAACCTCCAAGAGAACATCACCTCATGCATAATGAGGCTTCATGCCTGGTCCCTCTCTGTTCAGATGAAATTAAATGAATCAAAGACAAAACTACTCTGGCTCGGCCCAAAGTTAGCACACCTGCCCACCCTCTTCACTCTACCCACAGGTCCTGCTCTTCACCTTGAGTTCTCAAGCAAGGTCCTCGACATCATTATCGATTCCTCCCTCTCCCTCAACGATCACCTGAATTCCTTGGCAAAATCATGTTTTTTCAGCCTTCACATGCTGAGGAAAGTTAGATCCTATTTCCACCAAAAACACTTTACCGTCCTGGTACAATCCATCATCTTATTCAAACTCAATTATTGTAATGCCATTTACCTATGCCTAACAAAAAAAAAAAAAAAAGTTTTCACAGATTCCAGCTCATCCAGAATACTGCGGCCAAACTGATTTTTGCTAAACGCAAATTTGATCACGTCTCCCCCTTACTTACCAATCTTCACTGGCTCCCTGTACTTTCCAGAATTCACTTCAAATGCTCCTGTCTGGCTTTCAAGATAATTCATGGCATCCTTCCGCCACTAATCCCTCTATCCTTCCTCGCCCTAACGCCTGCTACCACCAGATCCGCCCACAGACATAAACTATCCTTCCCCTCTCTACATGGCATCCCCCACGCAGGCAAACTGGGAAGATCCCTCCTCTCCAAAATCACGGGCCTTTGGAACGATCTCACTATCCCGCTGCGGAACCTGGGCTCCCTCCAACTGTTCCGAAAACAACTGAAAACCTGGCTTTTCTCTAATATATAACATCTCCTGCTTACTTCCCCTCTTTTCATATGCTCTTGTAAATTCTCTCTCCCCTCTCTTCTTGTATTTTTAAGCTTTGTAAACCGTGTCGAGCTCCGCTTCCGTGGAGATGATGCGGTATATAAACTTAAGGCTTAGTTTAGTTTAGTTTAGTTTAGCTTAATATTGGCCACCCTCCAATCTTCAGGTACTGCAGATGATTTTAATGACAGGTTACAGATCACTAACAGAAGATCAGCAATTTCATGCTTGAGCTCTTTCAGTACACTGGGATGTATACCATCTGGTCCAGGTGATTTATACTTATATTTGGATACTTTAATCCAAATACTTTAACTTGTCAATTTGGCTTGGCTTGGCTTGGTACGTCTTCCAGGTTCACCAAGATTTCTTTCACTTATTTCGTATCATCACCCTTAAAAATAATGTCCAGTTCAATCTCTTACATCTTCTTCCACTCAATTTGTTCCTTGATTAACCAATGGCCCCACAGGTTCCCTTACAGGTTTTTTGCTTTTGATATACCTAAAATAAATTATTACTAACAAGTTTCTCTTCATATTCCACAGTGGTATTTTTAAACAATATCCACACCTGATTTACAGTCCTAACCTTTGCCACTGATCCTTTTAGCTTCTTTTTAACCATTTTCCTCATTTTTTGAAAATTAAGTGCCGCTGCAGTAGATTTCTTTAGCAATGTCACTCCAGATATCAGCTCAAATTTGATCACGTTATGATCACTGTTTCCCAGCAGACCCAACACAATTACCTCCCATACTATGCCCTCCATTCCACTATGGGCCAAATTTAACATAGCTCCCCCTCTTGTTGGTTGCTCCAAGAAGCTGTCATTTATGACTTCTAGGAATTTTACCTCCGTAGCATTCCCTGATGTAACATTTATCTAGTCAATGTTGGGGTTTATAGTTTATTATTTATATTCTGCCTTTATACTATTGCCCAGTCCAAATCTCTGAAAACATTTCTTCATCTGTCTGTTCATGTGGATGGTTGTGTTAAGTGTAAGTTCCATATTAAAAGTGATAATATTTGCATATTTCCTAACAAACATAGTTGGAAAATTTCAGGGACAGAAAAATGGAGATCTGAACCTTATATTACATCTGTGGCCTTCAAAAAGTTATATCTACCATAGTATCTGCTTTAAAAAAAATAATCCATTTTTATGCACGAAAATTGTGTGCTCTTGTACTTCATCCTCTTCTTAAAGTAGCTAATAGATATGATATTGTTTCTGAAAGAAGGAGCACCTGATGGAGGAATTAGCATGCATATGGAAAGAGAAATAACAAGGCAAATGTACTCAATTATTATTATATGGATATTCAGTAGCACTTATCTAGCTAAAAGTGCCACTGACTATTCAGTTAAATCTACCTGAAGAAAAGTCATGAGTAGACTTAGCAAAGTTATTTGTCTGAACGGAGCTGTTCATGAATATTTAGCTGGGTCGTGAATATTTAGCCTAGCTCTCTCCAGGAACACTCTCCAAATTGGTCACTTTCCCCTCTTTTATCAAGACGCACTGCCGAGCAGTACGAGCTAAATGCTGAGCCGCCCAAAGGATTAGAATGAACAGCTGGGCATTTAGCTCGTGCTGCTCGGCAGTGCGGCTTGATAAAAAGGGGGAGGGGTTGTTTGATAGATTTGATCAAGTAGCAATTTTAAATATCCAAATCTAACCAGATAACAGGAAAATTTTGATCACCTACAATTTATCCAGCAAAAACCTCAGTTTTGGCCTGGTTAATTTTTTGAATATCAACTTCTCTGTCCTTATTGACAGGGAGATATAATAAAACTTTATCACAGCTTTAAGCCAGTTTCTAAGGCAACTAACTTAAGCTGAAAATGCCATTTAAAAAAAGAAAAAAAGCAATTATAAGAGAAAATATGGAGGTGCTTTACGATGCCTAACACCACTATAGGCATGGCTAACACTAGAAGTGGCGTTAGGCATCATAAAACGCTTTTTTAGGTGCGATTCATGTAAAAGGTAGGTGCCAGAAATGTAGGCCTTTAAAATCCTGGCCTACATTTCTGGCGCCTACCTTTCTGAAGCCATGATTCTATAAATGGCACCATTGCATGATTGACACGCAATCGGCAGCCATTTTAAAGTGGCTGTTTACACTGGCATTATTTATAGAATCCGGATCTAACCCCCTGTTTTACTAAGGTGCGCTAACCTCTAACACATCCATAGACTAACATGCATGTGTTAGCATTTACCGCGTGGTTAGCGTGCGCTATTATTTAGCATGCGCTAAAACGCTTAGCGCACCTTTGTAAAAGGAGCCCAAAGTGTCCATTTGTCATGTAGGTTGTCTAGTTACTGATATACTATAATATAATGCTACACTATTATTGTAAGTATCCGCTATAATAAAACCCTTAGTGAACATGCGCACTTCAAAATCCGTAGGTCCATGATCTATGGCGCCGTGCATCCGCATGCACAGTACAATGAGCATATGGCAGTTTGCGCATGGCGGTTTCCCCAGCGGCGGTTCTGTTTTGCGTGCAGCGGTTTCCCCTGCTGAAAATGGAGCCTGCGGCGGTTGAGATTTTCATGCAGCAGTTTCCCCAGCTGAAAACAGGAGCCTGCGGCGGGCCCTGCCAATACTGGGAACCTGCGGCGGTTGAGGTTTTCGTGCGGTGGTTTCCCCAGCTTAAAAAAAAGAACCTGCGGCTGCCCCTGCCAAAGCTGCCTCCAAAAACAAGGGACACTTCTCAGATAAGCCTGCTTAGCGAAGGAAGCTATTTTGCTTTGCTTTGGGGAAAATAAGTGTGCTGGGGGAGCTGTGAATAATCATTTATTGGTTTAGGTAAAGGGGGCTGTGCTGGGAAAGGGGGGCATTGAGCAATCTTGCTTTGTTTTGAGGGGAGGGGTGACCGCAGCTCTTTGGCATTCTGAAGGAGCAGAAGGTGAAAGGGAGGACAGCTGCAATCGGACATCTTGTCTGAGAGAGACAGGGGGAGGTAAAAGTAAGAGAGAAGGGCTACTGCTGGATAGGGAGAGCAGGGAACAGGTGTTTCTGGACGCCTAAGTCTACGCATCTATTCTAGCACCCGTTAATGTAACGGGCTAAAATACTAGTTATTAATATATTATGTATGCTATCTGGTTACTAATATTATAATATAAAACTATATTATTATTATTGTAAGTATTGTTTTATTATTAATATATTATGTATATTGACTGGATATTCATACCATGTAGCTATGTGCCAAAATCCATATAATCAAATAACATGAACATGAACACAAATCCAGGCAAAATGGGAAATGAGCTGAAAAAGTATGCAGATAAGCTCATTACCTATGAATGCATAGTTAAACAAGGCATGTTATTAACCTCATAGTTAATGACACACATTTGACGTTCATTTCCTTTTGTTAAAATTAGTGCATTAACACGGGTCATTAATGCAAGCTAATTAACAACTTATATTAACACACTTTGTGTATAAGCCAGGAGCAAATTCCATAAGCCCCTGCTGAGAGGAAAATACAAGTTCAACCATTAGAGAATCTTCATAGGGTTTTCCCTATGTAATAGGAACACAGTAGCTCAGATGCATGAAATGACCTTGGGATTAGACTATGGGCTAGATTCACTAAGCAAACCGATCATGTACTGATCAGTTTGCGACCCGATTCCCCTCTGACCCAATTCACTAACCTCTGTCCTGATCATCCTCCGATCCACGCATGCAAATGAGGGGGAACGGCATTTAAAAGATGGCAGGCAGTGATTCGCTAACAAAAAACCTGCAACTGCTGGGGACCAGTCATTCACTGCTTTCCGACTGCCATCTCCTGCTCTCTGCCTGCTGTCTACCCTGACTTTCCAGCTCTCTGCCCCTGACTCTCCTGCTCTCTCTGCCCCGACTCTCTGCCTTTTTCTCCTGCCGCCCTGCTCTGCCCCGAGTCTCCTATTCCAGGCCCCAACTCTCCATCCCAAGCGCTGTCCTGGCCTTCCCCACAGTGCGAGCCCGTGGTTTCAACCCACAGGTTTAAAGCGGGTTAAAACCACGGGCTTGCTGCGCAGACCATCTACAGAGCAATCCTGGTGGTCGGTTGGGGGTGTGATTCCGATCGCCCTCATCCCCCTAGGCCTATGTGTAGGATGTCTCAGAGCAAGTGTTAATCCATTGCCACATTAGCACTTCCATGTGTTGTGAATCATAGGTTACTGCAGTGTAAATTCAGTGTGAGCTAAACTGTATTTATCTTCATTATGCCAAATAAAAAAAGCATAAAGAGCCTCCAAGGATGGGTTGGTATCTAGAGAGCCAGATTAAGGCCTAAACAATCTAGGCACGTACCTTGGGCCCAAATGTTTAGGGTGGCCCTGTTAGATGTGCTCAGAATTCAGAAGGCTAGGATTACCAACTGTCTGGATTTTTTCAGGATTCTAACAAGTTGTAAATTACCTTTCTCAACGCCAGAAGGATGGCTAAGTATGTGGATATTTTTCAGAGTTTAGCCCACTGCTCCCCACTTCTACTGCAAAGACAGTTGTTGTTTCCAGCCAATGGGAAGGCTGCTCTAGTCACAGGAAGAAGGGGCTGAGCTTCAAGGGCTGTGAGAGAAGCCAATCTCTGCACAGGGTCTTTGGAAAGAATCAATGGAACTTAGGGTAACCAGACACCTGAGAAAACCCAGACATGACATCTTTTTAGAGGACTGTCCAGCAGTGCCCAGAGGGCTTCCCAAAACCTGTCAGTTTGTCCAGGTTTTGGAAGTCCCTGACCTCAGGGCTGCATCTGGAAGACTTCTGCGCAGAAGCAGATGTCAACATGATGACATCATACACATGCACACATGCACATGTCATCGCATCAACGTCCACGCATGCACAGATGTGGTCCCGAACTCGTGTGGGAGTGGGGTGGGGGTGGAGGAAGGAAGAGCTGGAGGTGGAACAGGGCGGGGTAGGGGGGCAGAATGAGGTGGGACTAGGTGTCCTCTTTTTTTTTCATAGAGGACAATCTGGCAACCCTATTGGAACTAGTAAGTGGATGGGAGTTGTCAAAAAGAATTAGGACTGAAGAATGGGGGGAAATGTGAAGGGTTTCCTGTCAGCTGAGCAAATGAACTGGCTGCAAATGCCAGAATATACATGATGATAGGCAAACCTGGTGGGGTAGGGTTACATATTTGTAAGGACACATGATCTCACCCCGCAGTGCCTCTGACTTGCCCTCCCCACTCACACCTACTCCCATCATGCCCCCAACACACAGTGCACAGTCACCTTGTCTTGCCTCCCACACAACCAACAACTGTGCTGTTCACCCTCCCTCTCCCCACCAGAGGAGAAAAAGAGTGGATGGCTGCATATTGGGCTGCTTCCTCTCCCTGTGCCTGCCTAGAGAACTAACTGCTCTTGAGAACCACAGGAGGCTGTAGATAATCCTGCAGTTCATTAGCAATTGACTGTAGGCCGCCCAATAAGCATCTGTTCACTCTCTCCTCCTCTTGTAGTGTGATTTCAGAAGAGGCAGAGTGTGTGAACAGTGCAGCTTCTGTGTGTGACAGTACGTCTGCCTGGGGTTGGACTCAGTCTGGGGACCAGTACAAACGCTGTCATCAGCCACAGGGATGAGCAGGCATGTCTCCAAGTACTGGCTCTGAGTCTCTTCTAGCCCAGCATCTGTTCCCTCTTTCTCTCCTCCCCGTCCTTGTAGTCTCTCATCTCCCTGTCCCTTCTCTCTTCCCTCCTGTGCTCTCCCCCATGCTCTAGCATTCTTCCTTTCTTCCCTCACTCCCATTGTCTGGCATCACTCCCTTCTGCTTCTGGATCCAACATCTTCCTTTTACTTCCCTTGCCATCTCCTATGTATCTCTCCCTTCCTCTCCTCCATCCCCATGTCCAACATCTCTCTCTCTCTCCTTCCCTTGTGCCCTGAGTCCAATGTCTCTCTTTCGACTCCCCCATGTATCATCTGTCCTTTCCTTCCCTCCACCATTTATCTAAGATTTCTTCCTCGCTCCCCCATGCACCATCTCTCCCTTCCTCTCCTCCACAATCAAATCCAATATTTCTCCCCCTCTCTCTCATGCACCATCTCTCCCTTCCTCCCCTCTACCAGCTTAACCAATATTGCTCCCTCTCTTCCCCATGCACCATCTCTCCCTTCCTCCCCTCTACCAGCTTATCCAATATTTCTCCCTCTCTCCCCAATGCACTCTCTCTTCCTCCCCTCCATCATCTTATCTAATATCTCTCCCTCCCCTCCCAATGTCCAACATTTTCTCCCTCTCCAAGCAGCATCTCTCCCTCCACTCCATTGCTATATCTCCCTTTCTTCCCAGCCCCCTTCTTCACCCCATGTCCAGCAACTCTCCTTTCCTCCCTCATTGTCCGATTCCTACAGTTCTCCTCTTGCTCTTCAAAGGGTCAGTGGCAGTGGGCAGTGATTCTCACACGCTGTCTGTTGCTAACTCAGAAGCCTCCCCTCTGCAGCAGTGAAACAGGAAATTGCCAAAAATTGCAGAGTTTTATAGAATATTGCAGACCTGTACCTAATTTAGGTACAAGGATTTACACCAGCTTTCAGTTAGTATAAATCCTCACACCCAATATTGGGCATGAATCCTGGCACTAAGCGTAGTTTTACAAATAGCATCCAACTTGAAGTGCTGTTTATAGAATAGTGCTAAATCAGTGGCATAGTAAGGCAGACAGCTGGCACCTCTCTGCCCCCCCATACCCCCTTCCCCATCCCATACCTCTCTTTTAAAAAAATATGTTTTTATTGATAGTAGAAGGGATATACACTCATCAGTCATAAGAACATAAGAACATAAGCAGTGCCTCCGCCGGGTCAGACCATAGGTCCATCCTGCCCAGCAGTCCGCTCTCGCGGCGGCCCAAACAGGTCACGACCTGTCTGAATAACCAGAAGGGGCCCCCTTGCCACCTTGGTTTTCCATTGAAGTCCTATCTTCCCATCGAAGTCCTAATCCTCCGGTCTTGCACATTCACGACTTGGTTGGGTTTCCATACTTATTACCTGGTTAGTTTTCTATACTTGTATTACATCCCAGCACCTCTCTCAGTATCCCACGATCCCTTTATCCCTCAGGAATCCGTCCAATCCCTGTTTGAATCCCTGTACTGTACTCTGCCTGATCACTTCCTCCGGTAGCGCATTCCAAGTGTCCACGACCCTTTGGGTGAAAAAAAACTTCCTTGCATTTGTTTTGAACCTATCTCCCTTCAGTTTCTCCAAATGCCCCCTCGTACCTGTTGTCCCCTTCAGTCTGAAGAATCTGTCCTTATCCACTCTCTCTATGCCCCTCATGATCTTGAAGGTCTCTATCATATCTCCCCTGAGCCTCCTCTTTTCCAGAGAGAAGAGCCCCAGCCTATCCAACCTCTCGGCGTATGGGCAGTGTTCCAGCCCTTTTACCAGTTTCGTTGCTCTCCTTTGGACTCTCTCAAGTACCGCCATGTCCTTCTTGAGGTGTGGCGACCAATACTGAATGCAGTATTCCAGATGTGGACGCACCATCGCTCGATACAATGGCATGATGACTTCCCGCGTCCTGGTTGTTATGCCCCTCTTTATGATGCCCAGCATCCTGTTGGCTTTTTTCGAGGCTGCTGCGCACTGTGCAGATGGCTTCAGTGATGCATCCACCAGCACACCCAAGTCTCTCTCAAGTCTGCTGTCTCCCAACAATGCCCCCCCCCCCAATTTGTAGTTGAACAACGGGTTCTTTTTCCCTATATGCATGACCTTGCATTTTTCCACGTTAAAGCGCATTTGCCATTTGTTTGCCCAGTCTTCCAGCTTGTCCAGGTCCCTTTGCAGGTCCTCACACTCCTCCCTGGACCTAACTCTACCGCACAGTTTGGTATCGTCTGCAAATTTTATAACCTCGCACTTTGCCTCCTTTTCCAGGTCATTGATAAATATGTTGAAGAGTAACGGCCCCAGCACCGATCCCTGTGGCACACCGCTCGTGACTCCCCGCCAGTCAGAATATTGGCCCTTCACTCCGACCCTCTGCAGTCTACCCGACAACCAGTGCTTGATCCATCTGTGCACATCCCCTCCCACCCCGTGGTTCCACAGCTTCCTAAGCAGCCTTTCATGTGGCACCTTGTCGAAAGCCTTTTGAAAATCGAGGTAAATGATGTCTATGGGTTCCCCATTGTCCACCCGACTGCTTATTCCCTCAAAGAAGTACAGAAGGTTCGTTAAGCATGACCTTCCCTTACAGAATCCGTGCTGGCTTGTTCTCAGTAGGCCATTTCTCTCGATGTGCTCGCAAATGCCGTCTTTGATCATAGCTTCCACCATCTTCCCTATAATTGAAGTCAATTTCAATGCAAACTCAATACAACAGTAAAGAACCAGTATACATGCCAAAACAAAATAATAAACTGAGTACAATACCTAACAGTATGAGCAACTTCTCAGGCCTGCAGCTTGCACTGGCCTGTCTCCTTTCTGAAATCATTTCTAGGGTGTGGGATCAGGAAGTGATGTCATAGGGAAAGCCAACGCTGGCACGAGCAGCAGGCCAGAGAATCTGCTCACACTGGTGAAGGTTTAACGAGGTATGGGGGAAGGGGAAGGAGCAGGGGGCAGAAAGGAGGGCGTAGGGGTTGCCATCTACCCTCACTATACCACAATGCTGAATGCTTATTTTTGTCAATGACCAAATTTGGGCGCAAAGCCAAGTCATACAGCTAAAAAATGCTGCCAAGACTATCCAACTGTGAACTGTCTATCTGTCTTACTGAGTACGTTTTTTTCACAGGTACTTCACTGAAATACAGCCCATGTTGGGTCCTACAATAAACTGTAGATTAGAGACTGACATGGTGACAAAATTCATCACCGTTCCCGTCCCCGCGGATAACCGCGGGAAACCATCTTCATGTCATTCTTTAAGGAGAGAGGGAAGAATCAGAATATGAATGGCCACAACCACTGACCCACAAGCTTTGCTTTGAAGAATGCTGGTGTAGAAGGACTGAGGCTGAAATAGACACTAGAAAATGACATGGGATTATTTCCTGTGGTTATCCGCGCGGACGGGAACGGTGATGAATTTTGTCACCATGTCATTCTCTACTGTAGATGTCAACCCGCCCTTGGAGGCCCTTTGTGCTATTTTTTTCATTGGGTTAGTTTCCTGTGCTTTGGATTTCTTTTCTTCAGTTTGATTTTATTTTCATTATGACCATCTTATGTGCTCCTCAGACATGTGGCATAAACACAGTTTTCACTGCTGAAGAGA
The DNA here is from genome assembly GCF_902459505.1 of Geotrypetes seraphini. Taxonomy (NCBI): domain Eukaryota; kingdom Metazoa; phylum Chordata; class Amphibia; order Gymnophiona; family Dermophiidae; genus Geotrypetes; species Geotrypetes seraphini. The sequence continues at coordinate 59,940,000 of NC_047093.1, read as the reverse complement.
CCCAGATTGGCTTTCTCCTCTCTTCTTTCAGAAGTAGCTGCTGGAAAAGCTACCTTTTTTTCTCATTGGTAAACATTTTAGTCTAGTTTCATTGGAGCTTCACAGATGGTCTGGTTTACTTTGAGTTTTGGATTTAGGCCTTGCCAGGATTATGTAGCATCCCCAGTATATAACAGAGACAGTAGCAAAATCCAAATAAAAATGTTCATTGTGTTTGGTTTTCTTTGAGATACAGCTCTGGTACTTGTTCAAACGTAGCCAAATTAGAAATTAAGAACTCTACTTACTAAACTGCGCCAGATGTTTAATGCAGGTTCCACTGTGTCAACAACACAGTGCATCAACTGGTTTTTGAGCTCTGTATGACCAGCATGTGTTAGCTGCCATGTTAACTGCTTAACAAGGAATTCATAAGAGGAGGTAGGGTCTGCATCTTGCAGTTAACACAGGTGTATGTTAACTGCTGATGCAGCAGATAACGTGGAACTGTTTAATTGCCCAATTAGGGGTAGTTAACTGCATTATGCAATAGCAGTATGCTGTTCACATGTAGTAGGACCACTGTCCTATATTACAATGGAAACATCATAGATTAACTTTTATTGTTAGTTCATATCAAACCACTCATGCTATATAGTGTGGCAAAGTTAGGGACCAATTTGGTTGTAACTTCCGTGCAACAATGGCAATTACATGCCAAAACAGGGGTGAAATGGCAGGTACATGTGTAAGTGTAGTTTGGTACTATTCTGTGAATTGACACTTAAGTGTTCTAATACATAAACATAAGAGGTGTTCACATGGGAGGAGCATGAGTGGGTCATTGGGGTGTCATGCAACATGCAGAACTTAGAGAACATTGTCAGTTGCATGTACAGGATGCTACATTTAGACACATATTTATACCTGCTATTGACATGGTGCAAGTGGATACCACTGTTCCCTCTAAGCCAGGGGTGTCAAAGTCCCTCCTCGAGGGCCGCAATCTAGTTGGGTTTTCAGGATTTCCACAATGAATATGCATGAGATCTATTTGCATGCACTGCTTTCATTGTATGCTAATAGATCTCATGCATATTCATTTGGGGAAATCCTGAAAACCCGACTGGATTGCCCTCGAGGAGGGAGTTTGACACCCCTGCTCTAAGCTGAGCAGGAGTCCTCCACTTATATTCCTGCCAGTTGAGGGCGCTGTTTCATTATCACATTTTCAGTAGTGAGGAACAGGGATAGGGTTACCAGAATTTTCCATGGAGAAACCCAGACACATGGACCTGCTCTGTTCTGCCCCTGCCCTGTCTTATTCAGCCCCAGCTCCATCCCATTCCACTTCCAACCCACCCAATTCCACCTCTAGCTCCACCTCCACAAAGCCTCAACTTTCTTTTTCGACCTCCATGATGCGTATTGGGGGGGGATGCATGTGATGTCATCCGCACAAGTTCAAAGGCCCTCCAGACGTGGCTGGGAGATCGGAGCTTTCCAAAACCTGGACAAACTACCGGGTTTTGGAAAGTCCGTCCGGGCACCTAGACGGTCCTCTAAAAAGAGGACTTGTCTGGGTTTTTCTAGACGTCTGGCAACTCTAGGCAGGGAAGCTCTGCAGAAATCCAGGAAACCTACCTGTCCCTATCGACTGAAAACAAAATATTGTAGCACTGCCCCCCACTGGCAGCTCAGAGAGAACAATAGAGTTTGCCTACATGTTGGTGCATAACTGCCAGTTTACCCTAACATTCTCTAACAAATCTGGTGAAGAAATTGGCCATTATAGAATAGCTTAGCGCTCAGATTTTTGACCCCTAACTTTTAACACCTTTTATAGAACTGCACTTTAACTGTACACCTTTTGTAAACAGGACCCTAAGAATGCTTTATGTTTGAGTTAACAACAGTATCTTTACCAGTGACTTAAAAATCTGTCCTGCAAGGCATGCTTGGTTAGAAATAATGCATTCATTAAAAAAGCATATCCACAGCAGGGCTTAGCAATTGAACGCCAGGCAAATCTAGTCATTTAGAAATAATTCTATCTAGAATACATCAGAAAAAAATGCATAATATTTCTAAAGCTGTATTTGAAAAGCTTTAGATAAAACAAATGTATGTATTTTTCAGCAACTAAGTCTAAGATCACTGTTAACACAAGATATATGCTAACATGCCCCATGCACTAATGGTTAAAGTCAAGAGGGGATTCTATTTTCATACAATTTTTTTCCATTCCATTTTACAGCGATATTCTTTTGAGCATAGAGAGCCCCAGATTTTTTAATACAGCCAATCACAATGTAAACATACAGCAATGAGAACACAGCCACATACAGAATAAACTATACAATAAATCACATGGAAGAAAGCAGCCAATCACAGAACAGGATTCTGCTACATTCCATTGCACGGGACTAGAGTTGTGTTTCTATCCGCACACTTCTATCTTCCATGTTATTTATGGACGGAGGAGCAGAAATCATTGAAAAATACAAGAAGTCAAATTTCATTGCACTTCATGTGATTTAGGGTAAGTTGTCAAGTGCTGCAAGAGAGGCCTTCTATTGCGTGTTAAAACACTTTCATTGCTCTGACATTGTGCTTATTCTTGCCCAAACAGCAGAGGATGACATCTCTACACAATTTCAGAGTTCTGGCAGTCATACTGATCCTGGAGAAAATGAAATCCCTGTGCAGCCAATTAAAACATTTATTGCAACCAAAGTAAGACTCATCCAAAAATGACAATGCACATGAGCTCTTAGGCTCCTTCCTCAGATGTGGCTAGTTCAAAGATTGGTTGATTTTTAATAGCTATTCCAGATGTGCAATATACTAAGGCAGTTACCAACCATGTCCTGAAGGATCACCAGCCAGTTGGGTTTTTGGGATAACCCTAATGAATATGCATGAAAGACATTTGGAGGTGATAGACATTCAAATCTGCCCCATGCATATTCATTAGAGCTATCTCCAAAACCTGACTGGCTGGTGGTCCTCCAGGACAGGGTTGGGAACCACTGTACTAAGGTACACCATCCTCTCTGGATGAAATTCATATGCTGGTCCAAAAAAACAAAAAAAACACACCCTGCAAGAATCTTGCACAATATCGGGTATCTCTCACAGCACACCTTAACTGAGAAAAGAAATGAATTCAACTAGAAAAAAAAAAGTGTCTACCAAAAGACAAAGTGAAATTAAAGCAGCAGACTGAGAAAGCCAGATTATGTCCATACCTTCTGCATGCCTCATCATACTCCTTGGTGGAAAACAAATAGTTTTTTAAAAAAATGCGCAGTCAGCATCCTTTGCCATTTACAAGAATTGTATGCATAAACAGAAAGCATGAACGTGAGAAAAGTCACCAGGCAGCGTCCTTGTCCACTCACAGCCATCTTGATGAAAGTCAGAAAAAGGTTTTGCAAAATATGATACAGCCCCGTAGAAGTGGACAAAAGGCAGCACCATTAAGGAGAATATTAGAACAGTTCTCCCTGGCATGGGAAATGTGTGTCTGCAGTTGATGGTGATTGTCACCAAATAGCCTTGGAAAACATTTTAGACAGCATATCATGCTCCAGCTGTGTGACCTGACAGTTACTAATTAGCAATCAAGCTAAACGCAGGTTAACTGTATAAGAATGATCTATCTGTTCTTCCAAATATCTCATAGCTACACTAACATCTGTAGGAATCTCTTTGTAAAATATAAAATTTATGGGATGCTGTTTTGTGATTCCTGTAAAAAAATTTTTCCTATCCCCAAGTCATCTCCACTCAGCCAATTAGTGAAAAATTACTCTGTGATAGTCTCAGTTACTTCTAAGTGAAAGTGGTTAATAAATCCATCCCCTTTCCAAAGATATTGCATGTGTTTGCTGTGTGTCTGGGAACTGGTGGCTCAGACTGCATTTTTCTAAATCCAAGACAGCAAGAGAGAGTATTGATCCAGCCTTACAACCCATTGCACAGTCACTGAGCTATACAGCAGTGATCCAGCAATACCTACCACTTAATAGTTGAATTCTGAACTAGAGAATGACACGGGGACACATTTTTACCCGTCCCACGGGAACTCATTTTCCCATCCTGTCCCCGTGAGGTTTTTTTTCCTCTCCCTGCCCCATTCCTGCAAGCTCCGTCCTCATCTGCACAAGTCTCAAAGTGTTCGAGGCTTGTGCGGTTAAGGCAGAGCTTACAAGAATGGGGCAGGGACGGTGACAAAACTCAAGTGGATGGGATGGGGATATTGAGTTCCTGCTGCGATGGGGACAAATTTGTCCCTGTGTCATTCTCTATTCTGAACAGAGGGTCTAGTGTACCAATAGGTTTCTTCCATTTTCTGTCCATGGAAGAAAAAGTACTTGATGCCTCCAGGTTTCTAAGTGTAATTTTTCTAACAAGATATATTCAGTGCTAACATTCAAGACTAAAGTACCTAGAACCTTTAAATCTTTTTATTTTGGCTACGTGTTTTTATTTATTTTCAGTCCTACTTTTTGACCAATATGGCCTAACTACTTTTCTGTGTCCTAAAAGACTCAAACTACTTCTAGTGTTTATTTCTCAGCCTGGCCTCTAACATGTTGGATTTTGTTGGTTTCTATAACCTACCATTAGTCTTCGCTGCACCATGCTACTCAGTGTAGCATGCTAGAGTGTGTTTCAGTCACAATGAGTTGCACCACACTCCAGCTACGTGTCATTAGCCCAATCTCGTTTGGCTACAAGTGGGCTGATTTCTATAGATCTTTCCATGTAGCTGAAGAAGCACATACCTGGGAACAGACAAAGAATAAGGCAGCATCTCCTCACCTGCAGGGAAGGGTCTAGAGGAACCAGCCAGCCAGACATGATTCACGACTAATGACTAAACTAAATGTCATCCAATACTCACAGTTTCACCTCGCTGTCCAGGATGACCGGGCAATCCATCTTTCCCTGGTGGACCCTACAGGACAAAGGAAAAGTTATGAGACAGAATGGGGTTTCTTCACTTTGTTTATGTTGTAGCAATGACATGGTCCAACAGATACAGTTTTGGAACTGTGTCATTTCACTGGAAATCAAATATGACTGCAACTTGCAAATGTTGCACCGCTAAGCATTATGGGAAATCTATCCAGACTGTCTTAGAATCATAGTGCTTGATTCACTCCAAATCATTTGGAGTGCAAATATCAGGGGAAAATAAACAAACACCAAATGTTATAATGTCGATAATCAGGTGATATGTAACAAAAAGGTACAATAATTAAAGTTAAATAATATTTGAAGCATAAGGGAGAAAGAATCACCAGAAGTTCCTTACTTCTACAGAACCCAATTATGCCTTCAAACATCTATACACAGTTTTTATTCTTAATACTAAGAAACAACAGTTCAGAAATGGGCTGCAAAATCACTGCCCTATATCATTACTTCTCAATTATTCAAGTAAAGAAGGATAAGCCACATCTCCACTAGGATAGCATTAATATTATAAGATACCAATGCTGAAAATGTCTACTTACAGGGGGACCCTTCGGTCCAGGAAATCCAGTGGGTCCTTGAGGTCCTGGTGGTCCCTAGAACACAGAAATACATGTTTAGATACATATAAGTAGGACTCTTGTCTTCTAAAATGTTGCAACAATAAATAGGATCAAACTGTACCCACCCAGCACTGGATCTTAATACGATGACATGCATACAAAATGTCTTTTTACAAAGCTGCATGAAGCAGAACTAAAATGCACATTATAGAGCCTATCGGTCCTGAAGTAGTGTGGAAACTTGGCCAGGTCATTGATCTAAACAGGTAATGCAGAAGAACATGCTCTTGCATGTAGGCCTTGGGGATGAAGCATCCTTTTTTATTTTTTAGAGGACCTGAGACTTCCCACCATAATCTGACCCACAGCAATCATGCTGACATGCAAAAGGCCACTAAAAGCGTTACCCATTGATGTGAATTGATTTGGACAGTGCCTGCAACATAATGCTCGTTAAACAGTACCAATCTGCTGGCTGACATCATGCAAAACATGACCTGAATTCTACCTTCTGAGACTGCCAGCATGTATGCTCAGGTCCTGGATGGTTTCTTGCCCTTTTGAAATGCCCTCCAGACAGGTTTCTAAAGTATCTGAGCCAAGGTTTGGGAGGAAACATTGTTTTGGGAATGCAAGATTGCCTTGGAACCAGGCGCTGTTTTTAAAGCAATGGACACATTCTGCACAGAGCAACTCATCAAACTGATCTGAAGGATTCTGCAGGTACTATTTCAGTTCTTCAGAAAGGATCCAACATTGTTTTTATTCAAAGATGCTTATAATATCTAAACGTCCTTACCCTAATTGTTTCTTTTCTTTTCAACATTGTAGTTCTCCCCTCTTATCCTATTGTTCAAGTAAGTTTATTGCCTTGTCTATTGTCCTTAAATGTATTGGTTATTGTAAAAGTTACCCCTAATTTTATGCTGCAAACCGCCTAGAAACCATGTATAGGCGATTTATCAAATTTTAAATAAACTTGTAAACTTGACTAATAGAATGTCATGTACAACACAATTATAATTTAACTGAGAATATGGTGGGTAGGAGAGGACTGGATTTAAACTGCCCAAACTAGTCAGCAGTAAGAGCTACAGCCTTTTATCAGCATTTAAAATATCTTCATTTGGGAAATGAGCTGATTTGAGAATGGACAAAAACATTAAGCCAGAATCTAAAGGGCAGTTCTCAGCAAAGCACAGAACACAGCATTAAATGGAGAACTTTATGAGTTATTTGTAAGTGACTTGTAAGTGACTTGAGTATGTAGAATTGTGTTTTGCACATTCAAGTAGGCTTTTATAAAATTGCCCAGGGCTTATATGTGCCCAAAATGTAGGCGCAAGGAAAACACAGTACCTACTTTTATGTCACACAGATCTGATTTTATGACAGGATACCTGTGTGAGAACTCCAAAAAGATGCCTATTTTTTAAGCCAACAGGCAGCTATGTTTCTTCATAAAATGGACTCCAAGAATGAGCCCTAATAGCAAGTAAATGCCATTTCACGTATTTACTCCAGCCCTAAAGTTGGTGTGCATGTGTGCATTCACTCCACACGTGTACACATATACTTTATAAAATTCAAGTGTATATCACAACTACGCCTCTGCTCTACCGAAACTGTGATCCTGGGAATGCCTGATGATGATGTGTAAATATCTGTGCAATTTTATGAAAGGCCTTTTATGTATGAAAAGCGCCTTTATAAATATTCCCCGGAGATGGAGAATGGATGAAGCAGAGGTAGATTTGCACTTGTGTGCTTATCTTACAATATACATGTATAAATTTGGATTCTTGTTGGCAGTTACATGGAAAAGGTTTCACCTGCCTCAGGGCAAGTGTAATTTCATGTTGCTACTTTGTGAGGGCTGTTTTATTTTCATAAACTCAACATATGCACCTATGTGCTGTCATGGAAAAGTATCCCAATCTAAAATTACCTTCCTTTTGCATATTAAGATGGATCACTGAAAAATATATAGCTAAAAGTATACAGATCGGTTATCTGTATAACTTTACCCCTGTTGAATGGATAAGTTATCTGTATAGCAACTGAATGTTGCAGCTCTATGGAAAACTTTAACCTCTACCCCTTACTTATCCCCAAATCATATCACTTTTTAAACTCTTACAATATGGCCTTATGACTTATAGCCAAAATATAGCTGTGATCCATCCTGGCATTTTTTTTTTAACTCCTCTATACTATTACTAGCTGTTGTTGGCAGCGTAAGGGCTCTTGAATATGGAGCCCTCAATAATCTGATATGAAACTCAGTAAATGTTGCCAACAAATAGGCTCTTCTTACCCTCTAAAAGAAAAGTTTGCATGAAAATATCTTAAATAAAATACTCCTGAGTTTCATCAGGATCTGAATCGGAACAGTGGTGGTGATTTATTCCTCCTTAATCCCTTCAAATTGACTCCCTCTGTTACAATTTTGATTCTTTGTCTCTGTCCTGCAGTTTCCTCTTGCTTCCTCCGGAATAGGAAGCTACTGGGACCAGGACACTAGAAGCCTCTAATCACAACTACGTAGAATTTTTCTTTTCTTTTGAACCCAGACTCAGCTCCCTCAGGGAATCCAGTCTGTAAGAGCCGGATTATGTAAACAGTGCTGTTATCAGCAGCTGCCTAAAAAACATGTCAGTCCTACAACAGTGCCGTTTACAGAGTCATGGCTTTCATCAAAGGTAGGCGCCAGAAATGTAGGCCAGCGTTTTAAAGGTCTACATTTCTGGCGCCTACCTTTGATGAGAATTGTATCTACAGAGGAACCTTAGAACATCTAAGATAATTTCCTGTGTTAACCACGCCTACTTTGACCTTAGGCGTTCTACAGTGCCTCCATACATGTGATGAAAGAATCATTTTTCTAGGCACCAGTAGGTGCATATATTTTTTTAAATGATTTTTAAGTCATTTTTAAATGGCTTTACCAATTAAGTTAAGCACCAGTAAGGCACCTACTGTTGCCTAACTGAAGGCCTAAATGTCACTATTGTACAAAGCTGGGATTCTCTGCCACCCTGTCTACTTGAGGAGGAGCAGCTAGCTATCATACTTGGGTCTTGTGTAGAGTAGTACATAGCACTGCCACAGAGCTAACTTAAATTTCTTACCTTTGATAAAATTTTAACAGTCTAACAATGTTATTTCAAAGAAAATATACCCTCTGCTTTGAATTCTAAACTTAACAAAAATGATACTGTACGTATGTTCGTCTGTTGTAGTAGAATGAAGTCCAGTGATGCAGCATAGGTAAGCCTTCGCATGATATGGATAAATTTCAGTGTCTGAGCCAAAGTTGTCTAATAGAAGCCATGCTCCATGTTTTGCTTTCTTTTTAAGATAATTTGAAATTCTAGAGTTTTTTGTCAGCTTAGCAAGGACCTCAGAAGTTTGTCTGAAGCACCCTGGCGTTCCTTTGGACACTGGCTTTCGATGGCCTCATACTATGAACAAGTTATTTTCCTTGTCTCTCCAGTGCAAACTGATTCAAGTCTAAGCCATCCCAAGCATTCCATCACATTTTAAACCTCTTACCCTTTCACCTATAGGACCAGATGGGCCATCACCACCAGAGTTACCCTATGGAGAAGAAAAATTTGATAACTAAATTAATTCAAGGGTAATTCAAACCATGAAAAAAAGATTTAAAATGGACTCTAGCATTAGCAATCGAGGCTTTGAATAACAATGTATGCTTCTGTCAATAAAGTAACAAAACCATATTTACTGAATATGAAAACATTGCCAGAAGCAGATTCTTACATGGCTCTAGTCTGAAGTACTGTTCATACAATATATTGGGTCAACTTTGTGTTTTTCTTTTTTTTGTATGATCATTTTTACATTTGGCTTTTAAAAGCAGGTTTGACCATTTGTATCAAAACTTTTACCATAGCAAGTTGTTTATTACAAATCAATTTGTCAAGAAAATCCATAGACCTAAGGGCCAATTGACATGGAAAATGGAAAGCATACAGTGCTGTTTTTAGAGGCTTCCAGTTCTGAAAACAGCAAAGAGAAAAGTTCACTCTAACTTACCTTGGGGCCAGGCTTGCCAGTGGTACCCCGAGGACCTCTTTCCCCACGTGGACCCTTAAAGAAACAACAATGACAATTCATAAGCCACCTGTTACCAAGCATCAAGCTTAATGTACAAGTAGAATGAAGACAGTTCTTATATTTCTATATACCTATCATTGTTATGATACTACTATATCATGATCACCATTTTCTTTATAGTTAGTCATTAAAGCTACATAATGGTATAACAGTGTGCTATGGTGACCATTTTCACAATAATGTACCATGATAGATCAAGACTAAACTAAATGATGAAATAGAATTAAATGCTGCATTATATTCAAGCTTAAGTAAGAGTAAGCTCTTACCGTTGGACCTCGTTGCCCCCTTGATCCTACTTTACCAGGTGTGCCCTAGAATGAAAGAGAAAAACAGTACTGTTCTACTGTTAAAATGTCAACTATCAATCTAGAAGGAAAAAATTTTCTGGAACTGATTTCCCAGGCTGAATCAAGGAGAAGACACCAAGAAAAAGCTAGAGTTGAGTTTTGTTGAACTAAGAAGGAAGATACCTTAAGATTATAAGAACATAAAAGCTGCCATATTGGGTCAGACCGAAGGTTCATCTAGCCCAGTATCCTGCTTCCCACAGTGATCAATTCAGGTCACAGGTACCTGTCAGATTCTCAAAGTATGTCAGGATTCCATGCTACCAAGCCCAGGTATAAGTAGTGACTTCCCCTATGTCTATTTTAATAGAAGATTATGGATTTTTCCTCCAGGAACTTGTCTAAACCTTTTCAACCCTATCACATCCTCTGGCTATGAGTTCTAGAGCTGAACTATTCATTGAGTGAAAAAAATATTTTGTTATGTTTGTTTAAAAGTATTACCATGCAACTTCATGGAGTGTCCCTTCATCTTTGTACTTTCTGAAGAGTAAACAATCAATTCACATTTACACATTCTACTTCACTCAGAATTTTGTAGACCTCTATCATATTCCTTCTCAGCCTTCTCTTCTCCATGCTGAAGAGCCTTAATCTCATAAGCCTTTCCTTATATGAGAGGAATTCCCTTTTAATCATTTTCGTTTCCCTTCTTTGAAACTTTTCTACTCCTTTCCTAATAATTCCTAACATTCTGTTTGCTTTTATGGCCTCTGCTACACATTGAGTAGAGGAATCCAATGTACTATTGTCCACGATGACACCTAGATATTTGGTTGGGGGGGGGGGGTCATAACTTTTAAAGCGGAACCCAGCATCAAGTAACTAAGATCTGGAGTGTTCCCTCTAATGTGCATCACTTGGTACTTGTCAAGATTTGATTTCATCCACCTTTTGGATGCCCAGTCTCCATTTTCCTAAGGTCCTTCTGCAATGTCTCACAATGTACATGTGATTGAATAACTATGAATAGATTTGTTTAGTCTGCTAATTTAATCACCTTACCCATCATTCCCATTTTGTAATCATTTATAAATATGTACTGGTTCCTATATAGATCCGTGGGACATTCATTGTCAAAATTACAGATTGAAAATAGGCAGACATTCTCCTTGCTTGCTTTGTTGGCATAATTTAGACTAGAGTGGATCATTTGCCTTGAAGGGATTTCTCTGTTAATACTGGGCTATTAATTCTGTACCAGCAGAGCAATAATGTCAGAATGGCCTATTACATGGGAAGGAGATTTGATTAAAAAATGGCAAAACCCAGTGGATGGAGTGAGGTTCAAGGAGAAAACAGAAATGACTCCCTGATGAAATGTGTCTTTAAGGGTAACTTGAGGATGGAGTGGACGGAAGGGGCAGAAAAGCTTCAGAGGTAGTGTACAGCTAAGAAAAGTTTGTGTCAGCTTAGGTGACCATGGAAACAGAAAGGAAGGAGGGAATTGTACTGAGTCTGATAGTTCCAGCTCAGCCCAGTCCCTTACACCAGTGTTTCCAACCCTGTCCTGGAGGACCACCAGGCCAATTGGGTTTTCAGAATAGCCCTAAGGAATATGCATGGAGCAGATTTGCATACCTGTCAGTTCTATTATATGCAAATCTCTCTCATGCATATTCATTAGGGCTAGCCTGAAAACCCAATTGGCCTGGTGGTTCTCCAGGACAGGGTTGAGAACCACTGCCTTACACATCTATGAATCTACATAGCAGAACACTAGTCTGCAGATCACATGACTCGGTGTAATCACTGGCCTCTTTTGAAGCTTAAAGCACAATCCTAATAAGTTCAATGCAAAATAGCTTAATGGTGCCCTAACCTCATGGGCATAATCAGGCACCAGCAGCAGAAACTTCAAGGTAGGAAGGCAAGGGAAAAGAAAAATGTGAGCACATCCATGGCTGCTCTTGCAATTACAATCCGAGTGCTCTGTATTAGGAGTGACTGCTCTTGATAATGATGGGAATAGCCATCCAGATGGTTACACGTAACTGGAAGAGTTATGATCAACTGAATTACACTTTCTGGTGGGCAAACCTATGTTCCAGTTATAAGTATGAAAGAATGAACGTGGAATGTTTGGGATATAGTAACGTATTCAAAATGGTTTGGAGCCCATTGACTGCATTTATTGAGTCACAATAACTGTCATGTACCTTTCCTTTTATTTGACTTTCTTACACATCCAGGATGGGTGGGTGGGGGAGGGAAATATATTATTGTTTGCTATACTTAATTATCTATATTATTGAAATTAAATATGTACTTCTTCTATTAATTATGGGGAGGAGGGGGAGAAAATGATTGTTTTTTAAATTATTTGTGTATTTAAAGTGCGTTCTGTGTAGTGTTTATGTTTAAATTCATTGTATGGCACTGTTAACATTTGAAAATTAATAAAGATTTATTTTAAAAAAAAAGGAGTGACTTTCCTGATGAAAGATAACTATAAAGAGCACTGTTGGATAAAATGGAGGATAATGTAAATTACATTTTTTAATTATTTGCAATTAGATCTTTATGGTTCTAATATTTTACTACTGTCAAATTAGTTTGGGGCCCACAGGTTTTTTTTTCTCCCATGGGACTACCACTTTAGAAAGCCCAGTATTTTAGCTGTTTACTCGCAGGGATCTCAAAGTCTCTCCTTGAGGGCCGCAATCCAGTCGGGTTTTCAGGATTTCCCCAATGACTATGCATTGAAAGCAGTGCATGCACATAGATCTCATGCATAGTCATTGGGGAAATCCTGGAAACCAGACTGGATTGCGGCCCTCAAGGAGAGACTTTGAGATCCCTTCTCTACAGTATATCTAATGAAACAGCAAGCAAGTTTCCAGAACATCCATCTTCTGTACACATGCATGTAACTAAACAGTCTAACTCAGAATCAGATACCACACATTAGCCCTTTGGGGAGAAGGTCAACACATTTTCTGATTCTAGATCCTCTGTGTTCAAAGCGTGGGTTGAACACAGAGGATCTAGAATCAGAAAATAATAGTAAATATTGAAGAACTAAGGCCAGTACAAGACAGACTTGCACGGTCTGTGTCTGTATATGGATGTTTGGGGGAGGATGGGCTGGGGAGGGCTTCAGTGGCTGGGAGGGTGTAGATGGACTGGAGTGAGCTTTGATGGAGACTTCAGTAGTTAGAACCTAAAAACAGTACTGGGCAGAGTTTTAGATTCTTGCCCAGAAATAGCTAAGGAGAAGAAAAAAAACAAACAAACAAATTTTTAGATTGAATCAGGTTGGAAAGACTAGATGGACCATTCGGGTCTTTATCTGCCTTCATCTAATATGTTACTATGGGCTCCTTTTACTAAGGTGCGTTAGCGGTTTTGCCGTGTGCCAGCTTGGCGCGTAGTATGGGGTTAGCATGCTACAATCAAAAAAGGAGGGCACCAGGATTTAGGCACCAAGAATGTGAGAAAATAACCAAAATACTAGCATATACGTCCAGCTACGTGTTATTCTACCTTGTATAAGATGGTGCCTAAATGTAATGATACATACATTGAAGGTGGGCGTACACATAGGCAAGAGTCTGGGTAGAGCACTCAGGCACCTAAATTACAGAATCCTATAATTTACACAATTCAAGCTCTGTGAGGCTGCTGCTAGAGGTCACGGAGGCCATTTTGAGACCAGACGGACAGGAGCAAATGGGCATCATTCCTTCGGACCCTCCCTTAGACTACCATGGCCAAGCTAGGCCTGGGGGGACTCTATAGGGTGTGGGGATAGGGGCCTGATCAGGGTTTTCTTGTCTTTGAAGGAGAGGAGGGGGGGAGTCAGAATCTGGGGAGGGAGGGGGTAAGGGCAGCTCATAAATTTCCATCAAATGAGCTACTTTTCCTGTGAGACAACAGCTAACAGAGCTTATTGCTGCACAGTTTGAGGTCCTCACGAACTTGAAATTTATGTCAAGGCATGGAAATACTGCATGATCTAGGGTAGATACAGTACATCAGTCTGAGTACAATGCTTTAATTCTACTGACCCTATAACTCCAGAACAAGGGTTTCAAATTTCAGTCCCTTAAGGGCCACAAACCAATCAAGTTTTCAAGATGTCTCTAATGAATATGCATGAGCTATCTATGTGTGAAGCAGCACTGAATAAACAGTACATACAATGGGGATTATGTTGTAGGACTGGATTTATTATATTTTGTTTATATTCATATTTATATTGTTATTGTTTTTGTTGTGTGTGGGGAGTGTGTGGCACAGTGGTTAAAGCTACCACCTAAGCACCCTGAGGCTGTAGGTTCAAACCCATGCTGGTCCTTGTGACCCTGGGCAAGTCCCTTAATCCTCCACTGCCCCAGGTACAGGGAGATAGATTGTGAGCCCACCAGGACAGACAGGGAAAAATGCTTGAGTACTTGAATGTAAACCACTTAGGCTATAAATGGTATATAAATACTAAAAATAAATAATGTTATGACTGTTGTATTGCAAATCATTTGAAGACAGAATATAAATACATAATAAACAATATGTTAAACATTGGTGCCAGTAGAGTCACTGCACTATTCCCATATCTGACCAAAAGTTATTCATTTAAATGGGAAGCAGCAGGGGCAGATTTAAATTTTAGCTGGATAGTAGTGATTTTCAGTCATCGATTAAAGAAATATCCGTATATCTTTGGCTGTATTCAAGGGCATTGATTTATCTGGATAGTTGATATCTTATTAGCGTTGCCAGATGTCTGTGAAAACCCAGACATGTCCTCTTTTTAGAGAACCATCCAGGTGCCCGGGGGGAAGGGGAGTTCCAAAACCCAGCAGTTTGTTTGGGTTTTGGAAGACCCCCGCGCTCACGTCATTATCACATCGCATCCACACATGTTCATAGGCATGCTCGTAAGCCCTCCATACACAACCCTGATCTCAGGGAATAAGAGACAAGGTTTGTGTGGGGGTGAGGCTGGGGGCGGAATGGGGAAGGGTTGGGAGAACAACAGGCGGGGCTGAGGCGGAACAGGGCAGGGCCCTATGTCCTCTGTTTTTTGTTCATGAAATCTGGTAAACCTATATCTTATTAAGATATTTGGACAATTTTACCTGGTTATCTTTAACTGGATATCATTCAGTTGATTATCGGTGCACAGATTTTGGCTGAATATTTCTTATTTTAGGCCTGCAAATTATTTGCCTCGATGTATGTGCTTAAAGCTAAACATCAGTAACAAAAGGAGAAAGGTCTCAGGAGGGAAGGGTTTACTTTGATCGCACTTCCATCTTCCCAAAAATACAATGGGGGTGCTGCAAAATTCTCAGACCAACCAACTTCCTGAATTCTGAGCGTTATTTTGACTCTGTAGCTGAAAAGAGTGTTATCTTATTTTGTTAAGTGCCAATTTGCAGAAACAAAATTCTCTGTTTTTGACATTGTTTCAGATCATTGATTGAACCTTATTCACATCGTTCTCTTCTTGGTTGGGCTGAGAACTTTTCAGCACCCCCTTGCAAGAATTACATGCACCAAGCCAGCAGGCAATGCTCCAACTTCAAGCAGCTCCCAGTTGTCGCTGCTTTAGATGCATTGGAGGGATTGGAGCCAAAAGTAAAGCAGCCTGGGCCCCTCCAGGCCATGTTTACACCCCTGTTGGGAGCCTTCCCTTAGCCAAGCTCTACCACCACAGTTGCTCCTTTTTAGGCCCATAAATTTAGATACTTAGCCCTAGTTATGAAAGGATCTCAGGCAGCTAATGCCCCCTAATGTTTAAATTTGACTATGTAATCTGTGAATATCAAGCCATTCCATTTCTTGTGATGTCATTGGCTTGTCTAATGATAACAGAGAATTATCAGATCGTTTTCTGGGGCAGTAACTGAGTTTAAATGAGTTGTTTTAACTATTACGCTATTGCAAGTGAATATGACATTCATTTGAAAACAAGCTCCCGTGATCAAATCAAGGACCTAATTTTCACAGTAGGACTTTGATCATCAGAACTATAAACACCCAAATGCAGCGTGACATTGAATTATGAAGCTAGGATTAGGTTTCTGGCCTCTATTGGTTCTTAATTACATGGTAATAAAATGTTGCATGATTTCATTGTTTCATTTCCAACCCTATGCTTTTGTGTTTTCAGAGCACTGGTTCAGATTTTAATATCTCAAGATCTGTTGGATTTCTTTTGCACAGAACATGATGAGACGGAACCTCACTCTGAAACTAAGGTGTCCAGGATATGATCACAATCTCTCAAATGTACTGTCAATGCTCTTTTTAATATTTGCTTAAGTGACATACCGTATTTTCACGCATATAACGTGCGCGTTATACACAATTTTTATAAACCGTACATAACCTTGCGCGTTATACGCGTGAGCGCGTTTTACAACTTTTTTTTACATAGTTCCCCCCCGACGTCCGATTCACCCCCCGCAGGACCGTTCGCACCCCCACCCCGAAGGACCGCTCGCACGCACTCGAACCCACACCCGCACCCCCACCCCGAAGGACCGCTCGCACGCACTCCCACCCGCACCCGCACCCCCACCCCGAAGGACCGCCCGCACCCCCACAGCCTCCCGACCCACCCCATCATGTAGAAGCTCCTACCGTTGTCCTGCTGCTTCCTCTTGGCGGTACCGGCCCTTCTGTGAGCCCTGCGTCTGCGCTGCTTCCTCTTCCGGCGGTCCCGCCCTTTCTCCTTTTATCAAGGTGCGCTATGGGGGTTAGCACGTCGGATATTTCATCACGCGCTAAGCCCCGTGGCAGCCTAAAATCCTAACGGCTCGTCAATGGAGGCGTTAGATACTAGCGCGGCTGGCAGTTTAACGCACGGTATTCCGCACGATAAACCACTACTGCGCCTTTGTAAAATGACTCCTTAGACTTATAACATTCCATAGGTTACTATGGAACATTGTAAGTCTAAGTGCTATTAAAATACGCCTGTATCTTTTTGTCTTTAAGGTGACACCCACCTCTGTGATAGCAATAAAGCAACAAGGAAGTGCATTCCATAACTGAAAATGGACCTGAAAATTTAATACTCCGATTCTTTGATCCTGCTTAAAATAGCCCCATCAGGAATGATGGCAGTTCTAACATCCCCCCCCCCCACCTCTTTTCTGCTTAGTGAAATCTTCCTCACTCCAGTAAAGTCTAAGGAGAGCATTAAGTGGGTTTATCACTGCTCTGTATGGCTAGGCTCTGTAATAAGCAGGAAGGCCTTAACTGAATGTCAAGTCAATAATATTTCCATGTACTCTAATTTGCTTCCTTCTAGTAGTGTTGATGACTCAGCCATACATTTGTGTTTCTTGGCTTTTCTCTGTGTGTACGATCAGGCTTCAGTCCAAACATTCTTTTTTTTTTTTTTTCTTCCACCACTGATATCTGGCACCAGGGTTTGTTTATACAGGCCTCATGTGGCTTCAAATACTGCTCTTCACAAATCACTCATCGAACTGGAAGCTGGTACTAATGTAAGAGACTAATCAAATCATAGATGGAAACAGACCAGGAGATGGAATGTGGCTATGACACAGCTAAGGTTCCATCTCCATTACTGATGATATCACATAACTGGAGTAGTCTATTGGCAAATTTATCCATGAGAAAATTTGGCAATAGTTAATGGATTTTTGCCTTCTTTGGGTAAAGGCAAGAGGGGTCATTGTCTAATGGTTACACGGTCTAATGGCTTGTGTTATAGCTTCAGATGCCACAAAGACACAGCTCAGCAGATCAGAGGGGCACTCTAAGGGATACTATCACTATAAGAGGTGCATAAGGGGCATATGTCACTATAACTTGCTTATATTGTATGGTGAATCTTCGAAAACCCACCCAAAACCTATTGTACCTACATATAGATGGCACCTGCAGGCATAAGGGCTATTGTGGGTACAGTAAGTTTTGGAGGGCTCGCTATACAATATTTAAGCTGGTTATAGTGACAGTGTACCTGGGACTTTTAATTGTGACATTCACTATAGTAACCCCTAGAGTGCCCTCTGTTCTGCTCAGCTGTCTGTGTGGCCAATTTGTTAAGAATGCTGGCTGCTTGGACGTCCTAATGGTTTGTTTTTGTTCATTTTTCATTTGGACATTTTTGTATTCGAAACCCCCACCCCCCAAAAAAAAAAAAAAATCCCATACGTACTAAGGGCCAAAGCTTCTATAAACTATGGTGTCAATTTCCCAAAATCCCTCTGTAGGTGCAGCAGAGCTATTGGCAGTCTAGTCATTTAGCTACCTGAGGCCATTCCTCCTTTCTGTCCCCTCCCATTTCCCTCCTTATGATATGCCCCCAATACTCCTAACAATCAACACCACTCCTCATCCTCCATGAGAGTCAAGATCCTCCAGGCAGGCCAACACTCAATTCCATAGGCTGCGGTACGCCGTTTAGTTTGGGGGTACCCAGGAGTTCTGCCCTGACCCCAGTAGAGTTCTGCAGCAAGGAACAGCCCATCACCAGCTCCCGATTCCCCCACCCACCTCCTCCCAGTGCTGTTCTTTTAAATCTTCAGGCAGCTGCTATGCAGCATCAACGAACAAACCTGCTCCTGGAAGTAGAATGAAGGGTTCCGGGGCAGGCCTGCTTGTTGATGCTGTGCGGTGGCTGCCCGAAGATTTTAAAATACAACACTGAGGAGCAGGTGGGAGGGCAGGCACAAACCAAGACTGCCAATTTTGGGGGAGACCATGGCCCCTTTGGCCTCCCCTGTTCTGATGCCTATGCCCTATCCCACCCCAAAAATCAAGACTCCCCACCCAGTCCCTAACTGACCCCCACCCCTTGGAACCACTTGATAACCCCAGGACTCACCTGAGAACTATCCATGGAGGGTTAGTGGACACGAGCAGAGAATGCTTCCCCTCTGCTCCTGCCTGGTCCGGCCAGGGTTCAAAATGGTAACTGCTGACTCCTAGCAGTATTACCATTAAAACTACAGCTAGGAGTCAGCAACTGCTATTTTGATTCCTGATCCAGACTAGTCAGAAGTAGAAGGGGACCACTGATGGTCGAGCCTGCAAGTCTACTATAGATGGCCACCGGGTAAATTATGGGGGTTCTCAGGACAGCCCGCTGGGTATGAGATGGCTAGGTAGAGATAAAGTGGTGGGAGGTCTTGAATTTTGAGATTATATTGGTTGGGGGTACTTGATGGGGGTTCTGCCTAGCTGTGGGGATCTTGATAGTCAGGGGAAGGGATCAGGAGGGGTGTTTTGATTATCAGGAGGAGATCTTGACTGTCATGGGAGCACCCATGTTATCCAGCATGGCAAACAGTGCCTGTGTAGTAAGGGGGAAATTCTATAAGAAATGCCTAAAGATAGGTGCCTAAAGTTATGTGTCTAACTTAATTAGAAAATTGTCCATTAATTGAAAAAAAATTGGCCATTAATTGAAAAAAAAAAAGTAATTGGATGATAGACCCCTATCTTCCTAGGCACAATTCTATAAAAGTTAAGCACCTATTGCATGGCACCTAGAAGGCCTAACTTCAATGTAGGCATGTTTAGGGGTGGAGAAGCACTTAGGCAACACGAGCCATGATTCTCTAAAGGACTTAGGTGCCTATACAGTAATGTAGGCCTTTAAAGCCCTGGCTTACATTACAGGCGTCTATGTTTTAAGTTAGGCACAATTCCGTAATAGGCGCCTAAGTGTGATTGACAAGAGATAGGCATTTATATTATAGATGCCATTTACAGAATTTTCCCCTAAGTGACTGCTCTTAGTGGTAAATGCAGCACACACCCCTGCCTTTCCTGCACAGCTGTTGCACTTTAGTAAGTATGCCCCTAAAGGTCTCATGTATAAAGATTTTTTTCCCATCAGGCAGTAAATTAGGTACCTAAACAGTTTGAAAATTGACTCCATATGACTGTCATTCATGAATTGATATTGTCATTCTTGTAACCTAAAGTTTTGTGCAACTAGTATGCTAATGCTTAGAGGTCTATAAAATTGGGAGTGGAGATAAGCCAACATGAATTGCACTTGCTGTTTACTCTGTCGGAAAGTACAAAGACCAGATTTAGTGTCATGAAGTTTCTAAGTAGTACATTGTAAACAAATCAGAGAAAATATTTTTTTTTTCGCTCAACGCACAATTAAGATCTGCAATTAATTGCTGGAGGATGTGGTAAAATAGCATTGCTAGCTTTGGAGAAGTTCTTGGAAACAAAATCCATAAACCACTATCAGTGGTGTAGCAAGCGTAAGAGGCACCCGGGGATGGAGGTGCCCTTCGCCCCTCGTCTCCGCACCCCCGCTCCTTCCCTGATATCCCTTGCCATGCCGCGCCCTCCTTCCCTTCTCTTGTACCGTTCGCCGCCACGAGTAACATCTTCAACGTGCTCCTTGTGACCCTGGCGGCTCTCCCTCTGACATTACTTGCTATGTGTGACACCCGGAAGTGATGTCAGCGGGAGAGCTGACGCGGTCGCGAGGAAATCGTCGAAGTTGTTGCTCGCCGAGCAGGAAGGGAAAGGGGGCGCATGCATGGCGAGGGGAGGAGTAGGAAGAGGCGGAGGGGGTGGAGAGGAGGAGGGGTGCCAGTGCCGGTGCCCCTACCAACATGGCGTCGGGGCGGACCGCCCCCCTCATGCCCTCCCTTACTATACCACTGACCACTATTCAGGTAGACTTGGGAAAATTCCTGGAGATAAGCAGCATAAAATGCATCTCATTGTTGGGATCCTGCAGTTACCTATGACTTGGGTTAATGGCTACTGTTGGAAACAGGAAACTGGGATTGATGGACCTTTGGACTGATCCAGTAGGGCAAGTCTTAGGTTCTTAGGTTCTAAGGTGGTCAAGGCCTCGCTATTTCCAGAGAATTTTAATCATCTCAACGAAGCTGCAGCCTCAGCAGCTCAGCAAAGACAACTCAATACTAACAGAGCTGCATGTTCTGTCGGGCTGTCATAATACTGCCATGTCAATCATGATCTGTTTTATTTATTCAAAGAATTTATAAATTGCCTTCCAAGTCGTACCAGGTACTCCAAGACAGTGTACAAATACTATAACATCTAGCACAGCATATGAACATATGGAGAAAGGAAGTAAGCAAAACAGGAAGGAGCAGATTGCTTGAGACAAGCTGAAAGCAACACGACAAATACAAGGAAAAGTAGGTATAGTCAAACAGGTTAACAAAACATTAATTAATTTATAGCATTTCATTTGTTTACACAGCTATTATACTTATACATCTGTATGGGGTAATTTCTAAATCAATATTCAAAAAGCTGCTCAGTGGGAAAATTAATTGGAAAACCTTCTCTGAATATTCTTCCCCTATCTGTATGGTCTGGCTATATTTGGATAAAGTTGTCCTGGTAACTTTACAACAGGTACTACTTATCTGCTCAAAGTCATGTACTTAATTTTATCCAGTCAGTGCCGCACAAAATAAATGAAATATCATCCTAGGAACATGCTCCATGTGTGATCACTTTCTATCCCAGTATTTTATTTATTTAAAAAATTTATATACCATCTCCGCCTTAGCCCGTAGCGAACGCATGCTTCGGGGCTCTAACAAGTGCGTGCCGGCTTCCCTTCTCTTCCCCTCCTCCCCATACATAACTTCCGGTTTCGGAGGGAAGAGAAGGGAAGCCGGCACACACAAGTTAGTGCCCCGGAGCATAAGTTCACTACGGGCTAAGGTGAAATCTCCAAGCCGGCTTTTTTTTTTGTTTGTTTTTTAATGTTGAGCAGCAGCGGCAGCAGCAGAATTTAGCTGGGCGGTCATCTAAATTACCCAGGCGGACCGCCCGGCTGAAAGGCCCTAGTTAGGCAGGGAGAACACTGCATCTACAACTAGGCGGTGCTAAGACTTGTTTACACAAAAATGTAATCAGTAGGGTGGAAGAATGATAACTTTTAATCATGAAGACTGGTCCAGCTAACTTCCAGTGTTAACTAGGCAAACCTTTTGAGTGCTGAAATTCTTCGCTGTTGTTATCACTGTCCTCTATAATGAGTTTTCCAAGTTTTCTGACCTATAAACACTACCATGGAACTATCCCCACCTTTATCTTACCAAGCAAGCAAGCATATTAATAAACACACAAACCCAGCTATTTCAGAGGCAAAGAAGAAAAAGAATTCAAAATGCAAAATGGTACCCTTGCTCCTTTTTCTCCATTAGCTCCAGGAAATCCAGGAAATCCATTGGAACCCTAGGGGGGAAAAAAGCAGAATTAAGGAAGATATTAATATTTATGAGCAAACGAGATGAGGAGTTTATCTAAATGTCATGTTCATGGGAAAATGCTCTGCATATATGAACAAAACCTGACTGGCATGAAGACAAGGATACCATTACTGGTAGATAGCAACCAGAGCTGTACAAACCCAGACCTTGATTTGTAAATATCTGATTCAATGTATTCTAATAACCATAGGTGCCAAAATTTCAAAATTATTGGGTGTGTCAAACACAATAGAAATAGCCTCTCCCTGGACACAATGAAAGAGCTTGCTTGATTTTGGGGGTGCTCGGCATCCACTGACACCCATAGAGATGGCTCATATGCTAATAACCACAATCAACTTCAGTCTTGTATAAAACGGATTCCATGTTTTATTTTTTAAGTTTAGATTTGATTGATTTCCTCTTTGATGAATAATCTGGGATTCAAATTACTTCAAGGATCTGAAGACAGTCTAATTTGTTGGTATTACAGAACTGCAAAATGTAATGTAATAGTCAAAATATTGGAAGATTCATATGTATTCAGTTGTGTTAATGTGAAATTTATTTGCTTTAAATGTTAGATTAGAAAGAAATTATTTCTGTTTTATAAGAAATTGCAGACTTACAGTAGAATCTCAATTGCCCAGGACTCAAGGAACCAGCAAAAAAAAAAAAAAAAAATCGCTGGCAAAAAAATCATCTTCCTTCCAGCCCCTGAACCTGCAGCAGCAGTGGTCCTGAATAGACAACCCCAATATCTGTCTCTCCCTACAACCCCTGAAGTAGCAGTGATAGTGGTCCTTACCTGCCAACCCCCCCCCTCCCTCCCTTACACTAAGCAGCAGCGGCTGCGGCAGTGGTCTTAACCCCACATCCCCTCTCCTTCCCTCCCTTCAGCCCAGAAGCAGCAGAAGCAGTAGTCCTGACCCACCAAACCCCTCCTTCCTTCCAGCCTCGAAGCACTAGTGATCCTGACCCGCTAACCCCCCTCCCTCACTTATCTGAACCAGCAGTGGTCTTGACCTGCCAACACCCCCCCCCCCCTCACCTTCCCAAAGCAGTAGTGGCAGCTGGTTAGCAGAGGCAGCACTGTAAACAGGCTATTTGCGGCCAGCCCCAACAGAGCTTTTCCTCTGTCGTGTCACTTTTGATGAGGCAGAGGAAAGGCCCTGCCGGGGCTAGTCGCGAGCAGCCTCTTTACAGCACTGCCTCTGCTGACCAGCTGCTGCTGCAGCTTCGGATAAGGAAGGAAGGGAGGGAGGGGGGCTGGTGGGTCAGGACTGCTGTGGGTAATTGAGGAGGGTCCAGGAGGCCAGACCCACACAGAAGGAGGGAGGGTAAACCTGAGGGGGGGGGAAGAGGTGCACTAGAAGTGTGTGAGGGGGAAGGGTCCAGCAGGGTAAGGGAGATAGATGGATACTGGACCCATAAGTGGGGGAAGAGAGAAGGGAGGGGGGAGAGAAAGTAACCCAGATCAGAAAGGAGGGTGGGAAGGGAGGAACAGATGCTGAACCTACAAGTAGGGATGGGGGGATAAGATGGGAAGGGAGACAAAACTGTTTTATTGTAACTCTCAAGCAACTAAAAACTACAGTTATTTGGCATCTACCAATCCCCATGAGTGCTGGATAACTGAAAGCTTACTGTATTTCTTTGGAAAAATTTTATTTGGATATTAGATATTGCCTGTGTTTTTGGCTCTCTGTATTTTATGGTTTACCAAAGATTTAAATCAATAATTGGAAATATTTCAATGTGTAACAAGCTTCCAACTTTAATACATCTGCTAATTAACCCGATGCAGATGCAGTTTTTAGCGCAGGTTGGTGCTGAATGCTGTGCGCTGCTCTCGATGCTCATAGGAACTCTTTTTAGGCATAAGCGATTAGGAAATTGCACTTAATGCCCAGAAACAACAATCATATTATATAGTATAATAGATTTGTAGTTCATAAAGGGAAGAGGGTTTCACTGTATTTACACCAGAATCCCTTGCAAAAACTTTTTTCTGCTACCATTATAGGCCTAAGAGAGGCTACTAAGTCTGCATATAGCCCTTTCCCAGTAGTCATTAGTAATCCTTAATGTAGGAATGTCCTAGTAAAAATGGCCATAGTAGCTCTAGATTTTGCTTTTTTCTCCTTACAGCTTGATGTATTTAATAAGTCCAATTCAACTCTGTACAAACAGAGTTTGCATATGAAAAAGAAAAAAATAATGGGATACAGCTCATTCTGATATATTTTAAATATTTAATATGATGCAAGAAACTAGAATATTTATCACTATGCCTAGGGGATAAGTCCCACATCTTATTTGTGGTTTCAACAGTTATCTCATAAGAACTGAATGAATTTATTTCATACATATGTTCGCCCACAAAAACTATGACAAGTCCCTGGGGTGAGATCTAAATGCAAGGTTTCAGTATCCTTAATGAATTGTACATATTTCTGTTTACTGATAACACATTGAAGCACTTAAGCAGAACTTTATAATAGACTTACTTCCCAGTATTTAAAGTCATTTAAATGGCTTGCCCGGGGCTATCTGGAGATTTTCCGTGGCATTTAATTGGTTAGTGCTGCTGAATATCCCCACTGACTGGCCATCCCTACCCAGCTAGGCTAGGGGCAAGGAATGAGTAGAGCACATAGAGTTAGGACAGCAAAGGTAAGCTGTCCTAACTCCAAGCTTAGCTATGTAACCGCATAGAGTTAGAACAGCAAAAAGAGTGTCCTAAGTTTATGCAGTAAAGTTACTGGGTACCAGACTGAATATCGATTGGCACCCGGTTATCTTCTGGGTGACCACTGAGACCCGGATATTCAATGCTAGGAGCCACACATTCCCTGGCATTGAATATCCAGAGACGGTTCAGCCTGCAGCACAGATACCACCTACCATCAAAGGCTGAATATAAGGCAATTAGGGCTTGATTCTGGAAATGGCGCCGGCCGCATTAGGCGCTCGCAAAACGGGTGCCTACCATGTGTCAATCATTTATAGGTGCTGCGTCCAGAATCACGTCTATATTTTGTACAGATGCCTTAAATGTAGGCCAGTGTTTTACAGGCCTACATTTAAGGCGTCTGACTCACATCTACAGAAGCGCCTAGGCATGCCTATAGACAACTAAGACTGCTTCCGGCACAAGCCACACCTACATCAGTCTTAGGCATCTGTAGGTGTGCCTAGATGCCTCTATACACATGCAAATAATGCCTACATTATAGGCGTCGTTTGCAGTAGGCAATTTTTTTTTTTAAACGTGCATTCCGATTGGTCCATTAGATGGTGGTAGGATGCCTACCGCCACCTACAATCGGGAGATACCTTTTTGAGAATTATGCCCATGGTGTGTACGTAAATAAAAGATTCTAGAGCCATGATTAAGAACATAACTTCTGAAAACAGTAAATAATATGAAGGTATTTCAGCAGCTTTTGGTGTCAGCACTTGTGACTGAAGAGAAGTGACATGCTGTCCTCCATTGATTTTCTGCTGTGTTGTAACCCACCGAATGATCCTAAGGTTTGGGGAGAAAGGCACTGTGGAGATGGTGCATTAAAACATTTGCAGTGAGGAGTAACCCAGTTACATTGATAAATCCCGGCTGGTTGAAATCAATACTGGTAAAGTCAGCCTTGTTGGACACTGGGCCATGCAGCCCTCTGGCTGGTTAGTGACTCTGGCAGGACTGTAAGAGATCACTGTCAGAAATGATAGGAAAACAGCAGTGTAAAAAAAAAAATAATCCAAAAAGAATAGTATTAAAATTACCTTTGGGCCTTGTCTTCCAGGATAACCAGGTAACCCAGGAACTCCAAGTTTTCCCTAGAGTAAAAGACAAACCATGCTTACAATCCCTTTCCTTTGGTTATGCAAACAGTAAAACAGTATACTAGCCAAACAGATCAATTTTGGATTGTCACCAGCACCTGATGCACAAGAGAATGATGAAGTATGTTTGCAGAAACACAGAGGATCTGATATTTAATACAGAGCTAACATTGCTATCCTGAGCTCCTGGGACAGATGTTCTGGCAGACAATTTTCCTACTATAACTCTGCTTAGAGGACATCCAAGAATTATTCCATCACTCTTAGCTTTGTACTGGTGATGTTCTCTGGTTATGGGCAATCTATCTTGCTGCATTTCCTGGTTTAGCATTATCACGCCCTAAAATATTTGTCAACATGCTACTCAAGGAAAGCTTACCAGTGAACACTAAGTGAACATCTGTTTATTAAAAAAAATAACGGTGCTATGTTTTAGTCTCATCTGGAATACTGGAACTCTGTCTACTGTAATTTTTTCTCAAGAAACCACATTTTATCACCCCTTTATGTTACGCACTGAGAGGTATGGCATCTATTCTGAAACACTCGGAACATTAATTACTTGGTAAAAGACATTTCAAGCAATGAATATCCAGAGTTAGGGGGAAAGTTATAAAGTTATCACCCTGTGCTAAAATAGCATGACCTGTGGGAAAATAACCCATCTTAATGGTAGCCCACATTGATAACTTCCTTCCCTTAGTGTGAAGAGTTTCAGTCTCCAGTAACCAAAGCTGATATTGTGATGTCATAATGCCTCATTCCACCAGTAGTTAAAAGCCAAACTCATCAGTGATGTCACAATGGCTTGATTGCCCTATATTTGGCTCACTTTCCTTTCATAAATCAGTGATTTCAATTCTAGGGGCAGATACACAAAACTTTGGCACTGTAGAGGAACAGCGCTAGAAAAACACCAGTCTGCCTATTCCTTCCTGCCTCAGGGCTCACCTCTTCCAAATGATGGTGCCTTGCCCCTGCCTATGGTAAGAAAAACTCCTTTTATGGTGTTTAGGCCATGCCCAGTGCATCCCAGGATGCGCAGGGCAGGGTCAGGGAACAGCCATTTTGAATAGGCAGGTCCTAAGACAGAAGGGAGTAGGTATCCCTCCTGCTATTACTACTGATATACAAAAGGTACATTGAAGGATCAGGGGATGGGGTGGGGGAGTAAGGTCATCTAGCTGCATACTTGTTTGGGCTGGGGGCACCCAGTCTGGTCTGGTCTGGTCACTAGACCACCACTGATATTTGCTTGGGCTCAGGGGGGAGGGGGAATCAGTTTGGGGGTTAGGATGGGGGTCTGCTAGGGTTTGCCTGGGGGAGGAGGGGGGAGGGTTGCCTGGGGTAGGAGAATCAGGTCTTGTCTAGATAAGATTTTACTAGATATTTTATTTTGTGGATTTTTGTTCTTTACTTTCCTGTCAGTGCACAGAATGCAATTGGGTTGTAATAACAGTATTTGATATTACAGCTATAAATCTTTTTGCCTGTTTGAGTTTTAAGGTTGTGTGCGCTCATTCAATATTTATGTGACTGTGTAATTACCATAAGATTATGACTCCTGTTGCAGACTTCTAAGTGCTAAAACATGGCCCTGTGTTGAGTTGTAGGGGTTTTTTTTGTGGACACTTAGGCCCGGATTCTGTATAAGATGCTTGGTCTCAGAACCTGATGGGAGTCCTATACAGAATTGGGCCTAAGCCTACCTAAAGTGAACCCAATTCTCTAACCGATGTCCATGTTACAGACGCCGGTTAGAGAATCGGGTTGTAAGTAGATGCGACCGCTAAATTTATCGCAGCAAGGGATCTTCCTGCTGTGATAAGTTTAGCTGGGCGGGACGGCTATACTTATTGCAGCAGGGAGATCCCATGCTGTGATAAGCTCAGCAGCCGCGTCTACATTTTGCCGGCCTACATTGTACGCATTTCCCACTGGCTTAGGGAGATGAATATAGCCGCCTAGGTCCGCCAAAGGCTATTTCCCGGGCAAACCAAGCCCACGTCTAGTCTAAGGTGAGCTTAGGCGGGCTTTGCGGGGCCTCCCTAGGCTCCCAGAGGTGCTGCAATGTAGGCGGCCTGCCTCGGGACACTGTTTACAGAATCTAGCCCTGAGAGTTATTTTAATCTAGTGTTTAATAAAATTGTTGTTTAGACCTCTTCAGGTCTCTTTCTCCCCCTCCCCCCCCTTTTTTTTTTTAAAAGATCATTTATCTGGCCCTATTTTTCTTGACATACTTTAACAATGAACCATGCCACCCTGGAGATGGTTGCACACCTCTGAAGTGCTAGAGTATATTGTGGAAGGGGATGCTTTTGTTGGACACAAAATTACATATACAATAGGGCCTTTCTACATCACTTCCAACCCAAGTTCAGTGTGTCAAAGTTTCCCCCCCCCCTTATTTATGTGGAGTATCATACCTTTTCTCCAATAGGACCAAGTGGGCCAGAATCACCAGAAGGTCCACCACGGCCTTTTGGACCTTCTGGACCATCTTCACCTCTGGGACCAGCAGGGCCAACCTCA
Organism: Geotrypetes seraphini; assembly: GCF_902459505.1. Lineage (NCBI taxonomy): Eukaryota > Metazoa > Chordata > Amphibia > Gymnophiona > Dermophiidae > Geotrypetes > Geotrypetes seraphini. The sequence goes on along the minus strand of NC_047093.1, from coordinate 59,911,407 downwards.
CCCTGAGGATTATGAAAAAGGTCAGACATGTCCTACTGTACATTTTGCAACATAATGTGAATTTATTTAACAGAAGCTTCTAGACACATCTGTATATTTTATAGATATTGATAAAAGGTGTTTGTGTGTGTGTGTGTGGGGGGGGGTGCTCTTTATCATTTTAACACAAGTAGAACCAGAGCTGGGATCTGGTTTTAGGAGCCTTTATTCACAACTAGCTTGATATATTTTCTCCCTTTTCTCCCCTCATCTGGTTTTTAAAGTGCTATTCCAAGGATGGAGAAGCATGCTCCAAGGCTCCTTCTTGAACCCCACAATCATGGAGTCACAGTAATGTCACAACTAATGTCACTTCTACAGGAGCAAAACTAGCAGTCTATTTTCAGCCGCCCAGAAGTGAACTGGATGGAAGTCAAGCAATTCCTCTTCTTTTTCACCCGTTCATCCTCCTCCCCCCACTGTATTAAATATCCTACCTTTGATGGTGGGAATGCCAAAACCCCTTCAGCCAAAGAGATCCACTGCTTTATTTGGGCTCAGGCCTTTCCAAAACTGCAGCAGCAGGTCAATGGCTGGCAGGGAGACCAAATCCCTACTAGCCAAAGAGATCTGCTGCCCAAGCTGCCCCCTGTGAACCCAGGCTCCTCCAAAAATGTTAAAGCCCTATCAGCTGAAGAAATTCACTGCCAGAGTTAATCCCTCCACCTCATGCTGCATCTGAAGTGAGAAAGTTGGCAGTGTGCTTCCAGCTACCATTCCCACAAATACAATACAATATAATACAATCTTTATTTATATACCGCCAATACTTCCATGAAGTTCACAGCAGTTCACATAAATAATTATGAAGATACAAATTATTAAATAGTATTACAATATTTAGGAATTATTAATAACAAATTATTGAAATAGATAGGTCTTTAGATCTTTTTTGAAAATCTTAAAATTATAGTATATACTCAAATATAAACCGATCCGAATATAAACCAAAGGATCTTTTTCCCTTCCAAAAAATGGGAAAAAGGTTGACTCGAATATAAACCGATGTTAGAAATTTGGGTTATCATGGTGAGCCAATCTATAAAGACTGTTCACTTTCCCTTCCCATCAGCTATCTCATAAGTCACTAAGCATAGTACAAATATCAAGGCCCCTACATAGGAAAACACAAGCAAACACAAACTTAAATAAATGGAGACAAAAATCACTTAAACCTCAAGAAGACATATGCAGTTCAACACCAGAGAAAGAGAAACAGCACTATACACTTTGGAATATACAAAGAAAGCAGTGCAAATTTACAGTAAAACTGCATTTACTGTTCATGAAATTATAAATAAAATTATTTTTTTTCTACCTTTTTTGTCTGTCCATTCTATTCATGTTTATCCCAGTTTCTGCTTTTTTCTGTCTTTCTTAATTTTCTTTCACAGGTCTGCAGTCTATCTGCCTCTTCTCTCATTCCTGTCCTGCATCCTTCTCTGACTTTAACCCTTTCCTTTCAGTTTTCCTCCTTTTATTTTTATGCATCTCTATCAGCTTCTATTTCTCCAGTTGTTTGGTTTTTTTGGCTAACTCTTCCCTCTCTCCCACCTTCCAGCATATTCTCTTTCTCTCTCTTTCCCCTTTATTTTTACTTTTCTAACTAGTTTATCCTTTCTTTCCTCCTCCATCCAGCTTATCCTCTCCCCTTTTTCCTCCTCTCTTTCTCTCTCTCCCTCCACCTACATCCAAGATCTTTCCCCATCTCCTTTTACCTTTGCTTCTTCCAAAGGAGTTGTGGGTCAGTGGCAGGCCAGACATGTGAGGCAGGCAGCTGACTCCTCTCGGCAGCATCTGCAGCGGTCTTCCCTGCTGTTTGCCCGTTGCTGGGAGGAGGTGGAGTGAAGAGTCAGCGGCACATCCGGATTGTGAGCAGCCCTACCTTCAGTCCCATGCCAATCCCACTAAACCAGCTGAAAATAATGAAGCCAGATGCCATGGGGGCCTTCCCTCTTGTCAAATCACTATAGGCTCTGCTGGTCTCAATCCTTCCCCTCAAAATCAGGAAGTAATATCAGAGGGGGGCGGGATCGAGATTGGCAGAGCCTTTAGCTCTGATTTGGCAAGAGGGAAGGCCCCTACGGTGACTAGTTTTGTTATTGCCAGTTGGTTTAGCAGGGCCAGAATAGAACCAAAGGCAGTTCTGCTCACAATCCGGATGCACCGCTGACTCTTCGTTCCCTCCTCCTCCTGGCACCCGGCAAACAGCATGAATGACCACTGCAGACACTGTCGAGAGGAGTCAGCTGCCTGCCTTGTATGTCGGACCTGCCCCTGACCTGCAACCCAAACTAAAGATCGAAAGGGCAAATTTTAAAATTTTGCAACTCTTATATCTTGCTCCACTAGATTTAATAGATAGGAGCACATATTTTCTCCATTGTCTAAGAAATTATACCCATGACTTGAAAGCAGCCGGGATGGGTGGGAATTGGCAGGAACATAAGGCTTTCCTACAACAAAGTACATCTAAAATAAAGACAGCATGCCTTAATCAGATCTAGTGAAAGGAATTCTTGTGGTTGGCCAGTACTATGTAAACTAAAGCTCCACATGTTCTCATTGATTCTAAGCATACTAGAATTTGGTCAGACTGTGAGGGACATGATTAAATAGTCCTGGAGGATACAAGGAGAAATAATGAAAATCTTACCCTGTCTCCTTTAAGGCCCATATCACCTTTAAATCCTGGGAAGCCATCTTCACCCTAAGAACAGGAACAGAAACATAGGACGGAGTCAATAAACCAATCAAAATTCAATCTCATCAAACAGCATGGTCTCATTAGGCTGGGGGCAACCAGGCCCCAATGATGGCAGCATGCATTCTGCCAGCAAACACCGGCAGAGCTTTAACACATCAAGATGCCTCAGTGTCTAATCAAAGAATGAGAGTCTGTTGCCATGGAAACCCAAGCTACCTCCACACTTGAGTGGAAGTATTAATAGCATGTCATCTTGGACATTGTAATATGGAGCTGATCAGGAATAGAAATCTAATGCAGTAAGAGTGAAAGTGTTTGGACAAGCCACGGGGAACTGGTTTATATTTCTCTCCGTTGGTTGTCATCTGGAATGTGTATCGCTTCTCTTTCATTGATGGTTTCTGTCTGTCATTCTGTCTATTCATCTGTCTTGTCTAGATATTATGGCAGCTATCCTGGGTTTGGCCGTGGTACAATAGTATTCATGCATTCATCTATCAAAGCTATCTGTGAAAAACTATCCAGTCAATATTCAGCTGGCAGCAGCCAGTGTGTTTTTAAATGCTGACCAATGCTCCCTCTAAGGCAGGGATCTCAAAGTCCCTCCTTGAGGGCCGCAATCCAGTCGGGTTTTCAGGATTTCCCCAATGCATATGCATTGAAAGCAGTGCATGCACATAGATCTCATGCATATTCATTGGGGAAATCATGAAAACCCGACTGGATTGCAGCCCTCAAGGAGGGACTTTGAGACCCCTGCTCTAAGGAGTGGCCAGGTGTGTGCAAATTTTTTTCTGTGTGTGAGCAGCAAGTTCTAAAATCCAACAGTTATTGACCCCAATATTAGCAATGCATTTCTGTATACAGCACAGAAACCATCACACTTATGGTAATTGATTTAATTTAGTTTAATTAATTTTTATAGTTTAATTTTGATTGACGATCAGGTCAGTATTTTTGTGAGTGACCGTGTAACAACCATGTAAAATATATAAGCGATTGCTCACGTGTTCTGTTTACAGAAAACATAGATGCTGACTACTGCCAGCAAAATTAAATCCAGATAGTCAATGCCAGACCCTGACTGGACACCCAGCTCTGAATATCTGAGTCTGACCAGACTGCTGATGGCCTATTGCACTTCTGTGGGTCCTAGTCAATATTCAGCCAGGACCCACATAAGATATCAGTTGGAATCCAGATAGGTGCCTCTAGCCTCTGTCAGTTTTGTTCTTCCCCTGCCCACCAATTCAGACATCCCCCCCCTCCTGCCAGTTCCAACTCTGTCCCCTCCAGTTCGTGAATAACTAAGAGACCAAATAGGACCACATAAAAAAAGCATTCCTAACTTTTGGTCACTTAGATACGTAGCTGCCAGCATTAAAAATTAGCCAGCACCCGCATAGCTTCTAGGTAGCAGCCAATGTTGTTGGATGCACACATCCCTACTCCACCCCTTTGATCAGAATATACCTCCTGAATACCCTCCTTTGCCAATTCTGACTCCCTCCCTCCTAATCCCCCCTCCCCCAAGATCAGTTCCTCTGAAATTGACTCCTCTACTCCACCATCCCTTTACCCCCCCCTCCCCCAGGCCTACCTACATCTCTGGTGGTCAGTGGGGGTATTCTGGGAAAGAGATAACACCATTCGCTCCTATCCCTAGCAGCTCTGTGTGTTATAATTGGCTGCCATGAGTTCTAGTGATTGTTTACTACCACTAGAAGTCAGTTTCCCATATATGATTCTAGCAGTAGAGCTTGCAACAACTGTTTTAGAACATGTAGCTGCTAGGGGTAGGAGCTAGTAGGGATCACTCCTGCCGCGATACTCCACTGGATCACCAGGGATGAATGTAGGCCTTAGAAGGACTATGGTCTTGGAATGGGCCATCTCAGGAGGAGCTAATCCCAAGCAAGGACTCTGAGGAGGTCAGAATTGGTGGGAGGGTTCAGGAGGGGGGTTCTGGTCACAGTAGGGGTGGGAGGGAGGGGAGCACATCCAACAATTTTGGCCGCTACCCAAAAGCTATCAGGATGGCGGTTGACATTCAGTGCTAGAATTTGCATAGCTAAGCAACCAAAGTTAAGGCTGCTTTTTATGTGGTCCTATTCGGTCACTTAATTATGCAGGCACTGGCACTGAATACTGCTAGCACCAGCATAGCTGCCAGCTCTTCTCCAACTGCACCTTCATTGTGGTCAGTTAGTGTTGATATTTAGCAGCACTGCCATGTTAAGTGCCACTGAATATTGGTGGCCAGCCCACAGAGCTCGAGTTAGGTAGGCAGAAGCATCTCCTGTCCACTTAAATCGCTTTGAATAAGGTGGAGCAGTAGTATCAGTAAATAGATCAACCCTCACTCTCCAGCACCACTTTCTACAGACACAGATTGGTGGAACCTCTCTTGATAAGAGCTCATCCTTGTTAGCAATGAGTTCTCCTGTCTATGTAAATCTACATTTACATATATACACAGCAGTAAGGTGGATTACTGTATATACTCAAATATAAACCCAAATAGGGGGAAATGGTTGATTTGAAAATAAACTGAATTTGTGGCAGTTTCGCGAGGTTACTGTGGGAACTCGCATTAGCCATTTTGAGTAGTAAGACTGCACATGGCAGGAGCATAGGAGGATTGCTCTTTCCCTGGCTCACCATTGGACTAGCAGGGCTTAAGGTAGGCCCAGGAAAAGGCTTATGATGGATCTGAAAGGGGAAGGACTCAAATATAAACTAAGAACCCCAATTTTGTGCCATTTTTTGGCTCACAAATCTTTTATATTCAAGTATATACAGTAGCTGATCAATCTCTAAGAAATCTGCTTCTAAATAACTCACCTTTTCTCCTTTAGTGCCCTTTAAACCACGAAGACCATCAGCCCCCTAGAAAAGAAGGAAACCAGCAGAAACGTCAAGCTTAGTAGTGAGCCAGAGAAGAGATGGGCCTCATAAAACAATATATTTATCATTAATTCCAGATCCAATGTTTTCAGTACACTGAAAATTAGAGATATGTCAATCTTTGTACGATGGGTATGGGCTTTCAAACTTCTTTTATGGAAAAGGTGGGGGGATATGTGGAATGGCCTCCTGCTGGAGGTTCTGGAGACAACGGGAGAAGTTATCAATGTGGGCTACTGAGATGGGTTACTTTACCACCACTTGTGCTATTTTAGCAAACCTAACAGTAAGATAACAGTAGCTCACACTGATAACTTCTTCCCAAAGACTATCTGAGTTCAAGAAAGCATGGGACAAGCTCAGAAGATGAAGGAAGGGATAACAGATGATATGGATGGGCAGACTAGACAGGCCATATGGTTTTTCTGTTTCTGTATTTCTATAAACTGTCCTTCTTGCTTCAGATACTCTCCACCTGGTGAGTATCTGAAGCACCACCCCTCACTAGTACATTCTTTGTTTTAAAGCAGTTCCCTGATGTGCTTCATCATGGGCAGAAGCCTTTTTGATGCACAGCGCACAAGTTCCAAACCTATGCTAATTCATGGGGTATTTTACTAAGGTGCGCCAGCTGATTTAGCATATGCTAATCAATTTAGCGCGCATTAAATCAGTTAGTGTGTGCTAAATTGGCTAGTGTGCCTTAGTAAAAGACCCCTCTAGTCCCTTTATAGAAGAAGTTTTATAAAGCCTTTTTCACCCGTGTATGTAAACATATAAGAACGCACATACTTTCAGTGACTGAGGTGTACAGCTGTTCAGAAATGAAGTTTAGGGAAATCATGGGTACAAATATGATTTTTTACTGCTGTGAACTACCCAGAATGTACTTTGTTGTCACTGATGATTTGATTGTATAACAAATGTATAAATAAATATAAATTTACACTTGCACTTTGTGAAATACATGCAAACATTTCAAGCTGTACACCTGAGCATGCGTTCATAACTGCCATTCTGCATAATTATTTTAAGACACATCGTGGAGAGTGTGGCGCAGTGGTTAAAGCTACAGCCTCAGCACCCTGGGGTTGTGGGTTCAAACCCACGCTGCTCCTTGTGGCTCTGGGTAAGTCAGTTAATCCCCCCATTGCCCCAGGTACATTAGATAGATTGTGAGCCAGGGAAAAATGCCTGAGTACCTGGATAAACTCATGTAAACCATTCTGAGCTCCCCTGGGCGAATGGTATAGAAAATTAAATAAAATTTTAAAAATAGGTTTCTACTTGTCTTCCCAGTAAATGTTCTAATTTTTGTTGGCCATGTGCACATGAAAAGTATTTTGGGGCCAATACTGGGATCGTGAGAGGAGGCTAGCTAACTCCTGCAGTCAGTGGTGAACCTGGAAATTCAATGCCAGGCTGTATCTAGCAACTGGCATTAAATTTCCGATGTTTTTTTTTTTTTTTTTTGACAGCTTTTGATATAACCGGTTAAGCCAATATTCATCAGCTGACTGGCTACGTTGTAGCGAGCAAAGATAGGCCTGTTAGTTGGTCAGCTAGTAACATAGTAGATGACAGCAGATAAAGACCCGAATGGTCCATCCAGTCTGCCCAACCTGATCCACTTTAAATTTTTTAATTTTTTTCTTAGCTATTTCTGGCAAGAATCCAAAGCTCTACCCGGTACTGTGCTTGGGTTCCAACTGCTGAAATCTCTGTTAAAACCTACTCCAGCCCATCTACACCCTCCCAGCCACTGAAGCCCTCCCCAGCCCATCCCCCACCAAACGGCCATACACAGACACAGACCGTGCAAGTCTGCCCAGTACTGGCCTTAGTTCAATATTTCATATTATTTTCTGATTCTAGCTAATGAACATTGGCGCTAATTGGCTAAGACACACGACACAGCCGGTCACCAGGCTAGCCACTAAGGGCCGGATTCTGTATAGGGCAGATACATTAGGTGCTGCTAGGCACCCTAATTGAGAAGCCTAAGTTTGGAATCCACTCACAACTTCATTTTAATTGACATGGCAGTTGACCGCGCCAGTTTTCAGCCAATCAAAAATAATTAAAATAATGCCTAAGTGGAGGCGCCCTCTGACGCTTAACAGTGCCTACCTGAAAAGTAGGTGTGGATAGGGGCAAAGTAAAACCTGGCCTAATATACCGGCGCCTACCTCCAGGACAGCTATTGGCGCCTAAGTATGCCTAGGCATCGCTAGGCAGGATTCTATAAGTGGCGCCTAGTGGTTAATTGACAGCTGCACTAAATGGCACCGTAAGTGCTAATATTTAGCTGCCAACTGGTGCTGAATATTACCACTTAACTGGCTTAGTGCTATTTAACCAGCTAGGAGCTATTCCTGGCGGGCTAAAATCTGCTGGATATCAGGCAGTTTGTTTGCAAGTTTTCAGCCTCAACGTGATGTGTGTGGTATAGCCTATGTTCAAAATAAAGAAAGCCAGCAAAAGTTTTGAGTTTACAGTCGCTAGGAGTGTGCGCTCCCTTTCTTGACCCCTATGTGCATGCACAATCACGCAGCTTAGAGGGGCACCCTGCTCCTAACCTAGGGGGGACCTGTTTTCAAATTATCCTCCACGTGTCCTCAAGCATTCAAAAACCCTTTCAGAGAGAAGGAACAAGCCCGGATCCCTCAGCCACGAAAAAAAACAAGCCAGATGGGAAAATCACAAAGTCAAGCCTTACTTTGAATCGATTGCTAATGCCGAATTAACACGGGAGGGCCAGTTTCAGACTACACAGGCTGCTCCTATTAGTTTCCTTCTCCTCACCCACCATCCTAACAAAAACATTTTATTGTGCATCGTACAAAGCCCCTGAATTTACCAAATCATCTAACCCAGTTGATCACAAAGCTATTTCACAGACTTTAATAGATCTGACTTCACTGGAAAGCAAATAAATAAATAATGACCGTACCGAGAGCACTTCCCCTGCAGTCCCCACTCCTCTCTGCTACGCAGTATACTTCAATTTGCTTAATGGCAGTTTTATAAGCAGATCTTTCAAAGTGCATATCTTATTCTAAGGTTCTGTTAATGTAGATGAGCTCTGTGCAGGCAGGCAGCTTAAAGCTAATGTGCTAACTGCACCGCTGTGGCTCTGTTTGCAATATTTCAAGTAAACATATGTGCACTGTATAGACATTACAGATAAGGATGGCTCTTGTCATCTATTGCAGCAGCATTTGATCTTGTATGTCAGTCCAATATAATCTCAAAAGAAACACAACATCAAAGCAGTGGATTGATGCACCTTCTTATATAGTTTATTTTATGTATTTATTATATTTATTTAGGGCCCTTTTTTTAACGTGCGCTATACGATTTAGCGTGCGCTAAAGATTAGCATGTGCTAAATGCTAAGACACCTATAGAATATAATAGATGCCTTAGCATTTAGCGAGCGCTAAATCAGTTAGCGCACCTTAATAAAAAGGACCCCTTATTTATTTAAAACATTTATAATCTACTTTTTTACCAAAGCGGCTCACAATTCACATACACAGCTTGTCTGTCTTGACTAGATTGTAAGCTGTTTTGAGCAGGTACAGTATCTTCTGTGTTTTGATGTACAGTGGCACTATAGAAATTATACTGAAGAATAGATCTAGTCAAAGAAGTGTACATGGTGCTAGCTAGAGAATGACACGGGGAAAAAATTTGTCCCGTCTCTGCCCTGTCCCCGTGAACTTGTACCCATCCCTGCGAGCTCGGTTCCCACCCCTGTCCCATCCCCATGAGCTCGGTTCCCGTCCCCACGAGCTCGGTCCCCATCCCCGTCCCGTCCCCACGAGCTCAGTCCCCGTCCCGTCCCTGCAAACCATCTGATCCCATCCGCACAAACCATCTCCCCTCTGTGTTCCTATTTTCCCCATTTCTAATATCTCCCCTCTGTATCTGTTTACTCCCTCCTGTGTCCGGCATTGCCCCCCCCCCCCCCGTGTCTATATATCATCCTGATGTATCTCCCCTTTATGTCTCTGTCCCTATGCCCCCATGCACATAATTTCCCCCTCCCATGTATCTCCCTTTATGTCTGTGTCCCTATGCTCCATGCATATAATTCCCCCCATGTATCTCCCTTTATGTGTCTGTCCCTATGCCCCATGCACATAATTCCCCCCTGTATCTCCCCTTTATGTCTCTGTCCCTATGCCCCCATGCACATAATTTCCCCTCTGTTTCTGTTACCTTCCTGTGTCCAGATTTCCCCTCTCTTTCTCTTTCACACCAATGTGTCTGTCTCCTCTCCAACCCCATCTAGCTTCTTTCTCTCTTTCTCCCCCTGCTTCCAGCATCTGACTCACCTGCCTGTCCTTCTCCCCTTTCTCTTTCCTACTCCTCGGCCAGTTTTGCTTTGGTGTCCTTCCCCCTCCCCTGCCCCCCCCCCCCCCCCAAGCTCTATGAGAACTAATATATATATATATTTTAAAAGGTTCATTTCAGATGGGTCCTCTGTCCCCAGCAGCAGCTCCCTCCCTCCCTCTTGCCTGCCGTGGTCCATGCATCTCCCTCCCTCCCTTACCATACCTTCACTGGCAATTTTTCTCTTAACAAGCATCCGGAGCATTTCCTGAAGTCGCATGCAGCTGGCTGGCTGCCTATAACTTCTCCTCTGCTCTGATGCAACTTCCTGTTTCCGGTTGCGTTAGAGGACAATTTCAGGCAGCCAGCCAGCCACACGCGACTTCAGGAAATGCTCCAACTGCTTGTTAAGAGAAAAATCACCAGCGAAAGTAAAGGCAAGGGAGGGAGGGAGCTGCTCAGACCGCGCAATCAGATTTTAAGTATTTTGCACGCATTCCCTCAATTAACTGCGGGGACAAGGCCATGGGGCCATGAATGGGGCGGTGAATGGCTTTGTCCCTGTACTCTTGATGACCAGGATTTTTTTTGTTCCCGTTTTGGCGGGTTACCCGTGACTACCCACGGCTAGCTGTGGGTAACAGACAACGTGTCATTCTCTAGTGCTGGCCTCAAGGCTCAGTGGCAGTTCTTTGCAGTGCCATACAGAAGGTCTCTGACTGAATCCATATCTTGAGTCTTCTACTCCTTAGAATGGCTGGAATCAGGGATGCTCCATTAAAAGCAGATGCAGATACCTGTAAGCAGTTAGTAGAAGTTTACATGTGCTTTCCCTTTAAAAGTCAGGGCTACATCCACATGTAAAAGTGCTCACAAACTTTACCCCTAAATGAACTGCTGGAAAATTGTCCTTGTGTCACAGAAAATGGGAATTTTTTTTCCAAATTTATCTCTATTGTAGCACTTATACAAAACACTGAGTGTATCATATCTACAGCTCTTCTACCTTTTCTGACAACTGTGATCCAATGAAACGCAGTTGCTCAGCCTTATTGTTTTAGCTAGATGTTGCTTCTGTGACAATATGGCTGGATCATTGATTCTCTCTGGGGTTCAATTAATTTGAACTCTGCAATTATTATTTTAGATCCAAGCATTTAAATTATTGCAAAAATATAATTTTGGGAAGTGAGCATTTTATCATTTTGAATGCAAAGATGGTACCGCCTTTTTAATTAGCTCCTTATTTTAATAAGGTGCTGTATTTCTTTGAAGTTTCAGTACTGTGCTGTGTAGAATTTGTGCATCTTTTCATAGCTGGCCAAATAAAAGGTTTCACAGCCTACTTAGTATGTGCAAATAATTAGTATTTGCTAAATCAGATTGTGCACTTTAGTAAAAGGATCCCTAAGATTCCCCTTTACTAAAGAAGCCCCTTTACTAAAGGAGTAGGGGTCTGACACAATGATAGACGTCCAAAAGACAGCATAAACCAGCACTTGGACGTCTTACTAGACAAAACGTCGAATTGGGCATGCTCAAATATGACTTTCTAACCCACTGTGCATCCAGAGTAGAAATGGTTGTATTGGGAGGCGGGGAATGAGCGGGATTTGTGCAGGCTTAGACTTCAATGTCCTGCAGCTATAATCAAACCTTTTGCTGGCTATCTTGGATGAAACCTAGACCTGTTTGAGAAGTGTCTAAGTGCCAAAAGGGTACTCAAACTGACCAAATGACCACTGGAGGGATTATGAAATGACCCACATACACTCTCCCAAAGGTCATTGACCCCCCTCCCACCCAAAATTCTTTTTTATAAAAGAATACCTGGAACAGTAGCACTTGGGAAAGACTAGCACAGTATCACACAAGTGTCTTAAGTAGTCAGGTGAGTTGGCTGGTGAACCATAGACAGGAGAAGCCAGACCCGACAGAATCAAACGAATGCCAAAAGAATGAACAGAGTTACCACAGAAGAGCACATCTTACCTTCACCCCTCGAGGCCCTGGATATCCAATTTGACCTTGTGGGCCAGTTGGACCCTGTTAACAAAAAGTGAATAAAAAGTATTAAGGAAGTAGTAGGTTCTTTCCCATATGGGCTGAACTTGACAAAAGATCATTTCAGAGAGGAAGCCATTCCCTGAGATACACCATCTTCTACTAGATAAGACTCTGTCAGGAAAGCATCAGTGTACCCTAATGAAACCAGTGTGGTAGTGGTGGATGGAGGCAGCCTGCTGCACACTAGGGACAGCAGAACTTTGAGCTCTTTCACAATGAACGGGAGGCGGCAGGAGGGTGAGAAGAGGAGCCCTCCCAGGGGTAAGAAACCAATGGCGAGTGAACTGAAAAAGGGCTGTAGCAGCAGAGCTCCGGTTTCGGCTGAGCCATTGGTCATCGGACACTGTTCCCCTGCAATTGTTAATTATATTGTTTTGACTGTGGACTTCAATATCGGCTGTGACCTGCCTCCTCCTTTCTACCACGGTTGGGGTCTAGAGATCATCTTCGGCCAGTGATAGACTTTCATCAAGGCCATTGTATCCTGCTGTTACTTGGGCTGCTTTGTGTCTTTGAGGTTTTGATTTACTTTAATGCTATTCTTTTTATTTTTTATTATTTGAATTGTTATATCTTTCCTATTTACTGTTTTCTCAGGTACTTTAGCTAGATTGTGAGCCTTCGGGACAGTTAAGGGAAATTCTAAGTACCTAATTTTTATTTTACTGTAACCCATTCTGAGCTTCTGGGGAGGACGGGCTATATAATTGAACAAATAAATAAATAAATACAGGGTAAATACAATGTCCCATCACTGTTAGTTTCTATCCATGGCACTGTTTTGTAATTGTTTCTAATCATACACCCAATTTAAGCAGCTTATTTATATCCAGGCCTCAAAGGCCTTTTAAGCTATGCTATACTCATATAGCATGTAATAAATATATATGTTTCTCTCATAATTTAAATTTGATTAACCTTTGAAGTCTTACAGTGCTTAGCTGAAAGGTTTGTAGCCCAGTTTTGCACCTCGGAGCTCAGCATTTGTAACACAAAATAGAATAAGTCACATGCTTGGAAACCAGGCCTCTGAGATCCCCCAAAGCCCCTCTTACAAGAACCTCAGTAGAAAACCTGTGCTTTGAATCAGGCTAGCTCTCAGAATGCCAAACAGCTTCCATAAGCTGGATCACAAATGCCGGTATGGGGTATGGCTGCCCCTTGCCTTTAATATTCTACAGACATGGAATCTGAACGGTGGATGGAAGACTGCCTGTAATCAGGGCTCCAGCTATTACTTCCCTGTACTACACGGTACTGTGTCAATGCTATGGGTGAACTCCAATCAAAGCTGACATTGCACTAATGAAGCGCTATTGACAAATGCAAAGGCTTTTCAACCAAAGAGAACACTGAAAGAATACAGATATCAAGTCTCCCAGATGAAAAGACAGCTGCACAGTGAAAAGAATCTCACTCTTAAAGGAGTCATCCCAGCCCAGTCATATCTTACACCATTGTTTTCTGAGCAGTTGTGTTTTGCATACTTCCACTGAATTTGTGGGGGTTTTTTTTGCCTTTTTATAATGTAATAACTCTACAGTAATTCCCACAGGGTCAATTTTCAGTAAGCTGTTGAGTGGCAAAAAATTAATTGAGCAATGGAATGTTTATTTACTGTTTATTTTAATCTTTGATATACTACACCGCTTGTTTATAAACAAATCTAAGCGGGATACATAAAAATAATGAGCAAAAACTATAAACAAAACATTACAAAAAAAGATAAACAAATATCCTCCTCTAAGTTCATGTAAACCTTTTTTTTTTTTCCTTCTCTTCCTATATTTTAAGTTCTTGTAAGCCATGCCGAGCTCCACATCTGTGGAGATGATGCGGTATATAAATTTAAGGTTTAGTTTAGTTTAGTTTAGAATAAATATATCAAACACAAGCCCCAGTTGCTTTTTGGAAAAAGCTTTTGAGAAAAGTAGTAAGCTTGTAATAATAATAATAATAACTTTATTTTTCTATACCGCCATAGTCAAATTGACTTCTAGGCGGTTCACATAGAAAGAAGGCTGGACAATCAGCGAATTACCCAGTGTAAGAAGAAGGAAGTTACATAATAATTAGGGAAGCATAGGGAAGGGATACATGAGAGAAAGAAGTTACATAATACATTGGGGTTATAAGGGGAAAGAATATCTGAGAGAGGTCATCTAATTAGGCAAGGAATTTGTCGAATAGAGAGGTTTTAATTGATTTTCGGAATTTGTCATAGGTCTGTCTGGCTTTATTTATGTGGTTTCTCAGCCAGGATTGCTGTCTGTTTGCTTGGAACATGAAGGTTCTGTCTTTTTTAAATTTGTTCAAATGAATTTTTGCCCTTAAATAAATCAGAAGCAAGTTCCAAAGAGATAGTGTCAAAAATAAAAGGCCTTGTATCTAGTAGAATCTAATCTAGCAACCCATGTAGGGGAAGCAGCTTTATACATTTGATTTTGAGAATGAAGACACAGAGAAGAGACATAAGGAATTACTGTGGGATAAAACAGTATTTAAAGTTTTTTGACTTAGTCAAAGAACAAGTAGGGAAGCTGTGTACTAAAATTAGCACCAGGAGACAGGAGATCAAATTGAGTTGAATATAAACAAGAAAAATATCTCCAAATGTATTTAAATTAAGGGCTCCTTTTACAAAGGTGCATTAGGGCCTTAACACGTTGAATATCGCGCACTAAAATGCCCTGCGCGCTAGCTGCTACCGTCTCTTCTTGAGCAGGCGGTATACATAAAAGGTCCTGCCAATCAAATCTGATCAGCTTCTTTGACTGGGTAACAAGAAAGCTGGATATAGGGGGAGTCCCTGTACGTCATGTACTTGGACTTCAGCAAAGCGTTTGATAGCGTCCCACACCGCAGGTTATTGAGCAAGATGGGTTCGATGGGACTAGGTGAAACATTAACCGCATGGGTTAGGGACTGGCTTAGAGGTAGACTTCAGAGGGTAGTGGTAAACGGTACCCTCTCCAATACGACGGAGGTGATCAGCGGAGTGCCATAGGGCTCGGTCTTGGGCCCGATCCTATTTAACATCTTCGTAAGAGACTTGGCTGAGGGGCTTCGAGGTAAAATTACATTATTCGCCGATGATGCCAAACTATGCAACATAGTAGGCAACTGCACAACAGATGAAAGCACAGTGCCCGACAAAAGCTCAATGCCCGACATTTGACGCAGGACCTACTCCTGCTGGAGCATTGGTCAAAGACTTGGCAACTAAGTTTCAATGCCAAAAAATGCAAGGTCATGCACCTTGGTGGCAAAAATCCATGCAGGACTTACACCCTAAATGGTGAGATCCTAGCAAGGACTGTAGCAGAACGTGACTTGGGGGTGATTATTAGTGAAGACATGAAGACTGCCAATCAAGTGGAGAAAGCTTCATCCAGGGCTAGACAAATCATGGGCTGTGTCCGTAGAAGTTTCGTCAGCCGTAAGCCCGAGGTCATAATGCCGTTGTACAGATCCATGGCGAGACCCCATCTGGAATACTGTGTACAATTCTGGAGGCCGCATTATCAAAAAGATGTGTGGAGAGTTGAGTCGGTTCAGCGAATGGCCACCAGGATGGTCTCAGGACTCAAGGATCTCCCGTATGAGGAACGACTGGGTAAGTTGCAGCTGTACTCACTCGAGGAACGCAGAGAGAGAGGAGACATGATCGAGACGTTCAAATATGTCACGGGCCGTATCGAGGTGGAAGAGGATCTCTTTTTCCTTAAAGGACCCATGACAACAAGAGGGCATCCGTTGAAAATCAGGGGTGGGAAATTTCATGGCGACACCAGAAAATATTTCTTCACCGAAAGGGTGGTTGACCGCTGGAATAATCTTCCACAACAGGTAATTGAGGCCAGCAGCGTGCCAGATTTTAAGAAAAGATGGGATTGGCATGTGGGATCTCTTCATGGAGGTAGTTAGGGGGTGGGCCATTAGTGTGGGCAGACTAGATGGGCCGTGGCCCTTTTCTGCCTTCATTTTCTATGTTTCTATGTTTCTAGTTTTTCGGCTAGCACGAGCTATAGCACGCACTAATCTGGTGCGTGCATTAAAAACGCTAGCGCAACTTCGTAAAAGGAATCCCAAATGTTATAAGCACTTAACTTTCTAGTGAAATTCACATACACTCAGAATTGTGCAATTTGGCCAAGATCCTAAGTTCCTATAGCCAAACCCACCACCCAATCACTGTGTATGGAATAGTAATTAATGTTGCATAGCGCAATTTGCTTGTTCATATATAATTGCTCAAAATATTCAAAACTGGCAAAAGGAAACTTTCACTTAGTTCTTGGGAAGGCAGCAGCAATGCAGTCAAGCAGAATTCAGCTTATAGAAGCTACATATGACAGAATAGTCCGCCTTTGATTCCACATTACCTGACTGGTTTGGCAATTTAAGTCACCAACTCTTACTTTTGGGTTCCTTGACAAAGACTTTCGAAACATGGCCCATGTCAGGACCTGTTAACATCCCAAAAGCTAAGTGAAAGTTTCCTTTTCTCATTTTTGAATATTTTGAGCAATTATATATGAACACGCAAATTGCGCTATCCAATTGCACATGCTCAAAGCCTTCTTGACTCGCTCTCTCCGAGATTCTCAGATTCAGAATCTCAGAGAGAGCAAGACCAGAAGGCTTTGAGCATGCGCAAATGCTCAAAGCCAGTCCAGCCCAGCCCAGACCAGAAGAGGGAGGATCTCCGACACACCACCCAGCCCAGGCCACGCCAGAAGAGGGAGGCTCTTCGGGCACCGGCACTGGTGCCCAGTCGGGGTAAGGGATGTCATTGCCATGCTCGGGGGGGGGGGATGTAGGATCGCGGTGGAGGGGGGGCAACGCGAACGGGGGGAGGATACCGGTTCGCAGGGGGGGATTGCCGGATCGCGGGGAGGGGTGTGGAGCAGCGCCGGTGGCCTCAAAGGGGGGGGGGGGATGGAGCAGCGCCAGTAGCCTCGGGGGGGGAGGGGAAAGAGGTGGAACCAATCAAAGCAAGTTTCCCTTACTTCCTATGGGGAAACTTGCTTTGATATACGAACAATTTAGTTTACGAGCATGCTTCTGGAACGAATTATGCTCGTAAACCAAGGTTCCACTGTACTATTCTATACACAGTGATTGGGTGGTGGGTTTGGATATAGGAGCTTAGGCTCTTGGCTGAATTACAGAATTCTGAGTGTATGTGAATTTCACTAGAAAATTAAGTGCTTGTAACATTTAGGGCTTTTTTTACTAAGCTGCAAGAGCGGTTTTATTGCGTGCTTAGCGTGCGCTGAATTGCCTCGCGTGCTAGACCTTGCATTGAGCTGGCATTAGTTCTAGCCGCGTAGCGTGGGTTTAGCACACGCTAAAATCCTGCGCGGGCTAAAAACGCTATCGCAGCTTAGTAAAAGGAGCCCTTAATTTAAATACATTTGGAGATCTTTTTCTCTTTGATATTTAAAGTTTTTTGAGCCATAAGGATTTCAAATTCAATTCAAGAAACAGGCAGGAAATAGAACTTTTCATAAGAAAAGTCATATAATCCACATTATGAAACCAGAAAGGGTGGTAGATGCGTGGAATAGGTTCCCGGTAGAGGTGGTGGAGACAAAGACTGTGTCTGAATTCAAGAAAGAGTGGAACAGGCACATGGGATCTCTTAGGGAGAGGAGGAGATAGTGGATGCTGCAGATGGGCAGACTGGATGGGCCCTTTGGGCTCCTTTTACTAAGGTGCGCTAGCGTTTATAGCACGCACAGGAAATTACCGCGTGCTATGCTTCTACCAGCTCAATGCTGGCGTTAAGGTCTAGCGTGCGCGGCAATGAAGCACGCGCTATTCCACGCGTTAAAGCCCTAACGCGGCTTAGTAAAAGGAGCCCTATATTTCTCTGTTTCAATTTAATAAATGTATTATGCATTAATTGAAAACTGTGAAGTAAGACCAGTGATAGCCCAGACAAAGATAATTATGCTAAAGTCTGCTAATAACTAACGCAACCATCCGCTGGAATAAAGCAGAGTTTTGTTAGATATGTATGCATAGATCTAATTAAACACAAAAATAACAGGCATGATTTTACTACAGAAGCAATCTGAAATTGAACCATAAGCTGTGGATCAAATATTACATCCTAAACCGTAAGATATGACTCAAGAGATAAGATATGTCCTGAAAGAAGAGGTGCTGTGCTAGGAATAAAGGATCAACCAGAGATCTTTATTGCTGTGGCTTTTTAATGTATTGAGCTTAGGTTTATGAGTCTTAAGCCAAGAAGCAATAGAATCTAAATATGAGTTTAAGTAACACAATTCTGGGTTAAGTGGATCTGAATAAAATATCAATTGAATATCATCTGTGAAATAGTGTACACTGAGACCCAAGGATTGAACTAAAAGAACCAATTGAACAATAAAGGAAATAGAATTGATCATTGGAGATCTCTGCAGATTAATGGAAATGATCTTTAGCTAGCTTTTACAAAACCTCAGTAAAGGTTTCTCCTGTGGACTGGTGAGGTAAATTCCTGTGCGCATTGGAGCACTTACCTCACCATCCCATATTAGAAACCTCTACAGCGGCTTTGTAAAAGGAGCTCTAAGTTTGCAGCTCAAAATGTGCTTAAATCTAGGCTTACAAAATTTGTCTAGTTCCATTTAAGGAGTTGCCATACAATGAGAGGCTAGAGAAACTGGGCCTCTTCTTCCTTGAAAAGAGGAGACTGAGAGGTGACATGATCAAAACATTCAAGATATTGAAGGGAATTGACTTAGTAGAGAAAGAGAGACTTTTCATCCTCTCCAAGGTGGAGAGAATGAGAGGGCACTCGCTAAAGTTATAAGGGAATAGATTCCATACAAACGTAAGGAAGTTCTTCTTCACCCAGAGAGTGGTAGAAATCTGGAACGCTCTTCTGGAGGCTATTATAGGGGAAAACACCCTCCAGGGATTCAAGACAAAGTTAGACAAGTTCCTGAACAGAACATACGCAGGTAAGGCTAGACTCAAATAGGGCACTGGTCTTTGACCTAGGGGCCACCGCGGGATCGGACTGCTGGGCACGATGGACCACTGGTCTGACACAGCAACGGCAATTCTTATGTTCTTAAAAGAAGTGTCTGGCTAAATTTGGCCCTGATTCTATAAAAGATGCCTACAGTTAGGTGCCTAGACAGGTACGTCTAGCCGATCTAGGTGCGTAGCTTAATTTTTTTTAATTGGCTTAATTAGCGCTGATAATTGAAAGCGTCATTAAAAAAGAACAATGAAAAATGATTTTAAAAAATTAATTTGCCGGTAGGCACCTAACACTTTGAGCAGGGATCTACACTGAGGTGCCTACCGGCAAGTAGGCTTAATAGGGGCAGATTCAGGGTGGAGTTTGGATATGGATTAACTTAGGCACGGTAGGGGCCTACTTTAGGCACACTCATTTAGGCCAAGAAAATCCTGGATTAAATAGTAGTGCACCTAAGGCTTCAACGTCTACCGGCACCTGAGAACACTTAGGCGCTACTAGGCACAGTTCTATAAATGGCACCTAGTGGTTGATTGACAACCACACCGAATGGTGCCTAGGAGTCAGAGCTATTTATATAATCAGGGCCTTTGTGCTGAAAGTCAGAGATTTACCCAGCTCTCTTTCAAAATTAGGGCCCCTTTTACAAAGCCACAGTAATGAGTCCCTGCAGTAAATGCACCAAAATCCATTCAATTTCTATGGACTTTGGTGCATTTGCCGCAGGAAAATCACTACCACTGCTTTGTAAAAGCAGCCCTTAAGGTAAATCTTCTTTAAAATTGACTACTGGGCAGCCAAGATGATAATAACACTCCTCAGCCAGGATTTCTGTGGATGCTATGCATCCTGTTGGAGTAAAGGCTCTCATATCTCCTCTCCTCTCTCTATGGGATAATTAGACAAACATTAACCATATAATATTATATGTAATTGATACTATAGTAACCCTGCCCATCTCTCTCTATTCAATGGCAGTTTATTCTACCAATCTAAATTACTGTATAGTAATAGCAGGATGTTAGATTCATGGAGGTGATAATTATCCCTTCTTTAGCAAAACCACAAAAGCATTTTTTAGCGTTGGCTGGTGCGCTGCTCCCAATGCTCATAGGAATTCTACGAGTGTCAGGAGCAGAGCAGAGCATTCAATGTGCCAGCCAGCGCTAAAAACTGCTTTCGCAGGGGGTATGCTAAGAAGATAATTTTATCCTGAACATTTGTGTATGAGAGGCCACTAAACAGTTCTCAGCCCAACCAACAAAATTGGGGCAGTCTCCATCGAGGGCTAAACACTTAGTCCAGTGATTTTTCCACTTTTTAGTTTCATCAGAGAAATACAGAATGAATAAAAGTGAAAAATGGTTGGACTAAGGAGCTCATAATAAAAAAAAAGTCAATTGGCCTAAGTTGGTACTTGGATGATCAAAAAGACAGGTCATCCAAGTACCAATAATCAAAACTGGTTTTAGACGTATCTAAAACAAGCTTAGGCCTTTTCACTGCCTCTGTGTGCCCAGAGTGAAAAGGGGCATTTTTGGAGAAATGGATAGGGTGGGAAGTGGGCGGGATGTAAGCTGACCTAGACTTAGTCATCCGACAGCCATAACCCAAAAGGTTTGAGAGGTTGAAGGATGGAACTTATACATTTTGACTTAGATGAAGTCAAAACAGGCATAAGTTTCGGATCGGGCCGCTGAGCTGATCACGGTTCTTGCGATCAGCTCAGTGGCCCGGGCAACCTGTCCCCCTGCACCCATAATGATTGCAGCAGGAGAGATGCCCAATCTCTCTTGCCACCACGTGCCGCAAACCCCCCTCCCATGACACATCATGGTGAAGAGCACGGTGGTTTGGGGCTTGTCCGGCAGAAGGGACTGGGCATCTTTCCTGCTACAATGTGTCATAGAGGGTCATGGCAGGAGAGAGTGGGCATCTCTCCTGCCGCGATTGTTATGGGGGGAGGTGGGGGAGGACAGTTCCACGATTTTCTAACCGGTGTTGCTTATGACAGACACCGTTTAGAGATTTGTGCTTTTAGGTGAAGGACTGGCCCCTCCTTCGCTTAAAAGGTCTTGTTTTGGGTGTTTGGGAATTGGCAGTCTGGACGATTAAACTGCTGAATGTACAGAAAGACCATTCTCGGAAAAAAAACACATTTTGGATGTATTTTTCAAGGATGGACATTTCCCTGATGCCTACTTTGTGTGCCTAGGGCCTTAGGCCAAAAGGGAACTTAGACGTTGTTTTTGATTATCTCCCTCCAAGTGTAAAGCTCCCGATGGAGACTGCCCCAACTTTGTTGGTTGAGCTGAGAACTTTTCAGCGGACTCATTTTCTTGAACAAGTTTTGGTGCTCTAAGGTTTAGTAGCCATCCACTATATTTGTGTGGTCTCCCTATTCACCAACATATATCTATATATTGTAAATGTTAGCATGAGAATTATGTCTGTCTAATAAATATACTGCTCTAGTAGACCCTGTGGGATAGCTCCCTGGAAGATCACATCACTTGCTCTCAATAGGTTGTATCTGCGTGGGCTAGGCTTTTGGCTATGACACCTGAATCCTCTCAGGTACTTTATCTATATACTCATAGTGTACTGTATGTTTTGATGGAATTCCTTTCCTTTGTGTTTTGTGCTTTGACATTTTGTTAAGAAAGGTGGTGTAGTAATCCCTCAAGAAACATGTTATGATATTAATAGGTTGCATATCCATGTTAATGTATGTAAATTGTACCCTGCTCAGTTTTATAGATAGTTCAGGATAAAAAAAATCTTTAAAATAAAAAAATGAAATACACAATAAAATATTGCATGTATGTCATTTACAGAGTACATCTAAGCAGCTGTTATTACGAGGCCAGCTGGCTATAGTGCTCTTTACAGATGGGGTTTCCTGCATTTTGAGATGTCATTAAAGAGTTATTTGACACAATCTGGTATTGAATCAAGAGCTAAGAATAATTTTTTGTCTCAAGGTGAACAAGAGACAATTAAGAATGCACTGGGAAGAATTGTTTGAAGAGCAGAGTGAACAATGAGAGGAGATTGATCCAGATGGCCAACTGTCTGCTGACAGATGATGTTTTTTAAACAGAGTTCTGCATTTCCTTAGCAGAACACTGCTTGTCCTCTACCTCCTCTCAGAATACTAAAGCCATCCTCTGGCCAAACATCTGGAAGAGAGATTTAGACTTTTCCTTCTCCCATTTGCTCAGTCAAAGGTACCAGAAAAGAGAGTTGAAAGAGAATTCTCACATTATATTATCTTGAAAGAAGCAAACAAGAGTTCCTCTTACGTGCAAGTCAGCAATGATGGCCATTGGGATGTATGGGGCAGAATGTCTAACTCCATTCCAACAGAGAGCTCCTGAGTCAAAGCTTTCACTTCTAACAAAACAAGATGGCTGCTCCTCCAAGAACTCTATGGGGTGGATGTTGGAGAAACAGGCTTGGCTGGGTATGTCTCATGTACTGAAGGTACTAAAAGGCATGTTGTGTACTACCAGTTACTAGGCAACAGAAGTCAAAAGTAATAACAGAGCAAAGAGGGAGGTGATTCCCATTAGAATTATAGTTTTGATACCTAACCTCAAAGATGTTTCCCACCTCTGGCATACTGTGAGCATCAGTTACTAGCAGACCTCTGATCATGGAGGCTGAATTCTCTTCCACACAATTAACCTGCAAAATAACCAAACTGACAAAATGCATAAGATGTGGGCACATACCAGAGTGCCTTTCTCTCCAGAAGGACCTTCTTTGCCAGGATGACCCTGTCAACAACAAAAAATAAATAAATATAAGATGACAGTAAAGATGGCAGGTTCTCATTGATCCATGATAAAGCCCAGCAACAAAAAGAGGAATGTAATTTCTGCAGAATCAACAAGAATGTAAAAATAGCAACATTGGTCCAAGGAGAAGGAACAACCAACAGTGCAAATGTAATATTTTATTAAAGCAGGACACGATGGCCAAGTTTCAGCATGTCTTAATCAAGGGTCATCCAATTATTCAATAAAAACTATAAGAACACAGGTTTGAACCCAAAGGGCCTGATTCTGTATAGGGTGCACTGGGAGTGTCCTAAAACTCCGATTGGCCAAATACCTAAAGCTACTCCCATGAGAGGGGCCTTAGGTGCCTGGGCCAATCAGGGCCTTAGGCCCATCCCTGGTGTCACCGGGAAGGGGAAAGCCCACCCAAAAATTATTATCATGGCTTGGTTGAACTTGCCATAAAGTCTACCGCAAAACAAGTAACTTCTGACATTTGAACGCTAATTCATCATTCTACTTTTGAATTGTTTTCATCTGTGGAGGAGGCTATGACCATTCTTGATTTTCCCACCGCCTGAAATATTGGGTTAAATCTCTGTGTCCTCT
The DNA here is from genome assembly GCF_902459505.1 of Geotrypetes seraphini. Lineage (NCBI taxonomy): Eukaryota > Metazoa > Chordata > Amphibia > Gymnophiona > Dermophiidae > Geotrypetes > Geotrypetes seraphini. Next base: position 59,887,946 of record NC_047093.1, on the reverse strand, counting down.
TGCTCCATAATAATCATTTTTGATTTCTTTTTTTCACTATTCTAAATGTTTTTTACACTGATTAGTCACTTTATGGTAGCACACACATGTGCCCGATGATGGTGTGTGGTAGTTAAATGAGCTTTTCTGCTCCCTTTTTCTGCCTAAGATTAAGCGCTTGAGCTGCAGTTTCTGCTTGCTCTTTAGCTTATTTCCTCACACTGAGGTCACATATCACTATCTATTTTGATTGAATTACTGTATTGTTTATTTTTATGGAGCAATTGTCGGCTAGGTGAGGTGTCTCAAGTCCAGTCTTTTGGCATCGCTGCTTGTGTTTGTACTATTTTGACTTGGACATCCTTTCGAAAATGCCCCTCCAGGTATCTTTACAAAACAGCATCTAAGTAGGCATATACTTGCCCTCTTAAACCAGGTGCTGTGTTATAAAATTAGCCTTATAGTGAATGTACTCTGGTATCAACCATTCAGAGTAGAGCTTATTCATAAATAGCTTCAAGAATCAATTTGTTATATTTAAAGACACAGTCAAACCTCGGTTTACGAGTAACGCGGTTTGCGAGTGTTTTGCAAGATGAGCAAAACACTTGCAAATCACGCCTCACAAACCGAGCATTAACTCGATTTGCGAGCCCCCACACCCAACAACCGGCATCACACCCACCCTGCCCGCGAGCCCCCACCCCTGACAACCAGCATCACCTGCCCGCCCAAACCCTTACTGCAATCTGGCTCTGGCTCTCTCCGAGATTCTAATGAGATTCTCAGAGATAGCGGGAGCCAAAAGGCCTTGAGCATGCGCAGATGCTCAAGGCCCAGCCCAGCAGAGATCAGTGGCAAAAGGCAGGCTCTTCCAGCACCGGCAAGTCCTGTGGGTTGATGCTGCGTGCCGGTGCCAGATTGCGGTAAGGGTTTGGGTTTGGGCGGGCGATGCTGTTTCGAGGGGGGGCTCACGGATGGGGGGCCATTTTGGTTCTTGGGGGTGGAGTGGAAGTGCGCCAGTGGCCTCGGGGGTGGGGGGTCTTTTTGGGATGGGGTGGGGTGGGGTGGAAGCGAGCATCGCTGGGGGCCTCGTGTGGGGGGATGCAGAACCAATCAAGCGAGTTTCCCTTACTTCCTATGGGGAAACTCATTTTGATATACGAGCACTTTGGTTTATGAGCATGCTTCTGGAACGAATTATGCTCGCCAACCAAGGTTCCACTGTACTTTGTTTTACTTCTAGGACCATCAAAGGTGACACTTGCAGGACAATGTCAAAAAGGAGTTAGTAATCACCACTTCTCTTCATTAGTCTGTATATTCTGATATTCAATAAAGTGCTTAGAACTTAATAATTTTGTGACTTGTGCAGTTACCAAGGCATAGTATATTTAACAAAATAAAAAACTTCTTTGTATTTGTATTGGGGTGGCTATTTCTACCCATTTTTAGAATAAATACGTGCACTCTGGTATCAACATCTTCCTTATAACCCAAGGTATTACTCTCACAAGCTTCTCTCAGTCACCTGTTTATTCTCATGCAATAAATATTCACCACAGAAACACTTACCTCCTCTTTTACTAACACGTAGCGCAGGTTTTAGCACCAGCAGTATCTGCTCTGACGCTTATTGAATTCCTATGAGCATCGGAGCAGTTACCGCCGTTGCCGGCCTAAAAGAGGGGGTTAGTTCTGTTCTTAGCTGTATAGTCTGAACCCTTGATTGTGTTTCCTTTATCATTTGATCTGTTTTAGGATGAGAAGGTATGGAAGGACCAAATGACTTACCGGAGGGCCATCTGCACCAGGCATGCCAGGAAGACCCAGTTTACCGAACGGTCCCTAAAATATTGAGAGCAATCAGCCACTTACAAACACATCACCAAAAATAGCTTCATATGCCATCAATGCACCAGGAAATATTTTCACTGCTTCTAGATTTTGTTTCATATTAATTTTAACTGGCTACTACTATAAAAATTTGTATCTAGCTTAGCAGAAGAATAGTTTCATGTGATGGAACTAATGACATCATTACACTACATAGTTCATTAAATTGTGTGCAAAGCACCATGTTTGAAACCAAAGTACAACAATGCTCTTGTTCTATAATCCTGATGCCAATAGATAATAGAGATGTGTTGCATTGTGCCACACAAAGATGAAGGCAGAATATGTAACTTAAGCTAAAGGAATAAATACAAAGCCCTATGCAAATTTAGAGTCATAGCTGGTAGTTCAGAACATTTGTGGAGTATTAACCTACTTTTTCTCCTGGTGGACCAATTGCACCTTGTGGACCTGGAAGACCCTAGACAAAAAGAGAAAAGAGGTTAAAGTTTGGGATGGGGAAAGCAGATCTCTTCAGAATATCTGGGAGATGAAGAGAGAAAATTGAAAAAAAATATTCTGGTTTCTATTCAATATTGCTGGTGTGTTTCCATTTCTGCTGGATATGCTGTCTTGAAAGGATAAAGAGTGTGATGATGGACTAAAAGAACTTACTCTTCTCTCAAGATTTTCCCTGGCTCTCCAACGTACATTAAAAATCTTGATATCCTATAGAAGCTGGATGCAAAAAGCACCAGGGCCCAATTTTCAGCATTATTTAGCCGGCCATGAGCTGTTCCCATCTGGCTAAGTAGCACATAGCCTGCTATCCATCGATATGAGATTGCCAGCTATCTCCTGCTAAATAGTCTATTCGACCGTATGATATAGCTGGTCACTACCAATATTCAGCGGCTCGCTGGCTAAACTCAGTGACCAGACAGATCTGCCTGAAAAGCAGGTCTCTCCTTGACCATTAGGACTTAGCTGGTCAGTCAATGAATATTGGCTTAGCTGACTATGTTTCGGCCAGCCAGAAATTCAATGGCAGTCACCGGATATGGCACCGGTATTGAATTTCTGATTTCACCACAGATCATGGGAGACAGTCAGCTATCTCCTGTGATCTGAATATCAGGTGGCAGGTATCTTCTTACTGGGCCAAGAACAGTGATTCCAAAACTTGTCAAGTTTTCAGTACATCTATAATAAATATTCAAGAGATTGATTTGTATATAATACCTCCTTGGAATGCAAATCTATCTCATTCTTACTCATTGTGGGTACTCTGAAAACTTGACTGGCCAGGGTTCCCCTAGGGTAGGTTTGGAAACCCCTGACCTAGAACTTTAAATGTAAATGAAAAGGAAATTTGGGACCCAATATTTAAAACAATTTAAACGGGGCTAACAGGGCATATGCAAAGGTACTTAACTAGATAATACCGCTGAAAAAGTTCAGTAGCACCCAAACCAAAACTGGCTATTTTAGAAATGTTCTGGGACAGAGCCAGCATTTGACTGCTTAAGTGCTGAAATTCAACACTTAACCAGCCAAGGGAGAGTGTAATAAGAACATAAGCAATGCCTCCGCTGGGTCAGACCTGAGGTCCATCATGCCCAGCAGTCCGCTCACGCGGCGGCCCAACTGGTTCAGGACCTGTGCAGTAATCCTCTATCTATACCCCTCTAACCCCTTTTCCAACAGGAAATTGTCCAATCCTTTCTTGAACCCCAGTACCGTACTCTGCCCTATTACGCCCTCTGGAAGCGCATTCCAGGTGTCCACCACACGTTGAGTGAAGAAAAACTTCCTAGCATTTGTTTTGAATCTGTCCCCTTTCAACTTTTCCGAGTGCCCTCTTGTTCTTTTATTTTCCGAAAGTTTGAAGAATCTGTCCCTCTCTACTCTCTCTATGCCCTTCATGATCTTGTAAGACTCTATCATATCCCCTCTAAGTCTCTTATCATATCCCCTCTAAGTCTCTTATCATATCCCCTCTAAGTCTCTTATCATATCCCCTCTAAGTCTCCTCTTCTCCAGGGAAAAGAGATCCAGTTTCTCCAATCTCTCAGCGTATGAAAGGTTTTCCATCCCCTTTATCAAACGTGTCGCTCTCCTCTGAACCCTCTTGAGTAATGCAGTGGTTAAAACTACAGCCTCTACACCCTGATGTTGTGGGTTCAAACCAAAGGTGCTCTTTGTGATCCTAGGCAATTCACTTAATCCCCCCCCCCCCCCCCCCCAGTGCTTCAGGTTCATTAGACAAATTGTCAGCCCGCTGGGACAGACAGGAAAAAATGCTTGAGTACTTGACTAAATTCATGTAAACCATTCTGAACTTGTTAAGGACTAAATATCTCACCAAATCAGCTAACAGTATATTTTTGCCACTCCTATGTACCAAAAATTCAAAGGCAGAGACAGACATGGCCAGGCACTGAATTTCCGGGGATAATACCAGTGGCAGTCAGCAAAACGCTGATCACTACCAGCTGAATATTGGACCTTTGGAGCTCAGTCCCATGGTAGGAGGGGACTTATCCAACCTTTTCAAGCCAGAACAGCTTGATCTTACTGAAATTACATTTCAACTTCTACAACTACATCCATATCTCCACTAAGAGAAAACAACCATTCCAACACAGCTACATGAAAAGGAATTAATAATGAACTATTGTCTGTATATGAATAATACATAATGCTTAACCCAGCTAATTCAGTGAATAAATTTGTCATGCAAGCATTAAAGAATAGACTCCTGAGATACCCTACAAACCAAATGCAAGGATTCTCTGTTAGCCAAATATAAATCCAAATGCAAAATCTTAGTAAAAATTGGGAGAAAATTTGGATTTCATCAGACGTTTACAGATTATTCAAAATGCTTCTATTAAACTTATGTCAAAAGCTAGGTAGTTCGATCATGTGACACCTCTCCTTAAGAAAGCACATTGGCTCCCGGTAGCTCACCGGATAATATATAAGCTAAGTCTGCTTACACTCAAATCATTACTTTATAAAACTCCTGCTTTTATTTATAAACTACTGATTCCCTACACCTCAAATAGATTATTGAGATCGAATGACCATTTACTGATGATTCCCTCACTTAAAATTATTAATACTCCGCGGCAATTCATTTTTTCTGTCATAGCCCCTCAAACATGGAACTCACTCCCTATTTACTTAAGGGAAGAACGCAACTTGGATAGATTTAAGAGCAAATTAAAAAGCTTTCTTTTCAAGGAAGCATTCGATAATTAGTAAGCTCATCTAATGGCATTATTTCAACTGTATTTTATAGCTTCTCGGAAGCACATTGATCTTTCCCTTCCTTTTATTTTTCCTTTGAATGTCTTATTTACTATCAAATAACTTGTATTTCCTTTCCCTATCTTTCCTTGTGTTTTAATATGTTTGCAATGTTAGTTTATAATATGTTTTGCAAGACTTAGTTTTTGTCATTTATTTTGTTGTCCCTAAATTTTGTAATTTTATTGATATGTACATCGCTTTGAATTCTGATTAAGCGATCAATCAAATCCTTATTAAACTTGAAACTTGAAACTATGTTGTTACTAATTTCCCCTAAATAATGGACTGCATGTTAGTAAAAAAAATGTTATTAAGGGTTGTGTTCTGTACACACAGTTAATGTACAGTGACACCTTGTGGAATTTGCAGTCACTAGCATTATTATTTCATCTGATGCGCATGCTGGTGGTTGTTATTCTGTTTTGAAATAAAGAGAGTTTCCAAGAGCTGCTGAACTGCAAGCAGCTCTGGAACACAGTGTTTAAAGAGAGCTGAGAGACAAGAGGGAAAATAAGGTCTCCTTTGAAGTTGTTCCCCAACCTTGAACTTGCCTAGAGGCAGTCTAACAAGGATCTGCTTCCTCCAAGCCCATGCAAGCTATAAGTAAGAAGGCAGAGATCTACTGTAAAGAAGCTACCTCTGAGACACAGTATAATAAGCAACAACACGCCCATAGGCCTTGACATTCTTGTGATATTTTTATGTTTTTGGTTTCTACGGAGAACAAAGAACTTGCTTATATTGTATGGTGACAGCAGCCAGCTGAGATGTACAGTGTGGAATATCAATTCTTGAAATTTCAAATAAACATGAAGCTCTATAGGTCAATCAATTCCACTACATTAAGACAAAGTACTTTGGGCCAGATTCAGTAATTGGCGCCAAAAAGTAGGTGCTGGGAAAAATTCATGCTCGGTGTTATTCTGTAAAGGATGCTCTAGGCCAGGAGTAGGCAATTCCGGTCCTCGAGAGCCACAGGCAGGTCAGGTTTTCAGGATATCCACAATAAATATGCATGAGGTAGATTTGCATCTCAAAGAGGCAGTGCATGCAAATTCATCTCATATATATTCATTATGGATATCCTGAAAACCTGACCTGCCTGTGGCTCTAGGACAGTGGTTCCTAACCCTATCCTGGAGGACCACCAGGCCAATCGGGTTTTCAGGCTAGCCCTAATGAATATGCATGAGAGAGATTTGCATATAATAGAAGTGACAGGCATGCAAATCTGCTTCATGCATATTCATTAGGGCTAGCCTGAAAACCCGACTGGCCTGGTGGTCCTCCAGGACAGGGTTGGGAACCACTGCTCTAGAGGACCAGATTTGCCTACCCCTGCTCTAGGCTAGTGTTTCTCAACTCGGTCCTGGAGTATCCCCTTGCCAGTCAGGATTTCAGGATATCCACAATGAATATTCATAAACTTCATTTGCATACACTGCCTCTATTCCATTATATGCAAATTTATTTCATGCATATTCATCGTAGATAGCCTGAAAGCCTGACTGGCAAGGGGGTACTCCAGGACAGAGTTGATAAACACTGCTCTAGGTTGAGCGCTCTTTATAGAATAGCACTTAGGCCCTGATTCTATAAATGGCGCCTTCTGGTAGGTGCTTAGATCTGCATACCTACCAAATTAGGTGCCTAATTTAATTTTTTTGATTAGTTTAATTGGCACTGCAATTGAAAGCACCACTAAAAACCAATTTAAAAAAAAATATTTTCAGGTGGGCACCTAACTTGGTAAGCACATTGAGGTGTCTATCCAAAAAGTATGTGTAGTTAAGGGTTGAGTTTGGGCATGGATTGCCTTAGATGCCAGTAGGTGTTGATGTTGGGCACTGGCAAATTAGGCCAAGAAAACCCTGGCCTAATATACATTATGCCTACCAGCGTCTAAGTCGAATTAGGCATTGATAGGTGCAATTCTAGAAAGGGCGCCTAGCAGTTGATTGACAATTGTGCCTGGTGGCTAGGCACCACTAGACGCCATTTATAGAATCAGGCCCTTACCGCATATTCCAGCGTCCAACTTTGGGTGAGAGAACTGATACCAACTGGTGTAAATTTTAGCACACAACTTGGGCATTCAGCCCCAAAAATCTATAACATTGTGTACAATTCTTTGAAAGGCCCCTAATATACCTATGCCCCCTTTGGACTGTACTCGAGACGACTTGGGCATGGATCTTTATAGAATCACACACAACCAAATCCTCAGGGACATCCAAGTTAGAGCCAATGTGCAGTGGCGGCTAAGAAAGCAAATAGATTGTTAGGAATTAACAGGAAAGGAATGGAAAACAAAGATGAAAATGTTATAATGCCCTTGTATCACTCTATGATACGGCCATAACTTGAATACTGTGTGCAGTTCTGGTCTTCATATCGCAAAAAAGAAATATCGGAATTGGAAAAGGTAAAGAAAAGGTTTGGGACGTCTCTCCTATGAGGAGGGGCTAAAGTGGCTAGGTTCTCTTTAGCTTGGAAAAAAGATGGCTCTGGGGTGATATGATACAGGTCTATAAAATAATGAGTGGAGTGTAAAGGGTAGAAGAAGTGAATCGCTTGTATACTCATTCCAAAAATACTGAAGAGCATTCAATGAAGCTACTTCAGTAAGTAATAGATTTAAAACAAATCGGAGAAAATATTTCTTCACGCAATATGTAATTAAACTCTGGACTTCATTGCCAGAGAATGTGCTGAAATCAGTTAGTTTAGCAGGGTTTAAAAAAGCTTGGATAATTTCCTAAATTAGAAGTCCATTTGCCATAAAGTTGAAAGGGGATAGATTCCATACGAACGTAAGGAAGTTCTTCACCCAGAGAGTGGTAGAAAACTGGAACACTCTTCCGGAGTCTGTCGTTGGGGAAAACACCCTCCAGGGATTGAAGACAAAGTTGGACAAGTTCCTGCTCAACTGGAAAGTACGCAGGTGAGGCTTGGCTCATTTAAAGCACTAGTCTTTGACCTAGGGGCCACCGCGTGAGCGGACTGCTGGGCACGATGAACCACTGGTCTGACCCAGCAGCGGAAATTTTTATAGGATAAGCAGCATAAAATTTGTTTTACTACTTGGTATCTAGCTAGGTACTTGGGACCTGGATTGGCCACGTTTGGAAATAGGATACTGGGCTTGATTGATCTTCAATCTGTCCCAGTATGGCAATTATTATGTTCTTATATTAACAGCTCAATAAGTGCCCCTTTTACAAAGCCATGGTAGCAATTTCTGGCCCGACAAATGCAACACAGTACATAGGAATTGAATGGACTTTGTCAAAGGGGCCTTAAATAATGTATTTGAGTGCAGATCTCAGTCTTTTGAGTAATTTTGGGTGCCTGGTGCCATTTTATAGAATTCGGGGGTTTGTGTGCACAAGAAAACCCAGCAACCAATATCTGCAGATCACTGGATTTGACACAACCAGGACAGTTGGGTCAAAAAAGATCTGTGTATTATTGGAAGAGCACACAAGCTGAAGTTCAAGTTGAACAGAAATGATTTAATCCACCTAAGGTCTGCTTCCCTCATGATGGCTCTTCTAGAATCATCTCCCTGACCGGGAACAGTCTGCACTTATTCCCTTTGAATCATGGAAAGGGAATTATGGGAACCCATAAACAACTTCCTTGTATCAAACCCACTCATCAGCTTGTTGCCTTTTAATTAGCATAATGAGAATGAGAATGGTCTCTGCCAAATCCACTGTACCGCCAGCATTCACCACTGAGGCCCGACAGCAGAGACATCAACTATTTTGCACGTTATAAAGGAGTGTCCACTCTATAAACTAAGAGGTGCATTAATAACTGTGAACGCAGTTTGACTCTGCTAATTTGCATTCCCTAAATAAAAATAGATCAATTTTCCCAGCCCTTTCTCACACAGAAGGTATTTCAACCAGCACCTGCCCTTTACATTCACGGGGCTTTCATAATCCACTAATGCCCATTTTTAATCAAGCTCACATTTCACAGAACATGCCTAGCTGAATCAGGTGAAAGGCACCGAGAAGAAATTAATCTTTGTAATTGAAACATTTAATGTCTTGTCTGAACCGGTCGCTGGCTGAAGTCCAATGCAAGAATGGGAAAACCCATAGGCCATAAAAGGCAGAAAAAAGTATCTTGTCATTCAATCATCGACGACCTCTAAAATTATATTTAAATACAGTCTAATTCAAGGCACTAACTACTGTTTTACCTGGGCTCCTGGATTTCCCTGCTGTCCTGGTGGGCCTGGCTCACCCTGAGGACCCTGTTTGAAAGCAAAGTGTTATAATTACAGTAGGAAGAAACTTTGTAATCATTAACAGCACATATTTTTATAAAACATTTTTATTTTATCTTTAACATGATGGCTGATACATCATTTCCAAAGGTTATTCTATTAGATGACATTTTTGATTGGGCCTCTGTAGAGAGCTTTAGGACAGACATGGCTTTTAGTTTCTACTGACATGCATCTGGATGTAAAATTTTCCATTTTCAGTATATTGTCCTTTCAAAAGCAGGACTACTTCAGCTCCCCATTGGAGGTGCATTGTTTCTAAAGAGGGATGGAGCTCAATCTAGAGCAGTGGTCTCAAACTCAAACCCTTTGTGGGGCCACATTTTGGATTTGTAGGTACTTGGAGGGCCGCAGAAAAAATAGTTAATGTCTTATTAAAGAAATGACAATTTTGCATGAGGTTAAACTCTTTATAGTTTATAAAACTTTCCTTTAACAGTTTTACCTTATGCATAATTGTCATTTCTTTAATAAGACATTAACTATTTTTTCTGCGGCCCTCCAAGTACTCTATTTTTTCTGCAGCACTCACATTTAAAGTTTAATATATTTTCTTTCTCAAAACTGGCACATTTCTATTACTAAATTGAAAATAAAATCATTTTCCTACCTTTGTTTGGTAATTTCATCAGTCTCTGGTTGCACTTTATTCTTCTGACTGTGCATCCAATATTTCTTCTCTTCTTTCAGCCTCCTGTATGCTTCCTCTCCTCCAGACCTCATTCCCTCCCCCAACTTTTTCTTTCTTTTTCTATGTCTGTCTTTCTCTGATTCCTTGTCCCATTTTTTGCTTTGTTTCTGGCTCCTTATCCCCCCCCTTCTTTCTTTTTTCCTTCTGGCTCCCTGCCCCCCCTTCTTTCTTTCTTCCTTCCTGCCCTGCCCCATGCCACCGCCACCAAGGAATAGGCTGCTGTTGCCGCCATCGGGAACAGGCCGAGATCTCCACGGGGCCGACCAACTCTTGCTGCCTGACGTCAATTCTAACGTCGGAAAGGACGTTCCGGGCAGCCAGGCAGTGATTGGCTAGCCAGAACGTCCTCTCGACGTCAGAATTGAGGTCGGGCAGCAAGAGAAGCAGGGAGATCAAAGAGCATGGTGCTGGCCTGTTCCCCGATGGCAGCGGTGAGAAGGGAAGGGAAGCAGTTGGGCACCCCTGCTCTAGACGAGCCGCGAGCCACACTCTAGGAAGAACAGTGGAGGGTGACCAGCTGTGCGGACCGCCCCCCCCCCCCCCTTGGTACGCCACTGGAGCAGCAGCGTGTCTGGCCGGCTCATTCCATTCAAAGCCGCGGGTGGCAGCTCCTTGTGAGATCCGCGCCTGCATCTGAAGCCTCTCTGATATTGTGATGTCAGAGAGGCTTCCGATGCAGGAGTGAATAGCGCAAGGAGCCGCCAACCCGCGGCTTTGAACGGAACGAACCGGCCAGACCCGCTGCTGCTCCAAAAGGAAGGGAATGATCCAGTCCAGACCGCGGGCCGCAAATAAAACTTGGAGAGCCACATGTGGCCCGCGGGCTGCGTGTTTGAGACCGCTGCATTAGTACCTATCGTACCTTAATAAAGAGCCCCTAAATGTAACTTGCTTTGAACTATTACTAAAATGGCAGGAGCTAAATCCAAATATGAGGGGCCGCTGAAAAGTTCTCAGTCCAACCAAGAAGAGAATGATATGGAGCCATGAAACTTACAAGTTATTCCACGCTTTTCTTAACACACCATTTCATTTCATATCAATGAAACAAAAAGTATCAAGAAAAGCGCGGCATAACTTATAAGTTTCATGGCTCCATATCATTCTCTTCTTACGGGCTGAGAACATTTCAACGTCCCTTTGTTTTGTGGCATCATAATGCCTCATTCCACCAATGCCTAAGAGCCAACCTCATTGGTGATGTCACAATGACTTGGTTTCCCTATACTTGTGCCCATTTACTTCATGCATTTGCCTCACTGAAATGAAAAGTATCAAGAAAAGTGTGGAATAACTTGAAAGTTTCATGGCTCCACATCATTCTCTTCTTGGTTGTGAAAGGTCACTTGGACACACAAAGTCAGAGGCGTGAAGAAAGTACAAGAGGTTTATTTACAGCATGCCGGACTCTTGTGCAGTGAGCAGCTTGCTTACAAGAGTGCCAGAAACAGGAAATGCACGGACTTTTATGCCCTTTTCACAAACTAATATATGCAAAATCTACAACTTCTCATTTGTTACTTCTATAACTTTTCTACAATTATTATTGGTCCTAAGCCAGCACTTGCGATAGGAAGCTAGTTCATTTACCTGCTTATCTAAGACTTGCAGTTCTAACTGTTACATGTTTAGGAGGGCAGGGTACATCATGGCTCAAACTCTTATCTATTTAGCTTACAATGTGGTAAGGCAGGGACATACATTTCAAGCAGATGATGTCAGCAGATTGTGTAGGCCAGAGCAGTATTTCAAACAACAGTTAACCATTTCATGACCCTACAGTTGGGCTGAGAACTTTTTAACACCCCCCTCGAATATAAAGAGGCCAGATATAGGGACCATGGTTGCAGGGTTCTAGAATTAGCTCTTCTGCAAGACTTCCAGCTGAAGATTGTTGCTACCATGACTAGGCAAATTCAATTCAGAAGGAGATATACACCAAGGAGCTGGAGGAGATAGCAGTGTAGAATTTTCTTGTAAATACTTACCACATTACCCTTGGGACCAACTGGACCATCCATACCAGACACACCCTGGAGAAGAAGCAGATGATTCAGACTATTAAACCAGATCTTAATACATTTCAGGGATTAGCTGGGAGAAAAATTGAATGAATATAGCAAAACTCATCAAACACAGATACTTTGGGTATTGGGCTGCTACAACCAGGAAATAAAATGGAAGCAGTAACTTAGAGGATTTGTTTGGTTAAAACCTTCACTCCCAACCATAGCTATATCATTTCCTCTACCTAACTGATGGCCGAAAGAATGAGAGAGAAGATTTAAACAGCTGTGCTTTCTGTATTCCAAATGACAGCCCTGCACATTGTACAGAAAGGACCTGATTCTGTAAACTGTGCCGTAACTTAATTGCTTTAATTGGTGTGGTAATTGACCGCACTATTAAAAAAAAAACAATTAAAACTTATTTCTAAAAAGTAGGTGTCAAAATTGTGTCTAGAGCAAGGCACCCAGCAGTGCCTAAAATCAGAGTAGGCATGGTTAGGGATGGGTTTGACCTTAGGTGCCCTTAGAAATGATCCTCATAAGAACTTAGGCATCTGCAATGTAGGCCAGTAAAACCCGGCCTACATTACCAGCACATAAGTTTTGTGATAGGTACCATTAACCGCGATTTAAACAGAACATAACCCTTTCTTTACAAAGGTGCGCTAAGCTTTTTAGCGTACGCTAAACGCTCTAAATGCTAACACGTGCATGTTATCCTATGGACACGTTAATGGTTAGTGCATGCGTTGATTTAGCGTGCGCTAAATCCGCACTAAAACGCTTAGAGCGCCTTTGTAAAAGAGGGCCTAAGTGTGATTGGAACATGTCTGTGCCCTTTTTATAGGCAGCTGCCGATTTAGGTGCTGTTTACAGAATCCGACCCAAAATGTCTACTGAGTAAAATAGCATGACTAACAAATTTCTTCAAAACAGCAACTTAAGTGCATTTAATTCTAGTTTTTCCTGTCTGGATCATATTCTTAGCCTCCCTGCCTAGTCTAATACATTTTATTTGTGGTCAGTATTCATACTCAGCAATGGATCTACAGAGACTTGTTATTCTGATATACAGTACTCCCCCGCAAATTTGCGGTTCAGAATTCGCTCCCCCAGTCATTCGCGGATTTTATTTCTTCTTCATCCTGCTGCTTTCGAGAAGGGCTGGTGCTCAGGTGAACATGGAGGACACGGTTCCCAGCGCCCAGTGCTGGTGCTCATCTGCCTCCCCCACCACCACCCCTCGCACCGTGGAATCTGGCCTGTCAGCTACTGCAACGGCACCTACTACTTCAGGTGCCTGCGTGGCCGCTGCGAGGGAGATTGTGGAGGGAGCGATAGGAGATCGATGGCAGTTGCAGTGGTAGAGCGTACATGTGCGATGGAACCTTCCAGCCAACGGCGACCAATGGCAGCTGCCAATAATGGAGTGGGGAGGGTATTTTTGTACCCCATCCATTTTTCTTGGTTTTTCACTTTTCATGGTCACTCCAAGAACATAACCCCCGTGAATTTCGTGAGAGTACTGTACATGGTTTTATTTCTGATTTTAAAAATATCGTTGCCTTAGGTCCTCCTCCAGCTGTATGTGTTATTGCACTCATCTGGTGCCTCCATAGGAGCAAGTTAAAGACCAGTATAGCAATGCCCTCATTTACTTAGATTCTTAAGGGCCAATATTCCAAAGAATTCAGTCACCTAATTAAGTCTAGAGGATAGGTCTAACCAACAGTAAGTCATTCTTATCTGTACCCTTCTCCTCCACTGCCAACTCCAGACTCTGTCCCTTCTTTCTTGCTGCACCGTATGTCTGGAACAGGCTGCCAGAGTCCCTATGTCATGCTCTGTCTCTAGCAGTATTCAAATCCAAGCTAAAAGCCCACTTTTTTGAAGCTTCTTTCAACTCTTAACTCCCACTCGCCGTCAGATACCTACACCCAGCGTTATCATTCCTTCTGCTAGAAACTCCCCAACCCTGAGATGTCCTGTCTGTCTGTCCAAATTGTATTATAAGCTTTTCGGAGCAGGGGACCATCTATTGAATGTTAAATGTACAGCACTGTGTACGCCTTTCATCACAATAGAAATGATAAATGGTAGTAATAGTAGGGGTAGGAAAAATGGCACGTTGTAGAGTTAGAATTTAAATGCAAAAAAAAGAAAGTGATTTGATCAAGCCACACACACAAAGAGCTAGTGACAGTCAGGATTAGACGAGGAAGAGGTAATATGCACACACAATCAGTGGCAAAGATGCTACCATATTGGATTGCCAAATGATGTCATTGTTCCGGAATGTTTTATGGGTTTTGCTTTTTTGTGTTATTGTTTTTATATTTAAACTTGTTCCTTCCTTATATGAACAGCTAAAAAGGTGAATGCGAAGCTGAATGTGTTTGAAATGACATGTTACAGGAAAATAAGTCAAAGAAGCTGGAGCGATATGGTGAGGGATTTGAGAGAATTTAACAGAATTTAGCAGTTGTGGACAAGATCAAAGCATGGAAGCTGGCTATTTTTGGACATATCAGTAATACAGAGAATTACAAGTTGATATAGAAGATGGTAAGAAGAGTTGAAAGAATAAGGAAAAGTGGAAGACTAAAAAGAAGATGGTTGGATGATAGGTTGGACTGAACTGGACATCCAAAATGCAGTACAGATGACTTAGGACCAAAAAGGATCTTGGGCAAGGACAGTGCCCACCACTGGTTCCAACAGTCCGTAAGTACTATGGGGTACAATGATGATAGCACCTAAGGCCTACAGAGATAAAGTCACATGTCTGAAGGAAAAAGCTGGGATTAGGTCTGAGGCATGTGGAACCATATGTAGCACAATGCTTGGTAAATGTGCCATGTTCCAACCTGATCTGCTATTATTATTATTTTTATTTTTTAAAAAAGCTAGTGGTTGGAAAATATTTTTAATTCTTTAATTTGAGTGCAATTTTTGAATATGAGTATGGAGGGGGGCGATATATCTATTTGTCATAGATTACAATTTTGATTGATTATAAGTGCTTTTATAGTGTAATATGATTGTATAATATGTTGCACTTATTTCTGGCTTAAAAATGAATAAAGATTTTTTTTTTTTGTTTAAAGCTAGTGAAAAAGGTTCAATTAAAAATTATTGAAAAGGCTACAGTTCTGTCATTTAACTTGTACATGTGAAAAACATTTCAGAGCAGTTTTAAGGCCTTTTATGGTGGATGAAAACAATCCACTTTGCAATTTCAAATTGGTTTTAAAATGAATCCCAAACTGAATTGGTCAGAAAGATAAATGAAGGTTATATTATTGATATTATTTTTTTAACAATTTTGTACCATCAATGATTTGTTTGTTTTTGATGAAACTTTTCTGAATATCTTTAAGATTTTGTGAGGGAAGCAGTGCCTAAGAGGGCACAATCAGCAGACTGTGCATTTTCATCCTGATAATTGACAGGTATCACATGCAATAACACTACAAAACTTACAGGTGGTCCAGAAGGGCCGGGAGGTCCTTTGGGTCCAAGCAAGCCACGAGGTCCCTGCAGAGAAGAAGCAGGTTTAAAATCTTTACTTCTTAAAGCATTCCTGTGACAAGACATTGTACAATTAAAGTGCTGTAGGCAGACATCTTCCTTAATGTGATTTTCTAGCACAGGGAACCAGTTGTTCAAAGCACACTTCCCATTTTTTAAGAATACAAGACAACTTCATCTGGAATAAGGAACTTTTCTCTGCACAGTGATAATGCAACACACAACACTGATGGCGAAGCATGATTTAATGGATCTCAAAGCTCTTGTCCCCGATGAAAATAATTCTAAAGCTAGGTGGCAAGCGCACATATAAACACTGGTATCCTAGTCCCTTATGCACATAAGTGACATAGTAGATGACGGCAGATAAAGACCCGAATGGTCCATCCAGTCTGCCCAACCTGATTCAATTTTAATTTTTTAATTTTCTCTTAAACATATAGAGGTTCTTTTATCAAGCCGCGCTAATGGGGTTAGCACATCAGACATTTCATCACGTGCTAACCCCCGCGGCCAGCTAAAAAAACTAATGCCTGCTCAATGCAGGCGTTAGCGACTAGCGCGGCAGGCGGTTTAACGCACGGTATTACACATGTTAAAAGCCCTACCGCAGCTTGATAAAACGACCCCATAGACATGTAAATAATAATTCAGTTACAAGCTATTCTAAAAGTATGTGGGCATGCACATACGTGAAGTCTCGGCTGAGGTGCATATTTACATGCCTAATGTATACAATGTTAAAACTTAAGCCTGTACCTCCTAAATTTGGCCATGAGAATTTACACTAGCTCTAGTTATTTAAAAATATTTATAAACCGCATGTGAGGGAGTCTCTAGGACACTTCCCCTTTCCCTTAAGAATACGCCCTCATAGAGTCAGGACCACCTTAAGTCCCATAGTACTAGCCAAAGAGGATGTGGCATGGGAGGGGTGGAATTAGGGTTACCAGGCATTCAGATTTCCCCGGACATGTCCTCCTTTTGAGGACATGTCCAGGGCGTCCAGATGGCTTTTCAAAACCCGGAACTTTGTACGGATTTTGAAAAGCTGTGTCAGGCAGGGAGGATGTCTGCTCATGCACGGCTGTCACACAATGACACCATGCACACGCGGACTTCCTCCCTGCCCGACGCGATTTGAGGAAGCTTTTCAAAATCTGGACAGAGTGCCGGGTTTTGAAAAAGTCATCCGGACCCCCGGACATGTCCAGGGAAATCCGGACGTCTGGTAACCCTACCAGGAGGACAACAATTTTCGCTGAACCTCAAGAGACTTACACCTTACTTTCTGTACCTGTGACGTAACAGGCCTCAGCCTTAAGTTAATAAAGAGTTTTGTTTTACCTTTGCAAGCTTATCCGGCTGTATAATCTGAAGGCCCACCCTCAACCCTCGCTCACGTTATCATACCGCGCTATCTGCAAATTCTAGGCCGGTGTACGCACTCACACCTAAACATATGCTTATGCATATATATCCAAGAGAAAAAAGAAAACTGCAGGCCACTGTATAAGATGCAATGTTTATTTCAATAAACAGTTTGTTGCGCACAAATAGACCATCTTTTAACAAGTAAAAGGGACCTGATACGGTCGGCAGTGACACGCCTCACCAGACACCAAAGCCCATAGATCAGGCAAAATTGTTGCATACTTTTTAACCACCATTTTAGGGACCCCTGATAAAGACGTGTTGATCGAAACACAGACCGTGCCGGGTCCCTTTACTTGTTAAAAGGAGGGGTTCCCTGAATGGAAAAATCTTAATAGTCAATATAGTCTGGAATTTTTATGCTTTCAAACGGATTTCTTGGGACACCAGGCCGCACAGTGGTATAAATTGATATCTGGATTTATGAATAAAAAAACCCAAAGACGGTCTTAGAGACACTTGGAGCATTGAGATTAAGCATCAGATTTCTGCATCTCAATGGCCACGAATTTGGTCTTGGAGAATGAGATGTGCAGTGTCTGCATCTATGAGACAAACTTGGTTCTTTTTGTTACATAGAGCATTTTGGACCCCAGTTAGATTACAAAAGTTGGATAGCTCTAAGTCTAAAAGATGCTGGCACTGTAATCTGGAAGCAGGGACTTTAGATCATTTATTATTCTTTTGTCCCTGTATCATGGCCTTCTGGAAATCAATTTGGTCAGAAATTAATTCTTTATTAGAAAACCATGTAGCTTTATCATATGATACAATCCTATTTGGAATGTCAATGAGAAAAAAAGAGTCAAATTTCATCAAATAATAATAAACTTTTATTAATAATGACAGGAGTTGCCATTCAACATATCACCAGAAATTGGAAAAATTACACAAGACTTAATTACACCTTCTGGTGGAATTCATTATGCCATATATATATAAGATGGAAAGAATAATTGCTATACAAAAAGGGAATTATAATAATTTTAAGAAGATTTGGGGGCCATTGACAACTTATTGTAATGATTACACACCTTTTTACATTGAAAGTATAATTATAATTATGGGAGGGGGGTATATAGTTATAATATAGGTTTAATCAATATTTGTGAATATAGCATATGTATATTGAATTTAGATTATAATATCTGTGAAAAGGGAGGGTGGGGGAGAGGGTAAATTTATGTATTTAGATGATATTAGAAAGAATTTCAAGTGATGTGTATGATTCAATGTATATAATATTGTATACTTGGTAGAAGATGGAAAAATGAATAAAGAATTGGAAAAAAACAAAAAAGGTGGTCTAGTTGTGCGCAACAAATTGTTTATTGAAATAAACATTGTTTGCATCTGGTACAGTTTTCTTTATTGTGCAGTATTACATGAAATTACCAGCATTCATGCATGTGTTGCAACTTGCATAACAAGCAAACAGGAGCTGAAAGTGATGTATAACTACACAAGACAGTATTTCACCCTGATTAGGGTGAATAATCCACACACACACATCCATCCAACGGGGGTGATGATACCCCCTGACACCATCATCAAGAGATCAGGATACAGATTTGCATGCTGCCTGCCTAGCCAGTAAAGTAAAGCACTACAGAAATGTATCCATATTTACCCGGACGTGTTCTCTTTTTAGAGGACTATCCGGACGTCCAGACGGCTTTCCCAAACCCGGCACTTTGTCCGGGTTTTGAAAAGCTGTTGAGATTGGGGCCGAGTCTGGAGTGCATCTGTGAATCACTCCAGACTCGGCCCGAAGAGATGAGGTTTGCATGGGGCTGGGGGGCACAGCTGGGGCAGAATAGAGCGGGACCATGCATCCTCTTTTTCCAGATGCAAAAATCTGATAGCCCTAAACTTGGGAATGTGTGAACATACCCCCTCTTCTATGAAACTGCACTAGCGTTTTTTAGCAGAGAGCCGCGCTGAATGACCCGCGCTGCTCACGACGCTCATGGGAACTCAATGAGCGTCGGGAGCAGTGCGGGCCATTCAGCGCAGCTCCCTGCACTAGAAATTGCTAGCATGGTTTCGTAGAAGAGATTTCAGAAGTACCGAAGCTGGCCAGTGAGATCACATTTGGTTTGCTTGACTAACGACATGCCTCTCAGGATAACAGTCACGTGGCTGTGGATATTTTATTGCTATGATCTGATGTTGCTTTTCCACAAAACAGTTTGAAATGATATAAAAAGAACTTACAGGTTCACCAGGCAATCCTCTTGGTCCAACATCTCCATCATCACCCTAGGAGTGGAAGGAGAGAAAAGTCTGGCTAATTAATGCAGTTCTTCTCACACACCGCAATAGGACATAAAAATTGATTGCCACAGAGCATGGAACAAGGACCTCTTGAGCCTGAGCACAAGGGCAGACCAAACATACTGGAAGAGTATGAGAACACAGCAAGATCAGTCACCCGTCACAACCACAGATTTCCTCAGAAAAAAACCCCCAATGCAGCTATTATATTAATGCTTTCATCCAACTCCTTTGTGGAGAAGATGAAAATTCATGTACCTTTCACTGCTTTCCCAGAATCAGAAACAAGCCCTCATCCTGGAGTTTTCTCTCATGATCTTTTTAGCTGGAAGACATGTTATTTCAATACTACTAATCATTTCTATAGCGCTGTTAGATAAACGCAGCACTGTACATATTATATGCTGGTACTTTCTCTGTCCCTAGAGGGCTCACAGTCTAAGTTTTTGCACCTGGGGCAATGAAGGGTTAAGCGACTGACCCAGAGTCACAAGGAGCAGCAGTGGGGATTGAACACAGTTCCCCAGGATCTCAGTCCACTGCACTAACCATGTAGGTGAGAGATTTTAAATGACTCTATTCAAGCAGACTGAAACTTGTTCCTGTTTTCTTCTGGTTGTAGACATCTAGGGGGATGATTCTGTAAGCGGAACCTGCCATGGCAGGTGCCTATAAAACGAGTGCTTGAGGGGTGTCGGTCACTGACAGGCACCGCTTCCAGAATTGCGGCTTCATTGGATCCTAGGCGCCCTAAATCTAAGCCAGGGTTATGTAGGCCTATATTTCCAATGCCCAGGGTTCCGTCACAATTGTGGACATAGTGGTGCATAGTGATACCAAAATCCGGCACCGCCCCTAACCATGCCCACTTCTGGTCTTTGGCGTCACTATGCGCCGCTACCAGCCAGGGACCTTGGCGTCAGTTCCAGAGGCCACGTAGCGGCACCTTTTTTGGTAATTACTTTTTAATTGGTTTTAGAGGACGCGGTCAATTACCATGTAGTTTAACATCAATTAAAACAATTAAGTTAGGCGGCGATAAGATGCCCACCGCCGGCTAACTTTCAACGTCCCGACGAGAATCTGGGCCTTATGGGCTAATTCTCAAAAGGTTACCTAAAGTTAAGAGCCAAAGGGTGTGCACTAAGGCCTTGATTCTATAAACGGCATCTAACTTCTAGGCGCTGAGGAGCAGAATTGTCACTCATCTGCTAATAAATAATCACGCCTAAAGGCACCCAAGTGGTCTTAGGCACACTACCATTTATGCCAGGATTAGACGTCTACTGGTGCCTAAGTCAAAACCCAACCCTAACCACACCTCAGAGTAGAAGCCTATGTCAAAGTGATTGGTGCTTGCCGAGTTAGGTGCCTACCAGATAATTAATTTTTTTAATTGTTTTTAAAATTACTTTTTAATGGTGCTATTCAATTATCAGCACCAATTAGGCTTAATTGAATAATTAATTTAGGCCTAGATTGGCTAGGTGTGACAATCTAGGTGCCTAGCTTCAGGTGTCATTTATAAAATCTGGGCCTAATTTTGAAGTTTACAATGGCAATTATGCGAAACCAGAAGGTACATGAAGGAGGGATTCAGCAGAAGGACGGCCCCTGAGCAGGCCTCTGTAGATTCTTCATCGTGGAATGGCTGGCTCCTAGAAGGTAAAATATGCATGAGGGGAATGGAGAGGGGGGAGGAGATACTGAGTCCGATCCGGGAGCAATTTTATTATTTATTGCGGAAGCAAGGCTTTTTACTGCTTCCACAGGGTGTTAAAGGGCCTTGCTCCCATGGTAAACCGGCTACAATTTTTTCCATTCCTGTGGATTTAGTACGGATTGTCATGGTTTGCCACAGTTTACCATGGAAACCATTCCCCGTGTCATTCACTACTATGGAATATAAAATTTGCTCAAAATCTCTTGTCTATGGAAGAAAAGGTAATACAAAATCCACAATCATTTCACATGAAATAAATCATATATTCTATCTCAGACTCATACAAGTAGAAATTGAAAACCAGATTTAGTCAGCTATTAAGACTGGAAATATTATTGTACTTACCCTTTCACCATCCTCTCCAGGAGGTCCTGGAAGTCCTGAAGGACCTGGATCACCCTAGAAAAGAAAGAGTCAGGTTAGCAGGTGATGCATCCCACCAGTCCTACAGCAATACTGTATAGGATAGCTGGAAATTACAGTGTTTCTGGTCTACAACTTCTTTTTGTTTTAGGAACAGATAAATATGCTTAACTGCATACAGGATGGAAAGAGCCCATTTCGACCAGAAGGACTTTTCTTGTTTAACCACACATCAAAAGGAATGGGATTTAAAGATGCCATTAAGAATCAGAATAAAGAATTGGGGGGGGGGGGTGATTTCAAAGGATCTAACCAGGTAACTAAAGAGTTACTCAGAAATTGTAGCCTGCATAGTGGGTGAAAGCATGCTTATGCTTTCAGCTGAATTTAAATGAGATGTTTCCAGGGGTGTGATTAATTTGGGAGAGGAAACTACATAAAACAATTGATTTTTCAGATCTATGTGCATGATTTTACCTGTTCTGCTAACCACAGAAATAGCAGGGGCAGTACCCAGGTTTCTTTACACCCAGTGGCGTAGTAAGGGGGAAGCGGGGGGGGGGCACGAACCACCCCGAGCACTGTCTTGGTGGGGGTGCAAGCACCTCTCCAGCCCCCCACCACCACCATGCTTGTGCCCTCCTTTCCCCCGTACCTCTTTAAACTCTTTGCCAATGTGATCAACTCCTCCAACCTGCTACTCATCCCGGCCTGGCTCCCCTCTATAATCACTTCCTGGTCACGGAAGTAGAAAGTGGCAATAGAGGGAAAGCCAATGCAGGTGCAAGCAGCAGGCCGGAGAAGCTGCTTGTGCTTGGAAAGATTTAAAGAGGTATGGGGGAAGGGAGGACGTGAGTGTGGCATGGGGGAGGACAGGGAAAGAGTAGGGGGCACAAAAGGAACAGGTGGCAGGAAGTAGAGAGGAGGGCAGGAGGAGGGGGTGTGCCACCGCCCCAGGCACCTTCTACCCTCATTATGCCACTGTTTACGCCCACAATACTTTGTACTCTTTGAAAGGTCATTCTATAACTCAAGGGTCACCTGTGGAATCTGATCTCTTAAGAAAGTCCTCAGAGTGGAGTAGAACAGGTACAATTGGATCAATTTTTTGCTCCGTCAAAAATTACAAAGACTAGGGGACACTTGATGAAATTACAGGGAAATAGTTTTAAAACCAATAGGAGGAATTTTTTTTTTTCACTAAGAGAATAATTATGCTCTGGAACGCATTGACAGAGGATGTGGTAAGAGCAGATAGCGTAGTTGGTTTTAAGAAAGGTTTGGACAAGTTCCTGGAGGAAAAGTCCATAGTCTATTATTGAAAAAGATATGGGGGAAGCCACTGCTTGCCCTGTCTTGGTAGCATGGAATATTGCTACACCTTGGGTTTTAGCCAGATACTAGTGACCTGGATTGGCCACCGTGAGAATGGGCTACTGGGCTTGATGGACCATTGGTCTGACCCAAGGTAGATGTACTAGTGGCTATTCTTATGTTCTTAAGCGCACATGGGGCATACCCCTTTGTGTATGGAGGTGCAGAGGAAATGAGCATGTATGCACACTTGAGTCCTAAGGCAGCTGAGATAGGCAAAACATGTCCGAAGAATCAGCAAACTGATAAAAAGACTGAAATAATCAAACGCCTATGAAGTTCTGTATGAAGCTCTATACTAAACTAATAAAGATGATCAATGACAAGCGCAGCACATCAATTCCAATAAGAGTTGATGGAGAATGCAGTGCCAAGATTCACGTTGTTATAGTAATAATCCACACAGAAGGCACATTCCGAAGATACAGCTAGAAAGTTTAATATATACCTTCAAATTTGTGATTAGAGGATACAACATTATATATTACCTATAGATTTGTTTGCAGACAGTAACCAAAGAATATAGCCAATGAGTCCTAAGCCATCTTCTGTGTGGTCAAAGGTGATAGCTATAGTGTACGGTGTCCAGTCAAAAGCGCGCAAGATAATTGCCTGCGGACAAACCCGCCCAGACAATCGCGTTCAGGACCTCAGCGCGCTGGATATCAACACTATTTTAAAGCGCTCTGAGGGAGGTGAGGGGGAAACCCCCCCACTTTACTTAGAAATGTTGCCACTCCTGTTGGGGGGTGGGGGGAACCCCCGGGGGAATCCCCCCAAAGTAAACAGTAATTTTTCCCTAAAAAACAGGGAAAAGGCTATTTTCTCTGTAATGGGGGGGGGTGTTTCCCCCCACACACATCCCCCAACAGGAGCATCAACATTTCTAACTAAAGTGACGGGGTTCCCCCCACACACCCCTTCACAGCGCTTTAAAATAGTGTTGAAATCCAGCGCGCTAACGTCCTGTACACAATTGTCTGGGCGGGTTTGTCCGTGCGTGATTGTCTTACGTGGTTTCGTCTATGAGCCATCTATGGATGTTTATGTGGGTAGAGCATTGGCCGAACTTGGGCTTGGATCCCAGTTAAAAGCAGAACTTACAGAACATGGTAAGTTATGTGTACCCAGTGGAGTGGTAAGGGAGGGCGGAGTGCCCCAGGCACCGTCTTGGTGGTTGCGCTGGCACCTCTGTTCCCCTCATGCCATGCTCGTGCCCCCCCCCCTTCCTTGGCCCCTGTACCTCTTTAAAATCTTTGCCAACACGAGCAACTACTCTAACCTGTTACTCGCGCAGGCCTGACTCACTCTGAAATCATTTTCGGATCACGGGGAGGGAGGTGCAAGAAATAACATCAGAGGGAAAGCCAGCATGAGTAGCAGCTGGAAAAGCTGCTTGCACTGGTGAAGATTTAGAGGGATTGGGGTGGGAAGGGATGGCGCTAGTGTGGCATGGGGGTGTGGAAGGAGCGGGAGATGGAGGGGAGGGCACAAGGGGTGGTGCAGAAGGAGCAGGGCGTGGGCGGCTCCACCACCCTGGGTGCCTCCAACCCTCACTTTGCCACTGCGTGTACCCTTGTTACAGTTGAGTGCCCACATAAGGACAATGGCTGGAGTAACTGCAGGCACTTAAATGTAAGGCTTTACCGATGCCAGGTTATGCTTGCATTCTGTAACAGAATCTGGGCTCTCACCATGTGGCACTGGATTGCTCAAAGAGAAGAGCCCACTTATATAATTTCCAACATAATGGCTTGAAAGCGTCTCATGTCTGATTATTTTCCTGTACCCATGCCAAAACATTTTTACTGTCTTTAGTGTCTATTCCGATTGACATCAACATTTCTCTGTCTTTATTTATTGATTTAATTTTTTGCTGGACACATGAAGGGGCATAATCAAAAGAAATGTCTAAGTCTGATTTGGACGTAGGGCACTCGTCACCCAAAGTCAGCAGCGGCAAAATGTCCATTCTCGAAAAGTACGTCCAAAATATTTTTTCCCAAAATCGTCTACTCCTACATCCAACTGTTTCATTGTCCAGACCGCTAGTACGTCTATTTTTATACCACATTCTCGTCTGAAAAATCGTCTAAGTCCCAAACGCCTAGGACAAGACTATTTGGATGCGGAAGGGGCCAGCAAAGTGATGGACTGGTCACCCAGACGTGGCAATACAGCAATGGGGCACCTTACGGGGCCCTGCTGTGAACTTCACAAAAAGGGTGTCATATAAACATCTCACTAGAATTCCCTTGTAGGTCATGGTGAGCCCCCCAAACCCACCATACCTACCTGTCTACAACCCCAATAGCCCTTATGGCTGCAGGTGGCACCTATATGGCAGTGGAGTGAGATTTAGGTTTTTTTGGTGACCTCACATTTTGCACCATTAATGCAGTGGTTAGAGTGGCTTATGGGCCTGGATCCTTCTCTCTATGGTTCAGTAGCCCCAAACTACTTAAGCCATCTCAGTCAGATCTACTAGGCTTTCCTCTACCAGTTGCTGATGTTCCAGAGGCAGGTATGTACGTTTTTATTCTGAACTTGTGGGGGTGGGTGAGGGGGAGTCATTGAACACGGGGGTCGGGGGGGGGGGGAGGGTCATCTATACTTTGCTCCTACAGTGGTTATCTGGTCACTTTCGCTGCCTTTTGGACACTTACAGTATACATGATTTTAGATCACCTAAGTCACAAAGTATAAGTTCCATCTTGTCAAACTTTTGATTATCCCTGCAGGACAACTAAGTCTAGTTCAGCTCACATCCCGCCCAAATCCTACCCTAGCCACTTCTCTAAAACACCCCTTTCAACTCTGGGCACACAGTGGGATTCAGTAGCCAAAAAGTCTCTGGATAGGTCTAAAAACCCATTTTTATTATCAGCACTTAGACGACCTGTATATTAAATCATCTGAGTGCTGACTTGGGTGAGTTTTTAGATTTATTTTTGTTTCAATTATGAGCCCCATGGTGTTTTTTAAATTAAAAAAAAAAACAACAAAACAATAACAGCAACAGCTTCACAATGAAAAAAGTGTAGTCTGTATTCTCTAAACTATGCCTTTTGTGGAAGGGAGCTGGTTTTAAAGTTAGAAAAGGCATTTCTAATTCACCCTATCCTATTCTGCAAAGGCAAGAAAGGCATAAGGCCTGATGGTTCAGACCTTAGAATAGGTTTTGGTAAATCTAAGTGTATGGTATAGCAATTTCTTATCAAGGGGTTCTCCAGAGGGAAGAAAAATTTAGGTTTTCATTAAATAATTTATAGGGGTTTGACCTATGATGGGGTTGTTTTGCTTTAGGGGGTTGTGGAGAATTTTTATACAGGGATACGTGTTTGTTCATTTGATTGTGTAGTACCTATGGCTCTGCTCTTTCGTTTCATTTGTTTTAATAAAGAAGATTTTACATAAATAATTTATAGGGTTATTTTCTAACAGCTCATGCTAACTTTAACATAAATGGGCTCTATGGAAATTAAGACACTGTTAAAGGATGACCCACTTAATGAGGGATTTCTGGAAGAATTCACTTCCTGCACATCACTGGAGGGCACAGGCAGCAGAACGCTGCTTTGTTTGGGGGGGAGGGGGCCCAGGAGCTCTGCCCTGGCACACGACTTCTAAACAGCTCCTGAGTCCCCCACCCACCTCCTCCCGGCACGTTAGTTAAATCTTCAGCAGCCACCGTGCCCCCGGAAGTAGAATGAAGGGTTCCGGAGCAAGCCTGCTATCTGACGCTGTACAGTGGTAGAATGGTGGCTGCCTGAAGATTTAAGCAACACCAATGGGAGAAGGGTGGGTGGGAGGAGGAAGGGGACCCCCCCAAAAATAAAAGTGAATGAGAATCTTGGGGGATGCTATGGCCCCTGTGGTCTCCCCCGTTCCAAAGCTTATGCTGGAGGGAAATCTGGGAGTCATTTTTCTAAAACCTCGACATAAATGGCTCTAGCATGCCCCTTACATGGGTCTTTCCCATGTTGTGCCACACCCGTAAACTGGTAATTTTCCTATTTCCGAAATTAATGGTCATGCGCTAATTGTGCAATTAGTACACAGCCATTAAAAATATCAAATGAGCCCTTATCGCCACCCACTTTGTAGGCAGTAAGAGCCCTTGTGCTAACCTCAAGCTAATCAGTTAGTGTGTAGTAATGTCCCACACGCTGAGTAGTGCTGTCACCTGTACGCTCTACCCCCAAACACACACCCTTCCACAAAAATACAAAGTACTTGTGGTGTGCGTGCGCAAATTAGCAAAATTACTCCAGGACACCTCAGCGCATCCCGCAGTAGGCATCTCCAGCTTGTGGTATGCACATGTTAGTGCTTACCTCAGTTTAGTAAAAGGACCCCCCCTAGTGAGATGAACTAGGGGAGCTGCCTGATTCATTTTACTGCAACGACCTAGACTTGAAAATCCTGAGGAACATGGTCTCTGTCCTTGTTTGCAGACTAGAGGTACCTGTGCACAACACAGTTTCATTTAAGCAAGCTCCTCCAAAGGCAAGCAGAGCTCATGTCCCCAGTCCTTGCAATTAAATCCTCTTTAGAAAGAGCTCCAGTCCCTAAGGGCCTCTTCTCCTCATGACAGAAATGAAGCTGAGCCCAGGTGTTATACTGGCATAGATGACTTATTGCTCTTTTTCTTCTAGGTGTAATAAACACATAGATGTCTCTCTTCTTGCCTTCAGCCAGGCAGTCCAATCGGAGCTCAGCGCTGTTCTACTGTGTAATCAAAATGTGATGCCTTTACCTGTAACCTTCTAGCACTCATGCCAGAAATAATTTTCTCCCTTAGGGTCTTTTGCTTCACACATTATGCACATTACATTAGAAACCAAGCAGGCAGTTGGCTGGAAGGATAGAAACAGAAGGATAACTAAAGGGGGGGAAAAGGAGGGGCACTCCTAAGAGCGGAAAGGGTTTCAAAAGAGCATGCCAACCATACAAGGTACATTATTCTTTTAGGGCATTGTTTCCCAGTTGATGTGCTACGGCACACTGGTCTTCCTTCAAATCTAATCTGGCGTGCCACGGAAAATTCACCATCACCTAATGTTCAGATCAAGAGCAGCACATGAGCTCCACTCTCAGTACCTTGCAGCATGAATAGACACCTGCAGTGGCTGTTCATTTCTGAGCACATGTTTCTCTCCTTTCTACATACAGCTTAAGGCGCGTGACGAAGCAGTATACAGTATAGGCCAGGCTCTGCTTGATGGAGCACAGACGAGGTCTGACAATTAAGTCCGCGAATGTGCAGCAGCACTCTACAAGCAACTCGGTAAGGTTTCATAACCTTGGAAGATCAGTGTCTCACAGCTATGATCCAGGCACATAATTGTTTTATCAGAATTTAATGGTAGGTGTTTGTATATTAATGGGCTACTAATTTCTCCTTACAAAATGCCTTACTTAGATAGCACTAGATCCAATAGATGCTGGCATTGTAGATTAGAAGTGGGGACGTTAGATCATTTGATTTTTTTTTGTCCCTGTATAAATGCTTTTTGGAAACTAATTTGGCCCCAAATTAATAAATTATTAGAAAATCATGTAGGACTCTCATATGA